>NC_090442.1:645872527-646187945 GCF_031143425.1 Pleurodeles waltl | reverse complement strand
CAGTCACCGCCAACAGAAAGGTGGAAGACAAAGTACCGCCCACAGTATTACAACAGGCCAATCCGCCAACTTTTCCGAGGCGGATTCACCGTGGATAAAAACATGGCGGAAACAGCCATTTCAATGTGAAAAAACTCACCTTAACACACTCCACGAGGAAGGAGGGCACCATGGAGCCGGAACTCCAAATACTCCCTGCGATAGTGTTCCTGCTCCTCTACGATCATCAGCAACGCCACCGCCGAAGACAACGGTGAGTACTGCACCTACGACATAGGGGAGGCAAAAGTCAGGGACACACACACACGCAACACCCCCAGCCCGACCCTCGCACACTACAACATACACACACCAATGCATTTCCAAACATCACAGTAACAACCCCCAACCCCCCCGGAAGAATGCAAAGACAAAAGGAAATTAGTTCAACCATTGTAATGTATCAAAATACAGTAAGCTAATATATACAGATATATATCCTCATTAAAAAATTTATACATCACGATTAGTAGTGCAGGTATGCACCATTCAATGTCCGTGGACCACTGGGCCCAAAATGCATGGGTGAGGCCCACACACGATACCTGTCCAGAAACGGAGAGAACACTGCTGGGGCATGAGAGCGAAATACAACAGGCACCTTAGGGGGAAGGGAAGGGGGGACACCTCAGCCGGATGACAGCACCACGCCAGATCCAGGACGGGGCTCCATGCCCATTGATGTATCCTGGGGAGTGCAAAGCCACAGTCTCACAAGTCTTTTCAGTGGGTGGTTTGCCCACTGTACCATCCTGGGGAGTGCAAAGCCACAGTCTCACAAGTCCTTTCAGTGGGTGGTTTGCCCACTGTACCATCCTGGGGAGTGCAAAGCCACAGTCTCACAAGTCTTTTCAGTGGGTGGTTTGCCCACTGTACCATCCTGGGGAGTGCAAAGCCACATTCTCACAAGCCTTTTCAGTGGGTGGTTTGCCCACTGTGCCATCCTGGGGAGTGCAAAGCAACAGTCTCACAAGTCTTTTCAGTGGGTGGTTTGCCCACTGTACCATCCTGGGGAGTGCAAAGCCACAGTCTCACAAGTCCTTTCAGTGGGTGGTTTGCCCACTGTACCATCCTGGAGAGTGCAAAGCCACAGTCTCACAAGCGGATAACAGTTTGCACTGGTTCTGGAGGGTGACTGGTGCCCAGAGTGCTTCATCCTGTTAAGGACTGAGGTAGTGGATGCTGTTCTCCACAGGTTCTGGAAGGGGACTGGTGCCCAAAGTGCTTCATCCAGTTAAGGACTGAGGTAGTGGATGCTGTTCTTCACAGGTTCTGGAGGGGGACTGGTGCCCAGAGTGCATCACTCTCTCCGTGACGGTCCCAGTTCCATCACTGGCGCATATGGGCTACCGATGCTTGATGTTGCGGGGCTTGCCCTGTTCAGCGGTGCTTGCCATGGCGGTCTTTGCCCTGTTCAGCGGTGCTTGACTTAGCAGTTTCTGACTTGTTCAGCGGTGCTTGACATGGCGGTCTTTGCCCTGTTCAGCGGTGCTTGCCCTGTTCAGCGGTGCTTGCCATGGCGGTCTTTGCCCTGTTCAGCGGTGCTTGCCCTGTTCAGTGGTGCTTGACTTTGCTGTCTCTGACTTGTGCAGCGGTCTTTGCCATGGCGGTCCCTCATTGCCCAGCGGGGCTGTGGCTGCCGGGGCCCTCCTGGGCACTGACTCTAGCGGTGGTCTCCTGACCAGTGACGATTGGACTGCCCTCCTGGGCACTGACTCTGGCGGTGGTCTCCTGACCAGTGACGATAAGGCTGGCGGTGGCATCCTGGTAAGCGGGGATGATGGCGGCCTTCTCCGCCGTGCTGCTCTTTCCAGACTTTGCCGCTTTCTTCTGCCCCTTCCCCACCTTGGGAGGAGTGCACAGCTGACTCGACACTCCCCCCGGGACCCTTGTGAGTGGCTTTGCCGGCAGGAGTCTTCCCCCTCTCCCGTCGGGCACTGTCCAACTTCTGGTGCTTCATTGGGGGGGGACTGGCTGTGCTTTGGCTCCGTGTCACACTGGCTGCCCCGGTGGCCGGTGCACTCCACATACCTCTAACAGGCACCACTGGTACTGGAGATTTTTTGGCTAGTACGGGACCTATGAATTGGAGGCGGGGTGGTGGGAAAGAGGTCAAC
Source organism: Pleurodeles waltl (assembly GCF_031143425.1). Taxonomy (NCBI): domain Eukaryota; kingdom Metazoa; phylum Chordata; class Amphibia; order Caudata; family Salamandridae; genus Pleurodeles; species Pleurodeles waltl. Next base: position 646,185,789 of record NC_090442.1, on the reverse strand, counting down.
ATTGCTCAGGAAAAGTTTCTGACGAACACTGGAACGGGTAGCTGGAGGGGGTCTAGGAGTGGAGGTGCTTGTAGGAGGTGTAACTTTTGATGATTTGGGTGCAGGTGCATGTTCTGGAGGCTGTCGTGAGGTGGATGGATGTTGGGTGTGTGTGTGCCCGCATTTGTGTAGTTTGGGAGGGGGCGTCACAGACACACTGGTAGAGGACACAGGGGATGTGTAAATGGTAGTGGGGGTGGTGAGTGCAGGTGAGCGGGGTGTGGTGGTGGGTGTTCTGGTGCCAGTCCTAGTGGCTGTAGTGGTAGTGCATGCAGGTGAGAGTGTAGACAACACTGGGAGGGAGGAGGGAGACGACGAGGAGGGGGACACAGTGGAGGCAGTGGATGCTGCTGTGTCTGTATGTGGGTGATGCTTGTGTGAGTGCCTGTGGGATGTGTGGTGCCTATGTTTGCCTGAGCTTCCCTTGTGTGTTGAGGTGTGTGCAGGCTGGTCTGATGGTGTGCTTGGGATAGGTAGAGGTACAGGGGATTGGGTCTGGGTGGAGGAAGTTGGAGGGGGGAGGCTAGACACAGGGACAATGGCTGCCATCAGTGCTGAGGCCAGAGATTGGAGGGTTCGATGATGGGCAGCCTGACCAGAATGAATGCCCTCCAGGAATGCATTAGTGTGTTGCAACTCCCTTTCTACACCCTGGATGACATTCACAATGGTAGACTGCCCAACAGTGAGTGACCTGAGGTGGTCAATGGCCTCCTCACTGAGGGCAGCAGAGGTGACAGGGGCAGGGGCTGAGGTGCCTGGGGCGAAGGTGAATCCCACCCTCCTGGGTGAGCGGGCACGGGGCGAAGGCTGAGGGGCTGCTGGGAGGGCACTGCTGGTAAGGGGGGGGTGGTGGCTGTACCTGTAGAAGTGGGGGGCACAGATGTTGCCGCCACCACAAGGGAGCTCCCATCAGAGGACGAGTCCGTGTTGCTGGTTGCTGATCCGGTGACTGCCGTGAAGCACCCCTCGCCCTCCGTCCCACTGGTGTATTCAGAGTCCGTGGTGTAGCCCTCCATGGCCATGTGGGATGCAGCCCCCTCATGCTCCGGTGCCACTGTACCTCCGCCTGATGATGCTGATGCACAAAAGAACAGGGAGAGCACAAAAAAGGGGTGGGATGACAGAAGAAAGACAGGTTGAGTGCATGGCTTACCGCTACTGTTGGCGGACAATACAAACACAACAGCCCCCTGCACTACGCCGCGCTGTTGGGCTCTACAGATGCAGTTCCTGGGACTACATGGCTATGGTGGACATTTTCACACATAGATGACACAGAGGCATGTATACCTGTACTTGGCACTCTACAGAGGTGGGGTGGAGTGCCAAATGGCCTGCATTACGGAGGGGCCAAGCCTACGGAACTCGCCCTGGCCTAGGGAATCCCACAGCCCTCCTCCCCCACCCAGACCCCTCCACTGCGTGCAAAGTCAGCAGAATGAGAGTGTACTCACCGCCTTGTGTCTGCTGTGATGCCCTCAAGCGCCCATCCAACTTAGGGAAGGCCACCGCCAGGATCCGGAACATCAGGGGGGTCATGGTGCGACGGGCACCCCTCCCACGTTGGGGGGCCATCCCCAGCTGGGCCTCCGCCGTCTTCTTGCTCCAGCGGCGAATGTCCTCACCTCTTTTACGACAGTGGGTGCTCCATCTCTGGTGGACCCCCAGGGTCGGGACGTCCTTGGCGATGGCACGCCAAATATCCTGCTTCTGGTGGGCGCTGACCTACATGACATGTACAGGGGAAGAAGAGATGTCATTAGAAACTGCACCGTTGGAGTGAGTTGCCCACATCCCTACCCTTGCCATCTGGCACATGCATTCACAGTCCTTCGTGCTCGCAGAACTCTGCCCCCTTCCTTCTTACATCCAGCCCTCTCCACCCAGCCATAGCCCATATAACCTGCACCCTATGTACTCACCTGTTGGTCTGGAGGACCGTAGAGTAGCGTGTACTGGGGGAGGACCCCGTCCACAAGCTTCTCTAACTCCTGTGCAGTGAAGGCAGGGGCCCTTTCCCCAGACGCACGTGCCATTGTCTCTTCCAGACCGAGGTCACAGCAGCACTTGCAGTATAGGTCCTCTCCTGTCGAAGATCAGGTATCGAGTGATTGAACAGATAGAAAATGGCGGTCACGTCCGCGGCGGTGACGTCCGCGGCGGTGACGTCCGCGGCGGTGCGTATCATCACCGGCGGCGCACTTCGTCATTGGCTCCTGGGACCCATAGGGTCCAATGTTAACCAATGCAGCATTGCGCCGCGGTCTACGACCGCCTACCGCGACAGTGTACAACGCCAGCGCAATTACCTCACATCCCATTGTCCCAGTTTAGAGGTCAGGCAGCCGCCATTTAAGGGGCCCACATGGCTTCATTTTCAAGTGCGTCACACATACCTAGGCCTGGACTCAACACACATACAGACAACTTTTTGGATTTTGTTTCGTGTTCTGTGTAGCTGTGGGTACATACCTCTGAGTTGCTTGACTCTGTGGTCGCTGTTGTCCTTCCTAGGCACCGTCAGCTGGGACATGTGAGGAGATGGCGGAATCCTCCGGTGTACCGACTGCTGGTGGACCTGTTGACAATGGAGGAGCGACATTTAATCATCACCTACAGGTTTGACCATGCCACAATCCAGGAACTGTGTACCCAGTTGGAGCCAGACCTTATGTCACCAATCCGCCATCCCACAGGAATCCCCCCTCAAGTGCAGGCGCTATCAGTACTCCATTTCCTAGCAAGTGGGTCATTTCAAACAACAGTGGCCATGACATCAGGGATGTCCCAGCCTATGTTTTCCAACGTGTTGTCCAGAGTGTTGTCTGCCCTGCTGAAACACATGCAGAGCTACATCATTTTCCCTCAGGTGGAGGATTTGGCTACTGTTAAAGGTGACTTCTATACCCTTGGACTTATCCCTAACATCATAGGTGCTCTGGTCCCCCCACACAGAAGTGAACAGGTGTACAGGAACCGGAAGAGTTTTCATTCCATGAATGTACAGATGGTATGTTTGGCAGACCAGTACATCTCCCAGGTAAATGCTATGTTCCCTGGCTCAGTGCATGACGCCTGCATCCTGTGGAATAGCAGCATCCCTTATGTGATGGGTCAACTCCAGAGGCACCGGGTGTGGCTATTAGGGGACTCTGGTTACCCCAACCTGTCATGGCTATTGACCCCAATGAGGAATCCCAGGACCAGGGCAGAGGAACGCTACAATGAGGCCCATGGGCGGACTAGGAGGGTGATCGAACATACCTTCGGCCTCCTGAAGGCCAGGTTCAGGTGCATCCATATGACAGGTGGTTCCCTATTCTACTCACCAAGGAAGGTGTGCCAGATCATCATCGCCTGCTCTATGCTTCACAATCTTGCTTTGCGACGCCAGGTGCCTTTTCTGCAGGAGGGTGGTCCAGATGACGGTGTTGTGGCAGCTGTGGAGCCTGTGGACAGTGATGAGGAGGAAGCAGAGGAAGAAGACATTGACAACAGGGACTCAGTCATACAGCAATATTTCCAGTGACACACAGGTAAGAACACTTTCTTAACTACTACATTTACTTTCACACTTCTACCTTTATCCTGTCTGTCTATTTCAAGCAGTATTTGGTGACTGAGTTGTACATTTCCATTACGGTTTCACAGGTGTGGTTACCAACGTGTGTCATCTGCTTGCATCCTTCATGGACTTGTGATGTGTGACATAGGTATGTTGACATTACATTTCCTAATGGATTTTGTCATTGTCATAGCTAATACACATTTTCAAAATCACAGACTGACTCCTAAGATTTTTGTGCTTCAATGGTGTTTATTGAAGTGCTAATTATTGGAGGGGGTGGTAAAATGGTGATGGGTGATGGTGGAGGAATGTCCATGGCAGAGTCCATTCTATTAGTCTCACAGGTGCATTGCCCATATGGGCATAGAAAGTGGAGCTGGGGCAGTTCCAATATGGACAGGGTTACAAAGTGGGACAGTGGGATGACAATCAGGGTGGTCTCATTTCTTGGCGGGGGTCTTGCCATCGTGCTCTGTCCTGTTCCTGGATCTGAGGGACCGCTTGCGGAGTGGTTCTCCGTCTGCAGGGGATGGGGTGCTGGTGTGGTGGTCCTGTGGCGGTGTCTCCTGTCCACTAGCGCCGGCGGAGGTGGTGGGCAGTTCATCGTTCATGCTAGTGTCAGGGGCCCCTTGGAGTGCCACGGTGTCCCTCATGGTGTTCTGTATGTCCTTCAGCACCCCTACGATGGTGCCCAGGGCGGAGCTGATGGTTCTGAGTTCCTCCCTGAACCCCAAATACTGTTCCTCCTGCAGGCGCTGGGTCTCCTGAAACTTGGCCAGGACCGTAGCCATCGTCTCCTGGGAGTGGTGGTATGCTCCCATGATGGAGGAGAGGGACTCATGGAGAGTGGGTTCCCTTGGCCTGTCCGCCCCCTGTCGCACAGCAGCCCTCCCAGTTCCCCTGTGTTCCTGGGCCTCCGTCCCCTGGACCGTGTGCCCACTACCACTGCCCCCAGGTCCCTGTTGTTGTTGGGGTGGTGGGTTATCCTGGTTTCCCTGTAGTGGTGGACACACAGCTGATTGACGTGTCCTAGGTACGGAGGTATGGGCTCGCTGGGTGGGTGCTGTACTGTGCATGTGGTGAAGAGTGTGGTGATGTGTAGTGGTGTGTGGTGTTTTATGCGTGGATGTTGTGTGGGTGATGGTGTTGTGTGCCTCTGTGTGGTGGGGTTGTCTATGCTGTGCTCTCTCTGTCGCCTTCATCTATAATTTTTGGTTGTAGGGGTTTGTGGGTGATGTGGGTGTGTGTTTTATACTGTAATGGGTGTTTGGGAGTGGTGTTTGTATGTGTATCAGGTGTGTGTAAATCGAATTGTCCAATGTGGCGGTGTTTTGGAGATGTGTGTGTATTTTGAGCGCGGTGGTGTGTACTCCCAATGGAATACCGCGGTTGAAAGGATTCGTGGGTCGTAATAGCATGGGCGTGTTTCTGTTGGCGTGACGGTGGAGGTTTTGTTTTTGCCAGTTTATCACTGACCTTTGGTGTGGCGGACTTGTGTGGGTGTCTGAATTTCAGCGGATTCCGAGATGTGGGTCATAATAGCTGTGGTGGATTTCCGCTGCGGTGTATTGGCGGTCTTCTGCACGGCGGTAAGCGACTTTTACCGCCAATGTTGTAATGACCCCCTATATGTCTATATAAATAAAATATATATATATATTCTCCAAATTATTCACCTCAGCAACAACTTCACATCAGAAATTGCCATTAGAGAACAGTCATAACCATCAATTTCACTCAGGCCAGCGGTAAACAGCATAAACTCCCCCAACACATTTTGGAGACTCCTCTCCTTGCTCACGGGTAAACATTTACTCATACAACATACCATTTAAACCCCAGAGCATGTGAAATCAAAACCATAGACAGAAAAACAGACAACATTTTAACCAAGATTCTACTAATGCCCTACTGTGACCGCCATCTTCAAATGTGACATTGTTCATTCCTTCACAATTCATAATCACATTCTATTTTTATAATTTCTATATACACTGCAATTTGACTTTATTTCACATATTATTCAACTGTATTTGCATTCAACTGTATTTGCATTTTTACAAACCAGATCTGATATCATCTCTTAATATTGTACTTTTGTTGGTATTATCACATTGGAATAAGTCCATATCTAATCAATAATGAACCCCTATTTCATTGGAGTCCCAAATCACTACAACAATCTTGCCCTAGTGGGATATGGACGTTATGTAAAGGAACTATAAAAACCCCATTGCACACAACCATACCCTCACACTCCAGTGGGCAAGTTCAGTTTGTATCAAGTTGCTAACAAAAGGGATACAATAACTCTTTTGCATTACAGTGGCCATCCTCATGGGGACCATATTCTTCCACTGCAAATAATGCTGTTCATTACAGTCCCTTGAAATACTTAAACAGAAGTGTCAAAGATGCATAAAAATCTTCTAAGAAAAATCTTCTAAAAAAAGAACTCAAGGCTTACTAACAGCAACTTATCACTATAATCCCATTCAATAACGGCAAAGGTCCAAGTTATAGTTAGCTTAGAGTGCAAGTTATAGTTACTTGAAATAACTCTAACTATAACTGCTGAATTTCTAAGGGTTTGTACAAGTAAATTCAGAATCTAACTATAACATCCCTGTAACCATTGTTTTTTTCGGTGAATTTCTATGTTTTTGTATTAAAGTAATTTTAACTACTATGTTTTAAACCAACCACCGTCATGCATGGCCTTCAGCCGTGTGTGTTGGGGGTTGGCCACAGGGCCTGACCTGTGGTCAGGGCCCTGCAGCCAACCCCTATTACCACCTAACCCTGTGCCGCGCAAAACCTTTGGCCCAGCGCAGCAGGGGTTGGCCACAGGGCCTGTCTCTGTCAGCAGATCTGTGAGTGGGTTCGTAAGTGTCTGACGGGGGTCAGAAAGTGGGTGTGTGAATCCATGAGTAGGTCTGAGTGGGTGTTTGAGAGTCTGAGTGAGTGTGTGAGATTCTCTGAGTGTATGTATGAGTGAATCAGTATATGAATGAGTCTGTGAATTATTTTTTAAATTTTGTTTAGCATATCCTCGAATATCCTTGACTATAGGAGGATACTCGAGGATATTGCACATGATGAAGAAAAATCATTTTACACCCATAATTTGACCCTAAAACGCCCCTAGCTTTCTGCCACATTTCGGGAAATTCCATCCAGCGGTTCAGGCTGTAGTTGTGTCTAAAGTTCCTATGGTAATTGTTATGGGAAACACAACTTTTCTGACCCCCTCCTTTTCATTTTCTTCCCCACTCGACGGATCACCTTGAAACTTTCCATAAGCAACAAGAATCGCCAGCACACTTCTTTTAGAAAAATTTGTGAAGATTCGTTAAACGGTTCCAAAGATATATGCAAGTCAAAAAACTGTTTTTCTATGGAAACATGATCCTAACTATAACTACCTAAAGGTGATCAGCAGTTTTAAGCATACAATTGGTAGCTAAGGTATGAAGTTTAAAAATGTGACAATGTGATGTGAGTGTCATGTATACAAGATCATTCATACCTCAGCAGCTTTCAATAATATAGCTTAGACATTTGGAAAGTAAATCAGGTGAACATTTCCATCGTACAGTCTCAACATAACCAGGGCTTGGATTGCTGTAGTAGTTAGTGTTCTGGTAAGTAGGCTATTTCTCAGATGGCAAAGATGGTAGTGGGCTCTCTTCACAACATTTTTTATATGTATGTCTAGGTCCACTATTGAGTACAACGATTAAGGATTTAGTACTGGTGATAATTCCTTCAGAGATGATGATTCAGAGATGTTTTGTAAATGCTGGAGCATTTTCATCCTTTGCAGAAACCAGTGCTCATCGGGGTCGATGGATCTTTGGACCCTGCATAGGATGTGGTAAAACCATACAAGAAAATTTTAAAAACAAACCAACTAAATTACACAGTATGACCAATGTAGCCATATAAGGAAAGCTCCAGTCAGAAATAAAGTTAAGGGGTTTATTACAAACTCAAGCTTAAAGTCATGTAGACAATTCACAAGACAAAGTTATAAAGATACAGAATCACTAAAGGTTGCCCAAGGTGACAGAATGAGTTCAGGTTTACTAACTTTAAAAGAACTAGCCACTCAACAAATACGATACAGAACATCAATAAAATGATCTGATATACGGAAAACAAACATTGTTCAGTTTTTAGTAGAATTCAGTTTAGGTAGGCACTGGGAAAATCCTACAGTTAATGACATAAGGAAAAATGTGTGAGGCTGAACAAATGCGGGCAAAAGACAAAAAGAACAAAAAGTGCAAAAAGAATTTGGAAAAAGATAATCTTGGGCAAAAAGTCACTGACTAAGATGAGCAAAAGATGGGTAAAAAGGGAAAACATCAGCATGCCAGAGCTCAACAAGAGTCTTCTGTAAGGGTTAGGAAGAAAAGCTTTAAGTCTCAGCAAGGCTTTTCAAGTGGGGCAAAGACAAAGAGAAAGCTACTTCTCCAAGGGCTCAGCATTTAGGATACTGGAACAAGGGCTCAGCTTCTCATCTTCAGGAATCTTGGAGTCTCTCTGACAGGAATCTGACAAGAAAATCTAACCAAAGTCCAAATGGTCAAAGTTAATGCACTAATCTGATTCATTCAGGACAACAGTTCATTTAAAGTTAAATGGGCATCACAAAATAGAAATCAATCACACGACTTCAAGTTGAGACATTCACATTTCTTTCCAGGTCTGTCATGAGAACAGCATCCATCCATTTAGCTTCACACGGGATTGAAACAAATGCTTAAATTGCTACCCCACAGTCCAGGATGTCCACATCCATGGTCGAATGTCTACAACTCTCTATTTGTAAAACAATAGAAGTCTATTACCAAACTAGTCTTCTCATGGGAATGAAGAGTAGAAGAGTAAAAGGAAATTCATGTTAAAAGACGACAACATTTTCTGCACAGTAACGAAATACAGGGCCTAGCAGACCTCACATAGGCTAAAGCATGTGAGTTAATACAGCACATTAAAACATCAAATAAGTCACATTTTTATACGCAAACTATATATTTTGCTTTAATAATTCTTCATTAGCATTCAGGTTACAATCTTTTTCAATGGAATTACTCTGTTAATACATTTGAATCAGTATAGCATGCAACTGCATTCTTCCATTTTTTTTACACATATTTAAGGCATTAATCATTAGAAATGCAATATCATTTCAATACATACTACTAGTTTAGAGTCTATATTACATCATAATATCAGTTTAATTCTTCAAACATTTAATTCGACCTCAAAACCACTTATGTCAAAGTCTACAGTCTAGGCAAATGCACATTTACAATGAGCTCTCAATGCATAATTCTCCAGTCAAACCATTAGTACTTTGGTTCATCTAATGCATAAACTGTTACATATAGTTGACTTCTGTGACATGAGGAACAGCACTAAAATTCCTGCTACATCAGTCCCCCCTATGATGGCGTATCAAGTCATCATAAAATACTCTAAATCTCATTTTAAATGAGACAGCTAAAAATTTCAGAGGCTTACTTAGGTAAGGTCTTCTGAAGTCCTTTAACTGCTTGATATTACTATAGTATATACTCCTTCTAGTCTCCATTTCAATCTCCTCTTTTCTCTGCTTGTTCTTTGCTCTTCTATCCTTTAGCTTCTAGACTAATTTGTAAAGACCAACTGCAACTATGGCACACAAAGCCATAATCAATAGGGGTCTCAAAATAGTTCCCACAATTCCTCTCCCTAGATTTCGGAACCACTTTCCAATAGCTGAATCATGACTTCTTACTGCTTCCCATGCACCTAACACTGTTAATTCTTTCAGGTCATGTTGCAAGTCAGTCATGTTTGCAATTCATTTTCTTATCTCCTTACTATTGTCAGGTATGTAAGTGCAACGCTGTTGGGCATGCAACATCTTGCAAACTTTGCCTTCCTTTACGAGAAAAATGTCTAGTGCAAGGCAATTTTGTAAAACCATTTATTTGTCCATTAACAATATGGCACCTGCAGTGTCTGTAAATAACTTATCTACTTTTGCTGACAGCTTTCTAATCTTGATCATTCAAGATAACACCGACTGATGGGATTAATGAACCAATATATACACTGCAATTAGAAGCACTAGTTCCTTTCTTGACTCTGCTATTTGATTTTTCACTCCAGAATAGATGATTAAAATGGTCCACATGATAAATCTTTGTAAAAACTAATCCCAGGTAACATGCACCATACCAGCTTTTCTGCAGCTTGTAATAGGCATTCTTTCCGCATATGAAATAAGCACTTGGTATGACTGGGTCTTGTCCATTCAGCATAAAGGTCCAAACACTCTTAAACAGAAATGCATGTCTACATTCACTAGTTCCTACAAAATGTGTGTCAGTCTTTGATCTAGGTCTATATACACATAACCTCCCTACAGGTTGCCAATCATTAGCCAGGAATCCTTGATTTCTAGCCACTGTGTAAGCTTCATCTTTTGCCAATCTTGTAAAATTACTTATTTTTCTATTTTCTTTCATTGCGCTCCTCCTCTAATCAAGTTGTCCAATGAATTCCTTCTCCACTGGGCTAAGAATGCAGGTCAACTTGTTCTTGTGAGCATAAGCAGTGCCAGTTGTCAATGTAGGCTCAAATAAATCTCCCACTGTGTCAATGTTTTTGTCTTTGTAATGCTGCTCAAATGTTTCATGATGCAGACAATTGAAAACACTACATCATAATCTGAGTATAACTATTGGTAATACTCCAGCAAATACAGTAATTTTACAAACAAGCTACAGGGAAATCTCATAGGTTAGGGGTAAACTATGGTATGTGATTCCCTCACTTATCGATGAAGGTATCTGTGTGTAAGCGTAGCAATGTCTAGTGTTCATGGTATCTAAATATTCATATATTAATTTGTAATACACATTTGCAGATAAATCATCTCTAGAACCATCAGTGTGTAAGTATTTGTCATTACTGTAAAGTGGATTCTGATCTGCGATGGGATTTGCTAAATTTGGGACACTTGTGGAAGTAACCTTTCCTGGATCATTTGCTATGGGCAAACTCAATTCAACGAGCATTATTATAATCATGATAGCCAACACTACCATTTAACCTATATATATGTATTTGCATTTACTACCTCTATTTCGATTCGACTCCATGAGTTCTCTAATTTCAGGTCATAGTCAAAAATCACAAAGAATAAAAACAATGCAAAGAGGCTTAAATGTGTCACTGTCTCTTTTCAGTCCTTTTTTACTTATGTTAAAAATAGTCTCTATAAAGTGTCAATTAGTCACAAAAGTTCCTTGATCTTTTAGAAAGTTCATCAAGAGTTTTCTATACCTGCAAATGTTCAATAGCTTCTACTAATAAGGTTCAAGTCTATCTAATAAAGACACAGCTCCTAATCACTAACAATCGCTTTCAAGAAGTAATGTCTTTTTTCATCAAGCGGCAATGAGGCCTCTCCACCTGGTTCCAAGCAGGTTTTCCTCACATGCTTCTTAAACAAGACCCAGTCTCCTGGACACAGGTCATGACAAAGTTCCTGCTCGGCTTCTCCAATCAGATGAGACAAAGAATAAACCATGTCATCCAGTCCTTTGCAATAATCAAGCACCAAGTCATCTGTAATGTTCACGAGCGCTTTCAAGGGCACTGCTGGCAATTTCATGGCCCTCCCCATGATAATTTCATGAGGGGCCAACCAAGTCTTTTTGTCAGGTGTGCTGCCCATACTCATCAAGATAAGAGGCAAAGTGTCTGGCCATTTCAAAGTGGTGAATGCACATACTTTTCGCCAGTCTGGATTTCAAGGTTCCATTAATCTGTTCTACAAGTCCTCATGAGTGACAGCAAGCTATTTGGCAACACTTCTCTTCCATCACTTGAAATTTAAATATCATCTTCATCTCTCCTGATCCAACCTGCTCTGACTGTATTTAACAGGACATTTTGACTGGTCTCATCATGTATCTCATTATTGCATTCTCCATTAGAGGAGGTACAAATAAGGGCACAATATCTGGCCACTTCATCCGGATATGTATTACCTAAGAATACATAATCAGTAGATTTCTTATGTGTTGTGTACTTGACAACTGCTATTTTTTGCGGGCAGCTGTAATATATTTAACAGATTGTAAATGTTAGCACTGTTTTGGATAGGGGATTCAGGGGAGGTCATAAACCTTCTCTGGGATCACAACTGTCCGAAGCCATGAACGGCACCAAAACCATACTGATATCAGTGCCAAATTGTCACTTTCAGATTTTCAGAAACACAGCATGGTCTGGTAGGAGTGATCAATTCCGCTACTTGGGCAGAAAAGACTCCTGGACACCAGGAGGCTTCAATCATACCTGAGTCCATACAAACTGCATAACCAAGTCTCAAAGTACCATCTTTATCTCTTAAGCAGGAGCCAATTACGAACATGACATAATCATTTTCCGTTAAAGGGGCATCTTGAATATCAAGTAATAGTTTGGTTCACAATCCAGTCTCATAGATAGAGTCATGCTCAACTTCATCCTTGTAGTCATTTACAATTTCAGCAGGATTTGGCAACAACGTGTTAGGATTCAGAACAGTACACCTTTTGATATTAACATTGAGAGACACAAGAATAACTTACTCATATCTGGTCAAGTCAGCACTGGTGAGAAATTGCATTTGTGTTCAGGATAACAATATTTCCACAGAGTGGAGAATGAAAACGTTCAGGGGTGACCAATAACAATATCTTTTCACTATTCTATGCTGACACTCAGAGCAGCGACTGCCTTCAAACAACCAGGCAGCGCTGAAGCCACAGGTTCAAGTGTTGCAATAAAATAAGCCACAGGCTTGTTCACATTTCCATGCAACTGTATCAAAACTGAGAGAGCACATCCATCCCTCTCATAGCAAAACAAAGATAAACATTTGTTATAGTCAGGCTTTCTCAGAGCTAGGGCTCGGCATAACTTTCTCCCAGCTCTGTGAAGGCAGGTATGTAGTTTGTATCCAATGGTACTGTATCCGACACATCCTTGTGTGTAAGCCTCTGTAAAGCCTTGGCCTAAAGGGAAAAGTTTCAACTCCACTAAGGACAGTAGCCAACCATTCCCAGAAACATTCAAACTTCTTTCTGTGTGGCAGGGAGATAAATTTTTATGATTGCTGAGATTCTTTCTTGTGCCATTTTCCACACACCTTTCTCCATGTGGTGACCTAAGTACAGAACATCTTTCCTTCAATACTGTAATTTTGATGGAGAAACCTTGTGTCCAGTCTCTCCTAAATGATTCAGAAGAGCAATTGTGTCTTTCCTGCATGCTTCTTGGGTGTTTGATGCAACAAGCAGATCATCTGTGTACTGCACTAAGACTGAGTAATAGGGCATTTTGAGGGACCCAAGATCCTTTTTCAAGATATGGATGGTCACTCAGTATACCCTGTGGGACTCGACACCATGCCAAAGCACGACTGTTGAATTTGACTGTGAAGAGGAATTGACTTTCCTCATGCAATGGTATGGAGAAAAATACCTGACACAAATCAATTACTGTAAACTACTCTGCTTCACATACAATTTGGAATAAAATCACTGCAGGATACAGTATTATGGGACAACATGGAATGACAATCTCATTAACATTTTTGAAATCCTAGACTGTGTGGTACTTTCCACTGGGCTTACGCTGTCCTAAACTGAGAGAACTACATGGACTTCCCATGATCTCTTTCAGGATATCTTGTTCAATCAAACAATTTATTAAGGGACTAATTCCAACAATTGTCTCTGGAGACATATTTCACGGGGGTGTTTTTCGATACACTGCATTTGTTTTCAGTGTTATTTTAATAGGCTCAACTCCTTTGATGAGTCCTGTTTCCTTTCCTGAATACTCCCAAACTTCGGGTGTCACTGCGTCTTTTTTACCTTCGGGCAATTCAGCACATTTCACCATTGGGTACAATGTGACATTCGGTTACTGTTCCACAATGTTACAGGGCATCTCTTCCTCTTTTGTTTGAATAGCAATTCCTTGGGGTGTGCAGCTAATAGAAAAGTTTAGCTTATACAGCAGGTCTCGTCTAAGCAAACTCACAGGACTTAAATCACAAACCACAAATCGGTGCTCTTCTTCAAATGAACCTATTCTTATGGGGACAACCCAATTTCTTACAGGGACATATTCAGTCACAGGGTGGGTCAATTGTTTATTTCCGATTCCTACAACCTGGATTCTCTTTCCTGAAAAGGGCAAATTTGGCCCTTCTGCTGTTCTAACAGTGGAACATGTAGCTCCAGTTTCTGCCAGGAATGACACGTCATGGCCCATAACATTGGCATTTACATAGGCACCAAGCTGATCTACCCCTAAGGATGCACATAGCATGCAATACTCATCATCAGAGTAATCTACTTGAGAAATTTCAGAAAATTCCTCATCACTCTGGTCCATTAGGGGAAATTGTGATGCTATGTGAATTTTGTTGAGGAACAACCATTTGCTGTTGAGTCATCAGGACTTGTGGTACCTGCATCTGCTGTCCTGGGGACACATTTACATTCTGTACTCGGGGTATTTGAACTCTTTGGATTTTACCCTGATTATTGCCTTGGTGTTGAGCAACTCCAGTACTCTGCACTTGATTATTCACATTCTTAAAGCAACACTCCCATCGCCAATGACCCAAATGTCCGTACGCATGACACAGATTAGTTTAAAGCCTGAACATCAAGAACACCTCCACTTTGATCAACCTGAACACCAAGTCTTCCACCTCTAGACTGAACAACATTTGTCACCTGCTGCAGCACTCCTTGCATACTACCAGTGTTCACCATTATCTGTGGACTCTGACTAACCTTTTGTGCAGCTTTCAATTGCATGACCATCACTTTCGCATTCAACTTTTTCTGTTTCATTTTCAATTTGTGCTTTGCATACCACAGGATTTCATCAATCAGTTTATTCTGACAATAAATCAGGTGCTGCTGAACCATCTCACTTATGTCAATCCTTGCACAAATATGAACACAAAATGACCCATATATTTGGGTTCTATTGTCTCTGTACCACCATGCTGTTTGAATGCTTGTAGCAATCTTTCGTGATAAGCATGAATCAACTCCTTTAACTCCTGAGCTGTCCTGTCAATCTTCTGCCAATTAATATTTTTTGGGGACACCTTGTTTCTCAGAAATTCAGTCACCTTGTAGAACAAGTTACTTACCTTTGGTAATGCATTATCTGGTTGAAACAATATCTAGCTGCAGATTCCTTACCTTAGAATTTCCCAGGTGTCTGACTGGATCTGGAAACTTTTCCATGAGCAGTGCCCCTGAGTGGCATTGAGTGGTTTTGTTCGGTTAGGTGAGGAGTCATTGGCATTGTTGGCGCCAGAAGTGATGTCATGGTCACCTATATAGGTGCCATCCAGGCACATGGACGTAAGTTACTTTACACAACTTCCCACAAGAGAAGAGCAGAGCCATCATGTGAACTGACAAATGTGTGTACAAACAAAGGCCCTGAAAGGGGAGTAACCCTAGCCCTGGAAATCTGTCCACAGAGTGGGGAGGCATGATTATGTCTATAAGGAATCTGCAGCTAGATGTTTTCTCTAACAGATAATGCATTACCGAAGGTATGTAACTTGTTCATCTGATAGAAACTTATAGCTGCAGATTCCTTACCTTTGAGTAGATACCTAAGCCATATCCTCCTGGTGGTGGGCTGTGGACAAATTTTTTTAAACTAGAAATTCCTGCAGGACCAAACAGATGAAACGCCTGTCCCTGTGGCCTTACTGTCCAGGCAATAGTGTTTGGCGAACGTGTGCAGGGACGCCACATTGCTGCCTGGCAAATATCCAGGAATGGAACTCCACAATCTAATGCTGTGGTTGCAGCTGTTCCTCTGGTGGAATGAGCCCTTCCGACCTCAGGGGGTTGCTTTTTAGCCAGGGTGTAGCAGATCTTGAAACAGAGGACAACCCAGCACGAAATGGTTTGTTTCTGTACTGCCTGACCTTTTTGAGCTCCAACATAGCCCACAAAGAGTTGGTTGTCCACCCGGAACTCTTTTGTGCGGTAAAGGTAGAATGCCAATGCTCTTTTTTGGGTCCTGATGGTGGAGTCGCTCCTCTTCTTTAGAGGGCTATAGTGGAGCGTAAAAGGTGGGCAGAGTGACAGACTGTCCCAAATGAAATGGGGTGACCACTTTCGTCAGGAAAGAAGCCCTGGCGCGAAGTACCACTTTGACTGGGAACACAGAGAGATAAGGAGGCTTGGATAATAAAGCCTGCAGCTCACCCACCCTCCAGGCAGGCGTTATTGCCACCAGAAGGCCTGTCTTGATAGTAACCAGCCAGAGGGAACAATTGTTCAGCGGCTCAGAGGGAGCAAACATGAGGTATGTGAAAACCAGATTTAAGTCCCACTGAGACATGAGAATGCGAAGGGGGAAACACATGTATAAGCCCTTTGAGGAACCTATTTACAAGAGGGTACTTAAATAAAGAGGGTTGGTCAGGCAGACGCAGGAAGGTAGACAAATCAGAGAGATATTCCTTAAGAATGCCAAGTGCAGACCCCTGCAGGGCGAGAATAAAGAGAAGAATCTCAGAAACAGAAACAGAAAGAGGATCGATAGACTTTTCTATACAAAATTGTAAAAAAAATTGCCAACAGCAGGAGTAAACTGTTTTTGTGGAGGGCTACCTGGCCACCAAGATAACTTTACAGACTTCAGGAGGAAAGTCAAATGCTATCATCTGTCGCTGCTCAATCTCCATGCAAGGAGTTGGAGAGTTGACAGTTTTGAGTGGGGGACCCTCCCCTGCTGCTGCGACAGAAGATCCTCCTGAAGGGGCAGCCTGATTAAAGGATCAATGCTCATCTTCAGAAGCTCGGGATACCAGGCTTTCCGTGCCCAGTCCCGAGCCGCAAGAATGACTTGGACCCGGTCATTCCTCATCTTCTTGAGAACTCTGGGCAGAAGTGGTATGGATGGAAAGGCATACAGAAGGCCTGAACTCCACTTGAGCCGAAGAGCATCTCCGAACGATAGATGCCTTGGAAACTTCAACATACATAATTGCTGACATTGTAATTTCTCTTTAGCGATAAACAAATCTAACCAAGGCTCTCCCCACTTCTAAAAGAGTTGAGGTGCCACGTTTGAATGGAGACACCACTTGTAATCTGCTCAGCATCGGTAGCCGAGTTTGTCCGACCTGGAATTCAGAGAACCTGCCAGGTGTTGAACCACCAGGGACATACTCTGCAGTTCCAGGGATGTCCAGAGGCTCTGGCCACCCTGCTTGTTGCAGTACCACAAGGTGGTGGTGTTGTCTGTAAACACCTGCACAAACTACCCCTTGACAGAAGGAAGAAATGCCTTTAATGCTAGTGGGATCTCACAGAGCTCCAAAAAGTTGATGTGGGGTCAGGATTCTGCCAGAGACCATAGTCCTCTGATCTCTACCTCTCCCAGGTGGTTGCCTCATCCAAGGAGTGACACATCTGTCACTACTGTCAGATCTGGTTGGGGAAGGGAGAGGAGTATGCCTTAGACCCAATCACGGTTCGTCAGCCGTTACTGCGGATCCTCTGCAGTTCCCGCCAAGATCCTGACCATGTCAGAGAGATTTCTCTGATGCAACGTCCACTGGAATCTCAGGTCCCACTGCAGAGCCCCTGTGTGCGATCTGACATGATTCACCAGCAAGATACAAGAATCTATGAGGCCCAGCAGCCTCAGAGTCACTATCACCGAAATCCAGGATAGAGACTGAAACGTCTGTATCATAACTTGAATATTCTGGACTCGCGGCTCAGGACAATAAGCCAGAAACTGCACTGTGTCCAAAACAGCTTCTGTGAACGGGAGCATCTGAGAAGGACTCAGGTGTGACTTTGGCATATTGATAGTGAACACCAGCAAATGCAGGAGGCTTGCCATAGCCTGGGGTGAGGCTGCCTTCAAAAGCCAGTCGTGGAGGTAGGGGAAGACTGAAACACCTAACCTGTGCAGATGAGCTGCGACCATGGCCATCACCTTGTTGAACACCCGATGGGCGCAGGTAAGGCCAAAGGGAAGAACGGTAAACTGAAAGTGCGTGTTGCCTACCTTGAACCACAGGTAATGCCTGTGGGCAGGCAGGATAGGGATGTGAAAATATGTATTCTGCAAGTCAATTGCTACCAGCTAGTCTCTTTGTTCTGGGGCAGGAAAGACCTAAGCCAAAGTGAGCATCTTGAATTTCTCCTTATTGAGGAACAGATTGATGGTTTGCAGGTCTAGAATAGGACCAAGACCCTTGTTCTTTTTGGGAATCAGAAAATAGTCAGAATACCAACCACTGCCTACTTCTGATATGGGAACCCTTACTATAGCTCTCTTGGCCAAGAGAGCTGAAACTTCCTCTCAGAACAGAGACGAATGACCCTCTGCCAGCCATTCTTGCGTTGGCAGTATAGGGAGAAGAAAAGATTGGAAAGGGAGGGAGTAGCCCCTTCGAATGATCTGCAAGACCCATTTGTCTGATGTAACGGACTGCCAGAGGAGATGATGTTGAATTCTCCCTCCAACTTGGCACCCATGTTCTTCCAGGACCAGACTAGGAGGGCTTAGCGGCTGCAGCTACAGGAGGGGGTTGGTGACAGATGACTTCTGGCTACCTGACCCAGGGGGTCGTAATGCACTTCGTCCACATCCTGGCATAGCTTAGGAAGCTTCAATCAATCAATCGGGTATCTAGGTGCTTGTGCAGGAACGTGGCTGACATAGGGTTGGCACAGTGGCACACCCCTTCTCTAGTCATGAAAGGGGCAGAAGGCAGACTGGGGGCGATGTGTCACTGAGAGGTCCAAAGACCTGGCTGTAGCTCACGAGTCCTTGAAGCACTCCAGCACTCAGTCTGCCTTCTCTCCGAAGAGATGAGTCTCATCAAAGGGCCTGGTCATGATGTTGGCCTGGACATACCCCATAAAACCAGATGTTCTCAGCCAGGTCTGGTGTGTAAGGTCACCATAGACAAAATTGCTCTGCCCAGCGAGTCAGTTGTGTCCAAACCACACTTAATAGTGAACTTTGCTGCATCTCTCCCATCCTTTACAGCTTGGAAAAGGATGGCCCAGGTCTTCTCTGGGACCTGTAGCAGCACTTGCACAACTGTATCCCAAAAGGTATGGGAATAATGGCCCAACAGGCATGCAGTGTTCACTAACCACATTGCAAGGCTGGTGGAAGAAAGCATTTTCTTGCCTAAGCTATCCAGCCTCTTGGATTCACTATCCAAGGGAGCGGCAGTGCATGTGCCATGGGAAGTTGAGGCTAGGACTACCAAGCTCTCAGGGGTGGGGTGTTGGGTGAAGAAACTAAGATCACCCGGGGTAGGGCGATGGTTGCGGGCAATCGTCCTGTTCACAGGAGCCTCTGTGCTGGGCTTGGATCAAGTTCCCAGCAGGACATCAGTCAGTGCTTCATTAAAGGGCAATAGGGGCTCGGATGAGGAAGCCCCAGGCTGAACTACTTCCACCAAGAGGTTAGTCTTTACTGCCGTAGAGGGAAGTTCCTAGTGGATAGAGCGAGAGCAAGTAAGTATCTTGGGTGGTGCCCAGTCCACTGGCATCTCCTAGTTCCTCATACCAGTCCAGTGAAGTCGAGGTCTCTAACTGGTATTCTAAAGGGTCCGGTACCCCACTCCTGCCATGCCTGACTGCTCCAGAAAACACTCAGACAATGACTTAGAACCAGTGGTCCTGCGGGCACCGGAATCAGCATCAATCGACGCTGTTCTGACTCTAAGTCACCAGGAATGAGAATGGGGCTGGTGCCGCAGGTGGGTGCCGACAGCATCGTCGTCTGGACTGGTGCTGGAGAAGTTCATGTTGGCATAGCTTGTTGCTGGTCCAGATCCCAAATCAGATCCATGAGACCTCTTTGGAGCTGAGGCTGAAGCTGGCAGCGTGGAACCTGATGGGGCCTCCTCTGACCCTGCGGGGCCCAAAGGATTCTTCATAGAGGTCGGCCCACCCAACCAAGAGGTGCATGGCCGCGTAGAAGCTTTTTAACTGTGCAGTGGTCACTCCAGCTCCCAGAAACGGTTGGAGGCACGGAGTCAGACCTGACAACGGCTCCGCAAACCATGCTTGGAACACCGATGTTACTCACTTGTCTCATCAGACAGCGGACAAGGAAAAGTCGAAGTCCGTTTGGACTTCTTATTCTTCCTGTGCCTCTTCCCTGAGTGTCCAGAGGACATGGCTTTGAGTCATGGTCGCACTTGAGACACCATAAACAGACCAGATTAATTGACATGGCACAGTGATATGCGCCACACGGCTTTAAACCTGCCTTCCTAGAAAACACAAATAGTCAACAAAAGGTAAAAAAACTGTCAAAAAGAGACATAGGGGTAGCTCTTCTCCAGATCTGCGCTAACTGGTGCAGAAAGAAAAAAGGTGATTTGGGTGATGCCTATATCGGTAACCGCAATGTCACTTCTGGGACCAATGACGCACAGAACCGAACAAAGCTACCGAATGGCACGCAGGGAAACTGCTCAAGCAAAAGTTTCAGAATCCAGGACGATGTTGGGAAATTCAAAGGTACGGAATCTGAGCCTAGAAGTTTCTATCAGATTTACTTTTTCATCACCTCTTCAGATTACTGGGTCGCTTGGAGGCTCAGACTCAGGCCAATCAATTTCACTTTGCATTCAGTCCACAAACCACTATGGTAAACAATGTATTCAAATCCTACCACGTGCATTTTGACTTGTACCACTCCACGGGTTCCACTCTCAGTCTCGGGTAATCATCTGTGAATGACAAAATATCATTTCTACTCCTGGATACATTAACATAACCTCCACTTGGTATTTCTCTCATAGGCATCATCTTGATTTGCTCTTGCTGGAAGCAGATTTGGCTTTGCTTTCTTCTGATCTACCATCCCACTTATCTGTAGCTCCTCATTTCTGAATGTAGGTATTCAATTTCTTAATGTGAATCTTCATTCCAGGAGATCTCATGTTAACTATATCCTTTGTGCTAAACTCTAATATATAACTTCTCTTTAGGGAGCTTCCATTTCTCCAAATCCACATCATATTTCTCGATTACTTCAGCTAATCTCTCATAAGCCTGCCCTGCACGTTGAGTCACATCTTTGCACGTGAACCATAGTTCATCTTCTGTGTAGGTTTCCAATTGACTGTGTCTAATATTTCCAAAATCATTTCAGTCTGAACACATTCCCTGATCAATCTCTCTCTGGTGTCTCTTCTGTTCTAGCATTGCAGGTTGTCATACCTGTCGCACTTTGCGGACTTAAATTGTTTAACCAATTAGTCAGCTGTTCTGCAACAAAATCTGGCAAACATATTATTCTGTGGTACTTCTAATCTTAACAGTCCTACATTCTGCTGGTTGGGAATATTAAAAATTGACATATTCTCTGGTGGGTTAGAGGGGACTTCTCCTTGTGGAGTGCTAAAATTTACATTCAGGATCTGATCATGTCTGGGCACAAAATGAGGTGGGGCTCCCTGAGGAAACCATGAGTAAATCCGGTCTGACTTGTCATCTGGTTTGGATCTGCAAATCGTGTAAGGGTTAATGGTCTAACAAGAGAAACTGCTCTCTCCATCTCTGAGTTGTTGTTAGAATATACTGATCACAGTGTACTTTGATGAGCGGGGACCCCGGAGCTTGGGGACACACGATGGGGGCTGAGGGGGCTATTGTTAGAAAAGGGACAATAGAGTGCCTGGATTTGAGATGTTTAGTACTTGGGCTGATTTTTAGGGACTAAATAGCTTGTACAGGCTTTAGTCACTCGGTATTAATAGATCTGAGAATTTGTTATGCCTCGAAGTTCACCAAAAGCTGAGCAGAATTCTGTGTGCAATTGAAGAAGATAATGGGCCATATGTACGAACACTTTTTCCCACAGAATGGGTAAAAACCTGTGCTACATCTGGCCCAATGTGAGGTTATCTTTTGCATTGTCACAATGCAATACAAAACTGTTTGCTTTCTCCAAGAGTTTGAACATAATGTTGAGGATTTGCAGGTTAGAGGGTACTACTGCACACAAATCAAAACTCTCTCAAATGTTTGATATTCATAACATCATATTTGTCTGTATAAGTGAAAATCTCTTTATTTGATGGTGACAGCATATTTGCTTTCCAACACAGTCTAATGCATCAATGTGAATTTCATGTGTATTTTAAAATCCATGCTCACTTTGTAAGATTGGTTTGTTAGCTATGCATTACGGAATTCATTAAATCAATCAGCATATGATGATCTTTAAGGTATAGTAGCTGTGCCAGCTCCCCTCACTACCTCTGCCTCTAGCAGGTCTCCCCTGCTAAAGCTGGTGTGCTGCTGATGTTGCCTCTTCCCTCCTGCTCTCCACCACCAGCCGCTCCTACCTTCCTGTTTTACT
This sequence comes from Pleurodeles waltl, assembly GCF_031143425.1. Taxonomy (NCBI): domain Eukaryota; kingdom Metazoa; phylum Chordata; class Amphibia; order Caudata; family Salamandridae; genus Pleurodeles; species Pleurodeles waltl. The sequence goes on along the minus strand of NC_090442.1, from coordinate 646,163,717 downwards.
GCGTTCGCGTCTGCTCCTCTGTGCCAAGTCATCCTGTTTTTTGCATTGTATGTTTTTCTAATTGTCCTCACCTTGCACTGAATGTTGCTTAATTGTGCTCACTTCACTGTTGTAGTACCTCTGCCAGATTAGTCTTACTTCCTGTTTAGTTAGCCCAACCTCTGAGCCAGATTAGCCTTCATGTTCACTTAGGCCTTGTTATTGCCTGCTGCATCCGTTAGAGAGCTGGTCCACTTCGCTCCTCATTTATTGCTATTTTCTACCTCTTCTGCCTCTGGGTTCCTGCCCCTCAGCATCCCCTCCCACCCTCAGGACCTACTTAATGGAGGCTACAGTGCGGCCGCACAGTGGCCGCCTGCCGTGGTGAGCCAAAGGCAAGCCCGTCCATGCCTGCAGCGCTTTCAGCACCAGGAAACCAGGCCCTTCAGTCACCTACCGATATTCCACCATTGAGCTCCGATCCCAGGACCCCAAAGGCTACAACATCACATCCCCCCAGAAAACCGAAGGACCCTTCATATGCCACTGCTGCCAGTTCTCCTACAACACAGGCACCCTCGCCACACCTACCCAGACCACTGTCGTGTAGCCATTTTAGTTATAGCTCCATGCACGTTATTTTAGAAAAACCAGGCCTGAAGATGTGCACTTTAACCTAGATATATTTTATTCAGCTTTGTTTATTATTTGAACAATAGGCACATTTGTGGTCTTCTTTTATTTCTCTCTATCTAGTGGTTCTTTGCCTAGGCCAGCACTGCGTTCTTAAACAAGACATTTTGTTCAATCTGTGCTTCTCTCAAGGCTGCAGTAAGTTAGGTTGTCAGTAAACGTGGTAATGTTTTGTCTCTGGTATTCATAGAAACATACACATCCCTACGTAGGGACAATTTCTCAGAACATTAGCTGTTTTATTATAAAAACACTTTCCTGTCCCATACACGTTAGAGGGAGATCCCAGCCAGATGACCATGACTGTATGCTGATTGCTGAACGCTTCGCTACAGCTGCTTATGCAGGGGACCCTGAAGGGCAAAACTAGAGCTTAATATGCTATGCTCTAATATTGCCTAGGTAGGAATTAGTCTATGGACTCTAGTGACAATACGGTAGCGTTATTTCTATGCTTTACTCTCCTTGTCACAATTCTAATCCTGTCATGCTTTATCATCCTGGTAATTGCAGTACATGCCTCATTATCTAAGATGCAGTTGCTTCATTAAAACGTTATTGAAACATATGCTGCCTCTGCTTGTCCTTGTATATGTGAGACTAATGTAACTGAGAGAAACGGATGAGATCTGAGTGACCATGATTTCCCTGAGGAGTCAATTGTGTCATGCACTTGGCTGCCCAATCATCCCTGTTCTTGGGTAGAGATGATGCACTGCTAGTTAGCCAGAACCAGAAACACCTGTAGTGAGTTAGACTCAGTCTCCCACACCTCAGGCGATTCTGCAGCTCAAATCAGTAGTCTCATTAGAATAATGAGAGCCTACTCAATACCACGAACACCCCAGAACTGATTCACTTCAGTCTGCTCAACACCCGTTCCCTCTGCAGACACGCCACTGAAATCTGGGACACCATCACCTCTCTCACCCCCAACGTAATCTTCATTACCGAGACATGGCTCAACCCTTCCTCAAACCTTGTCATTGCCACTGCAATGCCTGATGGCTACAAGATAATACACCAAGAGTGCACCAATAAACATGGAAGAGGCACTGCCATCATCCACAAGGAAACTCTCCTGTGCACAGCTAGCAAAGATGACTCCACACCATTCATGGAACACCTCAACTTTCAACTGCAAATTAACACCAGGACCACCATTGTAGGCACGCTTGTCTACAGACCCCCTGGACCTCAACCTACATTCTGTGACGCCATCTCCAAATTCATAGCTCTGGTAGCTTCTTAACCCCAAGCATCATACCCTACTTGGGGATCTCAGCTTCCACCTCAGCAACTCTAACAACGCCGACTCCACCAATCTTCTGGAAAGCATGAACAACATCGGCCTCACCCAACTAGTCACTGACCCTACACACACTGCAGGACTTATGCTGGGCCCGATCATCACATCCAGTGACACAGTCAAGTACTGCCATGTCACTGAACTCACCTGGACCGGCCACACAATTGTACACTTCACCATCACAGGTTCCTGGGGCACACCACCAAGCCCCCTTGCCCTGCTTACCGCAGCTGGAAAAAAGTGCCAGAGACCTAATGGATGCAGGCACTCAACATCACCCATCCTGAAGCTGCATTAGACCTGGAGCAGCCTGTCCAGAACTCCTCCCTCTGGATCACCAATTGTGCCAACAAAGTTGCCCCCATGAAGCCAGCCAAAGCCAACAGAGCCTCAAGACAAGCTGGCAGGTACACACCAGAACTCAGAACCATCAAGCACAACTGAAAACAACTAGTGAAACAGTGGCACATCACCAACGCTTCAGGGACACAAAAATAGAAGCCCTCACAGACCAAATAGAAACAAGCGTCAACCATGAACATGGTGTGCCCATCCCAAAAACCCTGCGACACCCTGTCAAACTCCTTTCACAACAAGACAGCCACCATCTACAGCAACTTCGACCCTCAACTCACCAACTTTGACTTCAACAACCTCTTCCCACCAACAGACACTAGACACTTGATTACCACGTGGAATCCATTCACCACGCAAACCACTGCAGCCATCATATCCTCCATCCACTCCGGACTACCCACCAAACCCTGTCCCCGCCACTTCTTCAACATCAGAACCAAATAAATCAGTGCTGAACTCATCAGCATCCTCAAAAACCATCACTACAGCAACCTTCCCCGACAGATGCAAACACATTGAAGTCAGAACCCTCCTAAAGAAACCCTTGGCCAACCCCAGCAACTCAAAAATTACAGCACCATCTTGCTGCTTTCATTTCCTGCTGAAGGCCATCAAACAACAGCTCACAGTCTTCACAGGTCAAAGTACCACTCCACAGGCATGCAGGTACGTCCCAGGTGAGCTTGTCAGTTCAATGGTTTAAGGGAGCCTTTTAAAAATAAGGGGGGAGGGAGCACACTGCCTCTCATCCTAGCACAGCTCACCCCAATGCATCCTGGTAAATGTAGTACGCTTGGTTGGTGAAGGTAGTGCTGTCATCTGTACACACATGTTTCTGGGCTTAGCCCTTCATCAGTAGAGAACAGAAGTAGCAGTGGCACTTTGACCTGGAAGGATTTTGGTAGCATTTCAGCAACCCCAGATGACTTTTCTCTGCTCTCTACTAGTACTACTACTACTAATACTACAAAAAAAGCTATGGAGCCCTAAGTGTGAATTACCCCAAACAGCCAAAAAAATGCTGGGGTAGGGGAGAAAAGGCCCAGCAGAGAAAGGATTAAAGAGTTGAGTTAAACTGGAGCAACTATTGGGGCGGTTCCTATGGTTATGGCAATGTTTCCAGATACTTGGTGAATAGATGGAAATGGTCTGCTGCTTTGATTTTTTCTTTTTCTCACTTCTTAGTCTTCAGCCTGATGGTGTCCTTGTATTCTTTGCGTACAGCTTCTCTTTGAAGCTCCCCATCCACACCCAACCCCCAAGCCTGCATGTCATTCTTGTAGGAAAGTAGCCTCTTTTTGGCATGGCTACCCCCACTTTTTGCCTGCTATCATTGTGTTTTGACTGTATTCACTGGGATCCTGCTTACCACGTCCCCAGTGACTGTGCTCTCTCCCTCTAAATTTGGTTGTTTAGGACTTTGCACACCCCACAATTGGCATACTGGTGCCCCCATATAAGTCCCTAGTATATGGTACTTAGGTACCCAGGGCATTGGGGCACCAGGGGTTGCCCATGGGCTGCAGCATGTATTGTGCCACCCATGGAAGCCCATTGCAGCGTGCTGAAAAGGTGCATGCACCCTTTCACTACAGGTCACTGCACCATGTCACTGTAAGTCAACCCTATGGTAGGCCTTCCTAGGCCAGAGGGGAGGGTGCAGGTACCTGTGTGTAAGGACACCCCTGCATGAGCAGAGGTGCCCCTACGAACTCCAGCTCCATTACACTGGATTTCATCGGTGCAGGGGAGCCATTTTAACCGTGTACTGGACACAGGTCACTCACTACCTGTGTCCAGCTACACAATGGTAACTCCAAGCCTAGGCACGTTTGGTATCAAACATGTCAGAACCATACCCCAATATTGTTGTCAGTATTGGTTGTATGATCCCATGCACTCTGGGGGCTCCTCAGAGGACCCCCAACATTGCTCCTACTAGTCTTCTGGGGTTTTCCGGGCAGTCTGTGATGCTGCCACCCCTCAGAAACGTTTCTACCCTCCTGATGCTTGACCAGCTCAGGCAGAGGAAGGCAGAACAAAGGATTTGCCGTGGGAGACGGAGGTAACACCCTCTCCCTTGGAAATAGGTGTTACATGGCTTGGGAAGGGTAGTTTCCACAAGACACTGGTATGCTTTGAAGGGCACATTTGGTGCCCTCCTTTAACAAACCGGTTTGCACTAGTCCTGGGACCCAAGGGCCCTGCTCTGGCATGAAACTGGACAATGGAAAGGGGAGTGACCTGTCCATCACCACCCCAAGGATGGTGCCAAGAGCTCCTCCAGGTGACAACTTAAATCTGGCATCTTGAATCCAAGGTGGGTAGATGCCCCTGGGAGCATCGGAGTGGCAGGGCAGGCAGGTGTGGTCCCAGCCCCCTCCTGATAGGTGGTCACCCTGCTAGGTGACCAATCACCCTCCCTGGGCTATTTAGGGTCTCCCTCTTGGGAGGGTCCTCATATTTGATGTGCAAGATTCCAACAGGACTCCTCTGCATCATTTACTTTGTCTTCTGGCCGCTGGGGCTGCAAGTGGACCCTCCAGGAACTGACAATCTGCAACTACAGCAATGACTTCACTCTGCAACATTTCACCAGCTATGTATCCTTTGAGGGTGACGAGCCTTCAGCCTGCACAAAAAGTAAGAAGGAATCTCCCTTGGAGTGAAGAAGTCACTCACTTGCCTCTGAAGGCACCAACTACAATGACGACCAGCTGCGTGGATCTGCTCTCCTTTGGAACTGCATCAATCCTGCCCCTTGGTCCTCTCTACCAGCTGTCCAACTTGGGAGATGGTGAGCCCTTGTCTCTCCTTGCAGGACAGTAGCCCTGTGCACCATGGCTCTTGCAGCTACCAAGGCCTGTTTGCTCCTCCTCCAAGGGATCTTCGAACTCCATGTAGCCCCAGCCTCCATCACTCCCTCCTTCAAAGCACAGCCTCCTGCCCGCTGCTCCAGTGACATGGACTTCACTTCAGGTATGCTGAGTGGGCCTCACTGTGACTCCCGTACCTGCTTCTAGTGGGTTGCTTGTTGGAGTTGCCTCCTCTTCTTGTGAATCTCCCAGCTGCTGAGTGTCACCCCGGACTCCCCTCCTTGGGTCGAGTCTTCTGGACCTTGCTGGTCCTCTCCAGGCTTGAAAACATTCTTCTCTGACTCTTGCATTTGCCAAGGCTTGTTGGTGGCTTTCCAGCACCACTGACTGACTGCACCCTGACTGTCAAAGTGGGACATCACTTGCATCACTTCTAGGATTCCTCTTCGGCTCCTGTGCTGCACTACTGACTTTCTTTGTACACCGTCGACCTGGTTCTGCATCCACAGAAAGGTGCGAAGTGGCTCCTGCCACAACCTGACACTTCATCATGTATTGGACTTGGTAATTTTCCTTCGCAGATCCTCTTCTGTCAGGATTCACCTTTGGGTTCTTCCAGTCTTGTCTGGGTCTTGCACAATCCTCTTCCAAATTCCTCTTGTTGATTTTGGGGAAAATCAGGTACTTACCCCTGCTCTCCTGGTCACTGGGAGTCACTCTGATACTCACCTGTTGGGGTTCCTAGTTCCTCCAGCTTCCCTCTACTGATTTCACTTCCTTGGGTGGGGGACTGCCTTTCACATTCCATTTTTTTAGTATATTGTTTCACCCTCCCCTAGGACCCTCACTGTTTACTATTGCTTTTACCAATGCCTATTGCTTTCTATCCTATTTACTGTTTGCTAGTGTGTATATAATAGTGTGTTTACTTACCTCCAGTTGGGGTACTGCCTATACAGTATTTTAGTATTTATGTTACTATAATAAAGTATCTTTATTATTGTAACACTGTGTGGTTCTTTCTTGTGTGTAAGTGCTATGTGACAATGGTAGTACTGCCTAAGCTTTGCATGTCTCCTAGATAAGTCTTGGCTGTTCATCCACAGCTACCTCTAGAGAGCTGTTGCTTCCTAGACACTGCCTACACTTCACTAACAGGAGATACCTGGACCTGGTATAAGGTGATAACATCGTAGGTGCTCAACACACACCAGGCCAGCTGCCTACAATTCAGAACCACCAAACTATTTAAAAGAGATTAAGGCCCTCATTACAACCCTGGCGGTAAATGCCGCTTACCGTCGTGCAGAAGACCGCCAACATACCGCTGAGGCTGTGGAATTCTGCTACAGCTATTACGACCCACAGCTCGGAAAACGCCATAATACAGACACCCACACAAGTCCGCCAGGTCAGTGATAAACTGGCGATAACAAAGCCGACACATCACGCCAACAGAAATACGCCCACACAAGCACGACCCACGAATCAACGCAGCGGTCTTTCAACCACGGTAATCCATTGGCGGTACACACCGCCGCGCTCAAAATACACACACATATACAAAACACAACCACATTGGACAATTCAAAATACACACACCGGATACACATACACACACTACTCCCACACACACTCACACCACTATAAAACACACACCCACATTACCCACAAACCCTTGCTACCAGAAATTTGAAAGCAGGCCAGAGAGAGACACTACCTAAAACAACAGCAGCATCCACAGACACACAACACCATCACTTAAACAACATCCACACTCCTCAAACAACACACACCAACACATCCCCTCACACATCACAACACACACCACCTCACACATCACCCACACCACATCATGGCACCTCAACAACACCCCAGGCTCTCTTAGGAGGAGCTTAGGGTCATGGTGGAGGAAATCGTCCGGGTAGAGCCACAGCTATTCGGATCACAGGTGCAGCACACTTCCATTGCAAGGAACATGGAGCTATGGCGCAGAAGTGTTGACAGGGTCAACGCAGTGGGACAGCATCCAAGAACTAGGGATGATATCAGGAAGAGGTGGAACGACCTACGGGGGAAGGTGCGTTCCGTGGTCTCCAGACACCAGATTGCTGTACAGAGGACTGGCAGTGGTCCCCCACCACCTCCCCCACAACTAACAACATGGGAGGAGCAAGTCTTGGCTATACTGTATCCTGAGGGCCTCGCAGGAGTAGCAGAGGACTGGACTCTGGTAAGACATATCTTTATTACCATATTCCCACCCCACCTGCATGCCATCACATACCCCCACCCTCACCCTCACCCCCATCACTCCAACACCTCACATATGCCCCACGATCACAACCCAGCCATCCCAACACTGCATGCAACACCAAAGCATGGAAACTCATTACCAAAGCATGTCCACTACAGATACCCACACAGACCCCTAACCAACTATCACACAAGGACCAAGCCAAGAATGCAAGCACTGGAGTACATGGTCACTCACCCATTGCACAGGATGGCACCCACAGATGAAATAATAATGCCTTTACACCCCTACGGGGCCCCTACCCAACATCACCGGACAGGAGGGGCCAGACATAGCCAGTCCCCCCACAGAAGAGACCCACAGTGATGACAGCAGCTCTGCACAACTGGATCAAGATGACCAGCCCGGCCCATCAGGGACCTCGGGACAGTCGGTTCCCCTGACACAGTCACAAACCACCACCGAACCTCCCCCGCAGGAAACACCAGCATAGCACCCACCCAGCGGGCACATCCCTCTGTTCCCAGGACACGTCAATCAGCAGTGTGTCCACCACTACAGAGAACCCAGGCAACCCCACAAACCCAAGAAAATCAGGGACCTGGGGGCAGTGGCAGTGGGAAGACGGTTCAGGGGACAGAGGCACAGGAAAACAGGGAATCTGGGAGGACTGCTGTGCGACAGGGGGAGGACAGGCCAGGGAACCCACTCTCCATGATGCACTCTCCAAAATCATGGGAGCTTACCATCATTCCCAGGAGACAATGGCAATGGTACTGGCCAAGTTTCAGGAGACCCAGCGGCTGCAGGGGGAACACTACCTTGGGATCAGGGAGTACTTGAAGTCCATTAACAACACCCTGGTCACCATTGCAGGGGTGCTGCAAGACCTTGTCAACACCAGGAGGGACACAGTGGCACGACCAGGGGCCCCTGAAACTAGCCTGGATGATGAACAGCCCTCCGCTGGCGCTAGTGGAGAGGAGGCACCACCACAGGAACACAACACCAGCACCCCACCCCCTGCAGATGGTGAACCACCCCGCAAACGGTCCCTGAGATCCAGGAACATGACAGAGAACATTGCCAAGACCCCCACGGGAAATGATACCCCCCTGAATGTCACCCTTCTGTCCCACTTTGTCACCCTTTCCATCCTTCAACTGCCATTGCTCCACTTCCTATGCCCCTTTGGACAATGAACCTGTGAAACAAATAGACTGGACTCTGCCATGGACATTCCTCCACCATCCCCCCAGACCATTTTACAACCCCCTCTACTTATTTGCACAGAAATAAACACACTTCAATCACAAAACAATCTGGAGTCAGTCTGTGCTTTCACAAACGTGTAATTGCAATAACCATGGAATATAGCAATGTCAATTTACTTGTGCACATACCGATTTAACACAGCTGTAGGCCTGGAGGAAATATAGCAGAGGGCACAAAGTGGGACCCACATCTGTGAAATGGAAAGGCAAAGTGACAAGTCAGGGTCCATACACTGAGTGAAAATGACAGACTTATGCTACCTCCAGAAATTGTATGAGATGTGGGAGGCAGTGACATGTTCTTACCTGTGTCTCACTGGAAGTATTGCATGATTATGTTGTTTCGGTTGGCCATATACTCTTCTTCTGCCTCCTCTTCTTCACTGTCCACAGGCCCCACAGCTGCCACAAGACCACCAGCTGGCCCATCCTCCTGCAGAAAAGGCACCTGCCATCGCAGAGCAGGCCACGATGATCTGGCACATCTTTTTCGGTGAGTAGTAGAGGGAACCACCTGTCATATGAAGGCACCGTAATCTGGCCTTCAGGAGGGCGAAGGTTCGTTTGATCACCCTCCTAGTTTGCCCATGTGCCTCATTGTAGCATTCCTCTGCCCTTGTCCTGGGATTCCTCACTGGGGTCAGTAGCCATGACAGGTTGGGGTAACCAGAGTCACCTGTAAATATCGAAGGACAACTATTAGACACACACTGACCCTTAGGGACAACCCCATACCCAGACACCTATTCACACTGTATTGGGTCCTTGGCCTCACCTATTTTAGCCACACCTGGTACCTCTGGAGTTGCCCCTTCACATAAGGGATGCTGCTATTCCTTAAAATGTAGGCGTCATGCACTGAGCCAGGAAACTTGGCATTCACATGGGAGATGTACTGGTCTGCCAAACACACCATCTGCACATTCATAGAATGGTAGCTCTTCCGGTTTCTGTAGACCTGTTCACTCCTGCGGGGGGTAATGCCACATGTGCCCCATCAATGGCACCAATGATATTGGGGATATGTCCCAGGGCATAGAAGTCACCTTTCACTGTTGGCAAATCCTCCACCTGAGGGAACACGATGTAGCTGCGCATGTGTTTCAGCAGGGCAGACAACACTCTGGATAACACGTTTGAGAACATTGGCTGGGACATCCCTGATGCAATGGCAACTATTGTTTGAAAGGACCCACTTGACAGGAAATGGAGTACTGACAGGACCTGCACTAGAGGGGGTATCCTTCTGGCTCCAACTGGGCACACAGTTCCTGGATTGTTGCACGATCAAGTCTGTATGTGATAATTATGTGTCTCTCTTCCATTGTGGACAGGTCCACCAGGGGTCTGTACACCGGAGGATGCCGCCATCTCATCACATGCCCCAGAAGATGTGCCCTATGGAGGAGAACAGCAAGCAGAGAGTCAGCCAACACTGAGGTATCCCAAAATGTCATTTGCACAAATTTATTAATCCGCAATGTGCCTGTAACTGTAAGCATTCCAGGCCTAAATAGGTGTGACACAGTTATTATTAATGCCATGTGGCCCCCTGAAATAGCGGCTGCCTGACCTGTAAGGTGGGACAATGGGATATGAGGTAATTGCCCTGGCGTTCTACACCGTCGCGGTGGGCGGTCGAAGACTGCGGCGCAATTCTGCATTGGTTAACATTGGGCCCTATGGGTCTGAGGAGCCAATGCCGATATACACCGGCGGTGACGGTACGCACCACCGCGGACTTGACCGCCATTTTCTGTCTGTTCACTCACTTGATACCTGACCTACAACAGGAGAGGACCTACACTGCAAGTGCTGCTGTGACCTGTGTCTGAAAGCGACGATGCGACGATGGCTCATGTGTCTGGGGAAAGGGCCCCTGCCTTCACTTCGGAGGAGTTGGAGAGACTAGTGGATGGGGTCCTTCCCCAGTACACCCAACTGTACGGTCCTCCAGACAAACAGGTGAGTACACTGTGAGCATGATGCATGAGCAATGCCTGTTTTGAGTGGTGTGGATGGAAGATACATGGGGGGGCTGAGGCCTGCATGTGCGGATGGGGAGTGTATGTGCGTCAGGGCAAGGGTTGGAACGGGGGGCAATGAGCATGACAGTCTGGGTGGGTAAGTAATGTCCTTTCCCCCTGTACCATACCTCTAGGTCAGCGCCCACCAGAAGAAGGGTATTTGGCGTGCCATCTGTAAGGACGTCCGGACCCTCGGGCTCCACCACAGACGGAGCACCCACTGCCGGAAAAGATGGGAGTACCTGCGTCGCTGGAACAAGAAGACGGCAGAGGCCCAGCTGGGGATGGCCTCCCAACGTGGGAGGGGTGCCCATCGCACCATGACCCCCCTAATGTTCCGGATCCTGGCGGTGGCGTATCCGGAGTTGGATGGGCGCTTGAGGGCATCACAACAGCCACAAGGGGGTGAGTACACTCTCATTCAGCTGACTTTGCGCGCATTACGAGGTGTCTGGGCGGGGGAGGTGGGCAGTGGGTTCCACTAGGCCAGGGCGATCTTGGTAGGCAAGGTCCCTTGTGAGGCAGGCTATGTGGCACCCCAACCCCACTAGTGGTTAGAGCAATCTACACTTAGTCAGGCTCCTGTGACTTCCAGGTGTGCAGCAATTGGGCTTAAGCCTCGTACCCCATGGGCATGTGATTAATCTAGGAACTATAAGTGCATGGTGTAGTGCAGAGGGCTGCTCACTGTCTGTTGTGTGCGCCAACGGTAGTGGTGTTGCATGCACTGAACATGTCTTTCTTCTGTCCCACCCCCCTTTTTGTGGTCTCCCTGTTCTTGTGTGCAATAGCATCATCCGGCAGAGGAGCATTGACACCGGAGCAGGAGGGAGCTGCCTCCCACTTGGCCCTGGAGGGTGAAGCAACGGAGTCTGAAGCCACCAGTGGGACGGAGGGCGAGGGGAGCTCCACAGCGGGGACAGGAGCAGAGACCAGCGACAGTGACTCCTCCTCTGATGGGAGCTTGCGGTGGCGGGCCGCACTGTGCCCACCGCATCAACAGGTACAGCCGCCACCCCCCTACCAGCACCACCCTCTCAGCAGCCCCTCAGCGTGTTTCCCGTGCCCGCTCACCCAGGAGGGTGGGCATCTCCTTCGCCCCAGGCACCTCAGGCCCTGCGCCAGTCAGCCCTGCTGCCCTCAGTGAGGAGGCTATTGACCTCCTGAGATCCCTCACTGTTGGGCAGTCAACCATTCTGAATGCCATTCAGGGTATAATAAGGCATTTGCAGCAAACAAATGCATACCTGGAGGGCATTCATTCTGGTGTGGCGGCCCAACAGAGAGCATTTCAGGCTCTGGCCTCAGCACTGATGGCAGCCATTGTCCCTGGGTCCTGCCTCCCCCCTCCAACCTCCTCTACCCAGACCCAATCCCCTGAACCTCACCTTATCCCAAGCACACCATCAGTCCAGCATGCACACACATCAACACACAATAGTGGCTCAGGCAAACATAAGCACCACACAACCCACAAGCACTCACACAAGCATCATACCCATACACACATACCAACATCTACTTCCTCCACTGTGTCCCCCTCCTCTACGTCTCCATCCTCCCTCCCAGTCTCGTCTCCACTTACACCTGCATGCACTACATCCTCAGCCACTACCTCCATCACCAGCACGTCCATCACCACACACCGCTCACGTGCACTTACCACCCCCACTACCATTCACACATCCCCAGGCTCCCCTCCCAGTGTGTCTGTGAGCCCTCCTCCCAAAGTGCACAAACGCAGGCACACACCCACCCAGCAGCCATCCACCTCACAACAGCCTCCAGCCCATGCTCCTTCACCCAAATTCAGCAGACGTACACCTCCTACAACCAATACCTCTTCCTCCACTCCCAAACCCCCTCCATCTACCCGTCCCAGTGTGTCTAACAAACTTTTCCTGGCTAACATTGACCTCTTCCCTACACCTCCCCCCCCATCCTTCCCCTAGGGCCAGGCTTTCCAGGTCCCAGCCCAGCACCTTAGCCACCACATCCCAAGGCACAGTGGTGCCAGCAACTGCTGTGTCATGGAGTGCACCAACTATCAGGGCTGCCAGTGTGCCACGGACCGAGGGCAAGGACATTCCACCACCTGCTAAGGTTAAAAAGTTGCCCACATCCTGGAGTGAGAAGCCGAAAACATCTGCCACCAAGGGGTCAGCGAAAACGAAAGGGGATAGTGGCAAGACAACTGCGCCACCATCAAAGGTGGGGAAGGGCCAAAAACTAAAGGTCAGGAGAGGGCATGGTGGCACCGACTGAGGGACGAGTGTCACACCTTTTGTCCCCGACAGGCCAACCTGTATGGCGGCGAACATCGCCACCTGCACCGTCAGCTGCACCGCCACCTGCACCGCCTCCGGCACGTCTACAGCCGCTGAGACAGTCCCCAGCCTCTTCCCTGGTGGGCAGCCGTCCGAGGCTGCAGGAGACATTCAGCTTTCTCCCTCAGCAGGTGCTGACACATGCCCCGCCGCCACGGACCCCGCCACCAGCACCGCTGCCACGAACCCCACAGCCAGAAATGCCTCCATTGACCCTGCCGCCAGCACCGCCGCCACAAACCCCGCAGCCAGCACCGCCGCCACTGACCCCGCCACCAGCACCGCCACCACAGACCCCACCGCCAGCACCGCTGCCACAGACCCCGCCACAAGCACCGCCACCACAGACCCCGCCGCCAGCACCGCTGCCACAGACCCCGCCGCCAGCACCGCCAGAGGCCCGCAACGTCCTCTCACGGTGGCACCACCGCAGACATGCCTACCATCCCCAGTGGTCAGTCGTCCGAGGCTGGTAGTGAGTTCCAGGACCCTGGGCAGCTTCCATGAAGCATTACGGACATCACAGTTGTCACCTGCAGGTGGAATGCGAAACCGCAGCAGTGTGGGGTATGTCGCAGCCTCCATGGCATATCATGCTACCTGTACCTCAGGAATCTCGTGGCACACACACCCAGGTGAGGGAATTGTACCCACCACACTGCATGTGGAACGCTCTGGGCACTAAGCCCCCTCCAGAACCAGTGGAGTATCACATCCACTATCTGAGTCCTTGGCAGGATGAAGCACTCTGGGCACCAAGCCCCCTCCAGAAGCAGTGGAGTATCACATCCACTACCTCAGTCCATGGCAGGATAAAGCACTCCGGGCACCAAGCCCCCTCCAGAACCAGTGGAGTATCACATCCACTACCTGAGTCCTTGGCAGGATGAAGCACTCTGGGCACCAAGCCCCCTCCAGAACCAGTGGAGACTGTTATCCACTTGAGAGACTGTGGCTTTGCACTCCCCAGGATAAAGCAGTGGGCAAACCACCCACTGGAGAGACTTGAGAGACTGTGGCTTTGCACTCCCCAGGATAATGCAATGGGCAAACCACCCAATGGAGAGACTTGAGAGACTGTGGCTTTGCACTCCCCAGGATAAAGCAGTGGGCAAACCACCCAATGGAGAGACTTGAGAGACTGTGGATTTGCACTCCCCAGGATAAAGCAGTGGGCAAACCACCCACTTGAGAGACTGTGGCTTTGCACTCCCCAGGATAAAGCAGGGGGTACACCACCCACTAGAGAAACTTGAGAGACTGTGGCTTTGCACTCGCCAGGATAAAGCAGTGGGCAAACCACCCACCTGAGAGACTTGAGAGACTGTGGCTTTGCACTCCCCAGGATGCAGCAGTGGGCAAACCACCCACTGGAGAGACTTGAGAGACTGTGGCTTTGCACTCCCCAGGATAAAGCAGTGGGCAAACCACCCACTAGAGAGACTGTGGCTTTGAACTCCCCAGGATAAAGCAGGGGGTAAACCACCCACTAGAGAAACTTGAGAGACTGTGGCTTTGCACTCCCCAGGATAAAGCAGTGGGCAAACCACCCACCTGAGAGACTTGAGAGACTGTGGCTTTGTACTCCCAGGATAAAGCAGTGGGCATGGAGCCCCCTCGTGCAGCAGTGGTGTCGTACCTTCATCTGGCTGAGGTGCCCCTCCTCCCCCTGAGGTGCCTGTTTAATTTCGATCTGATGCCCCTGCAGTGTTCTCTCAGTTTCCAGTCAGGTGTCATGTGTGGCCTTCGCCCATGCATTTTGTGCCCAGTGGTCCACGGACAATGATTGGTGCACCATCCGGACTTGTGTAGTTGGCGTACATAATTGCGTTTACTGGATTTTGAACTTTGATGATGATATTTCACATGATTACATTTGTTCAAATCAATTCCTTTTGTCCTTGCGTTCTTCCAGGGGGTGGGTGGTGTATGTGTACTGTTGCTGCATGTATTTGTGTGTATGGTGTTGTGGGTGGGGGTGGGGGTGTTGCGTGTTGTGTGTGTGGGTCACTCTCTTTTCCCTCCCCCGTCCCCTGTGTTGTAGGTGCAGCACTTACCGTGGTCGTCGCTGCCGTCGTTGGTGCTCCAAATACAAGAGGAGGAAGACCATCATCGGCAGTATCTGCAATTCGGGCTCCATGGCGTCCTGGTTCCTCGTGGGGTGTGGAGAGGTGAGTGTTTCCCCGTCTGCGTACTGTTTCCGCTGTGTTTTTGTTCGCGTTGGTTCCGCCCCGGAAAAGGTGGCGGATAGGCCTGTTGTGATAGGGTGGGCGGTATTCCGCCTGTCTGTTGGAGGTGTCCGCCGCGCTGTTTGTTTGTATCGCAGTGGCGGTCGGAATGTTAAAGTGGCTGTCTATGATGGCGGTTTCTGCCACGGTCGTAATCCCATTTGTTTTGCCACCGGCCTGTTTGCAGTTTTACCGCCGCTTTAACACTGACTGTCAGGGTTGTAATGAGGGCCTAAGTTTCTGTTCAGTTATTAGTGTAATTTATGTATATCTGTAAGAGTTCTGGATGCTTGTTAGTGTTAACACAAATCACTGAGTGTGTGGTGCATATGTTGTTAGTATTGTTATGCCATTGTTTCAAACAGGTGTAAGTATCATGGGGACTTTGAATGTGTATTGTGAACGCATGTGTGTGTGTGTGTGTGTCTTGATGTAAATAGTACCATTCCAGACAAAATAAGGCACATACAAGGATTTCTCTATTTACTTAAGCACTATAGCAAACGTTCAGCATGACAATGGCATGGTACCTTTTAATTCTTAGTCAAAAGAATTGTCATGAGACTGGTCTCAATGTTCTACAGTAGGTGTTAATGCTCCACTACTCGAGACACTGATCAGAAAACAAGAGTTCATGCAGAATCCTCATATAACACTGTGGGACCCCAAATGAAAGTTGTAGCAGTACTAGTTTGAAGGCATGACAGAATCCCAGTGCTAGACTTGGCATCCGTGGCGTGGTCTCCCCTAACTTTTTACCTCTGTTTCCCAGGTTGTTGATGTGTGCTGGACTGTGTTTTTGTTGTTTTTGTTAGTCTGGGCACTTTACCACTGCTATCCAGTGCTAAAGTGCAAGTGCTCCTATATAAAATGTGTATGTAATTGGATTTCCAAGACTGGCATATTTGATTTACTGTTAAGTCTTGTTGTGCTACCCCCATTAGTAGCCCTGTAAACATGGCTCAGACCTGCCACTGCAGTGTTTGTGTGTGCATTTTTAAACTGCCAATTCGAATTGGCAAGTGTACCCACTTGCCAGGCCTAAACCTTCCCTTTTCTTACATGTAAGACACCCCTTAGGTAGGCCCTAGGTAGCCTCCTGGGCAGGGTGCAGTGTATGTTTAAGGTAGGACATATACTAATGTGTTTTATATGTCCTAATAGTGAAATACTGCTGAATTTGTTTTTCACAGTTGCAAAGCCTATCCCTCTCATAGGTTAACATGGGGGCTGCCTTTAAATACGATTAAAGCGTAGATTCCCCTTGGGAGAGGATAGACATGTGGAGTTTGGGGTCTCTGAGCTCACAATTTAAAAATACATCTTTTAGTAAAGTTGATTTTAAGATCGTGTGTTTGAAAATGCCACTTTTAGAAAGTGGACATTTTCTTGCTTAAACCATTCTGTGACCCTGCCTGTTTGTGGATTCCCTGTTTGGATCGGTTTGACAGTTGGGTTGTTTCCACCTCTCTCTAGACAGGGACATAAAGGGAGCTGGGGTATAGCCTGCATATCCTGATGAGCCATCTGTGCTAGGAGGGAGGAGAGGAGTGGTCACTCACACCTGAAAGGGCTGTGCCTACTTCAAAGGCCAAAATGGGTATAAGAAGAGCACCCAAACCATAGACTAGAGATCACTTCTGGAAATCAAGAGGAACCTCTGCCTGGAGAAGAGCTGAGGAGAAGTGCTGCCCTGCCTGTGACTGTGCTTTGTGGAGCTATCCTGCAGTTGCTGCTTCTGCCTGATAAAAGGGGACAAAGACTGGACTTTGTTGTGCATTCCTGCTTGTGAAGAAATCTCCACGGGTTTGTCCTGAGCTTGCCTCCTGTTGTTGTAGTCTCAGGGCCATCAAAGACTTCTGCCAGCACCTGGACCCTCTGCTGAGACTCTTGCCCTGCCAAGTGGTGCCCTATCCAGTTCCTGGGGCCTTGGAAGGTGAAGCTGCCATACGAAGATTGAAAATCCGCGCACAGACCGCCGATTGGGGAAATTTCCAAAGCAACCTCTGAGACGCGGCTGAAGAAACGACCCGCCTCCAGCATTGTGGCTGAAATTGATGCTCTGCCTGCAGCGTGGCTGAAAGATCGATGCACGCGGCTGGGGAAACGACGTGCAATACAGCTAACGGAGGCTGGTAAGATTACAACCCACACAGCGCGGTTTTGCTGATATCGTGCAGAAGGATTTTTGACGCAAACCTTGCTGGGCGTGGAAAAATGACGCAACGCCTGCCCGGACCCGAGTGCTTGCCCGGCACGATGCATCACTCTCCTGCGGAGTGGAAAAACAATGCACGCCTACCCGACCAGAGAAGGAGAAATGACGCATGGTCTCACTTGTGGGTGAGAAATCAACACCCTGCTAAACATTTTTGATGCACACTCGCCCATGCGTGTTATTTTGACGCTACCCAGGTACTTTTTCACGCTAACAGTGTTCTTACTGAGCCTGTGGTCAGTCGGTCATGTAAGGGGGGACCCCAAATGCCCCAAGAGTACACCTGCACCCACCGGTGCACAGTCCCAGAGTTTGGCTTCTGTAGCGCTTGGGGAGGAGTTGGTTCCAGGTGGGTTGGAGCCAGCTGAGATGACCCTTGCCTCTCTAGTGGACAGTGAGATGGTCCAGAGAACCCTAGTGCCTGAGAAGACTAAGAAGGTCAGGCAGTCCATGACCATCAATGTACCGAGGGTAGAGACTCTGAGAGACACAGGAGTCAGTGTGACTACAGTGAGGAGTTGCAGTGGACAACTGAGAGCGCCTGTGCAGTGTGATGCATGTACCCTTTGAATGGAGGGGATCTCAGGTTCCTTGAAGGTAGCTGGGAGTCCAACCATGCCTGTAGATTGTTTGCTTGGCAATGACCTGGAGGATTCCCCTTGGCAGGAGGTGGAACACAGGTCACAATTGTAGATGTTGGGCCTGCCTGAGTGGGTCTGCGTATCTACCAGGCCAATGGCAGCCCGTCAGGGTGGTCAAGAGCCCCTGGAGCCTGAAACAGTGGCCCAGAGGACTGCCAAAAAGAGGAAGGGCAGGGTTTGTGGGAAACCAGCCACAGAAGTTCCCACGGTCTGGGAGGAGGCCGAGCGTGAGGGTGATGCTCTGGAGACTACAGGGGAACAGGTGGCTGAACTCGGGGAGGTCCCTGAGCTGTCGCAGTGGCAGCAGGAAGGCGTGCCAACCAGAGAGGCATTCCGTGAGGCACAGTAGACAGGCCCAACTCTAGAGGGTTTGTGGCAGCTGGCCAGGAACCAGGATCCCACCTGATCTACTGGGAGGATGGCCTCCTGTATAGTGAGCCTAAGGTTCCTGAGCCTGAGCCTGAGTCAGCCCATGTGCTAGTGGTACCCCAGTGCTTCAGGGCCTTCCTACTGGGTTGGCTCATGATGTACCTTTAGCAGGACATTTGGGGCAGGACATGACCTTTGAACGGCTTGTCGCCCACTTCTACTGGCCCCTAATGTGCAGGCACTCAGATGCTCATTGTAGATCTTGCCAAACTTGTCATGCAAGTGGCAAGAGTGGGGGGAAATATAAGGCTCCCCTCCAACATTTTTCTGTTGTTAGAATCCCATTTGAGAGGGTTGGTATTGACATTGTGGGGCCTCTGGATCCCAAGACAGCAATGGCAACAGGTTCATCCTGGTCTTGGTGGACCATGCCACCCGGTACTCAGAAGCCATTCCTCTGCTGTCAATCACTTCCCCTGTGGTGGGTCATGCATTGATGGGGTTTTTTACCCACATGGGGTTCCCCAAGGAAGTGGTATCACCGCACCTTGCCAACCCCAAAGCAATGGTCTGGTTGAGAGGTTCAACCGCACCTTGAAAGGCATGATCATGGGCCTGTCAGAGCCCTTGAGGAAGAAGTGGGACGTCCTCCTGCCATGTCTTCTGTTCGCTTACAGGGAGGTGCCTCAAAAGGTTCTTGGGTTTAGTCCCTTTTAGCTGATCTATGGCCACCCTGTGAGAGGGTCTTTAAGTCTGGTAAAAAAAAGGCTTTGTAAAAAGCTCTTGTAAACTCCCCCAGGATGTATTCAGTTACATGCTGGCTCTGAGAAACCAGACTGCCCGGTTCAGGAGTCTCGCACAGGAGAACCTAGAAGCAAGCCAGGAGGATATGAAACTCTGGTATGACCAGAATGCCACTCTGGTCGAGCTTCAACCTGGTCAAAAAGTGTGGCACCAGTGGAGCCTAGGGTGCTCCAAGATAAGTGGACTGGGCTATTTGAGGTGGTGGAGCACAAGAGTGAAGTCACCTACCTGGTCGACTTGCAGACTCCCAGGAACCCTTTGAGGGTCCTGCATGTTAACTGGCTCAAGCCTCACTTTGAGCAGACTGAACTGTCTATGCTCCTTGCAACAGATGATGGGGTGGAGGAGGGGAGTGAGCCTCTTTCTGACCTCCTGTCTGGAGCAGAGAAAGATGGGTCTGTGGAGGGAGTGATCCTCTCCCCCTCCCTGACTGCAGAGCAGCAGAGGGACTGTCGCCAGGTGTTGGGACAGTTCACCTCACTATTTTCACACACTTGTGCACACATGATGTGGACACTGGGGACAGCACACACATTAAAGAACCTGGTGCCACTCCAGAACTCTAGTTCTGTGTAGACTACCGGGGGCTCAATGCAGTCAGTAGGACTGATGCACACCCCATCCCTCAAGCTGATGAGCTCATAGATCGGTTGGGAGCTGCCATCTATCTCAGCACGTTTGATTTAACGTCTGGGTATTGGCAAATTGCCTTGACTGAGGGTCCCAAGGAGAGGTCTGCATTTTCTACCCCAGATGGGCAATTTCACTTTAAGGTGATGCCATTTGGGATGAAAAATGCCCCTGCCACCTTTCAGCGGGTGGTCAACCAGGTTTTAGCTGGGCTGGATGAGTTCAGTGCCGCCTACCTGGATAACATTGCTTTCTGCAGTTCCACAAGGGAGGAACATGTGCAAAACTTCTGTTGGAGGTCCTGCAAAAGGCGGGCCTAACTATTAAAGCAAACAAGTGCCAAATAGGGCAGGGTTCTGTGGTGTACTTGGGACACCAGGTAGCGAGTGGCCAGGTGGCACCCATACAGCCCAAAATTGACACCATTCTGGCTTGGGACCCTCCCAAAACCCAGACTGAGGTGAGAGCCTTTTTAGGCCTCACTGGCTACTACAGAAAGTTTGTCAAGGGGTATGGTACCATTGTTGCCCCCTTGACTGAGTTGACTTCTAAGAAGCAACAAAATAAGGTGATCTGGACAGAGGCTTGCCAGACCGCTTTCGATGCCTTGAAGGCTGCCATGTGCACAGCACCTGTGCTGAAGGCACCTGACTACTCCAAGTAGTTTGTTGAGGAAACAGACGCCTTAGAGCATGGTATTGGAGAAGTACTCTCACAGCTTAATGAAGAGGGCCTAGCCTTCATTAGCAGCAGGTTACTTCCCAAGGAACGTAGGTGGAGTGCCATAGAACGTGAAGCTTTTGCTGTGGTCTGGGTGCTGAAGAAGCTAAGGCCCTACTTGTTTGGGACTCACTTCCAGGTTCAGACTAACCACAGGCCCCTCAGATGGTTAATGCCCCTCTACCTCAGCCTATCCCAAGCACACCTTCAGATCAGCATGAACACACATCAACAGACAAAAGTGGCTCAGGAAAACATAAGCACCACACATGACACAGGCACTCACACAGGCACCTTACCCATGCACACATACCAACATCCACTTCCTCCACTGTGTCCCCCTCCTCCCCGTCCTCCACCTCCCTCCCAGTGTCGTCTCCACTCACACCTGCATGCACTACATCATCAGCCACTGCCTCCATCACCAGCACGCCCATCACAACACACCGCTCATGTGCAATCACAACCGCCACTACCATTCACACGTCCCCTTTGTCCTCTCCCAGTGTGTCTGTGAGCCCTTCTCCCAAAGTACACAAGCGCAGGCACACACCCACTCAACAGCCATCCACCTCACAACAGCCTCCAGTTCATGCACCTTCACCCAAACTCAGCAGACGTACACCTCCTACAACCACTACCTCTTCCTCCACTCCCACATCCTCTCCATCTTCCCATCCCAGTGTGTCTAAAAAACGTTTCCTAGCTAACTTTAACGTCTTCCCTACACCTCCCCCCATCTGTCCCCTAGGGCCGGGATGTCTAGATCCCAGCCCAGCCCAGCACCTCAGCTACCACATCTGCGTCTGCTGTGAACCGTGCAAGTCTGGGTGGATCAAAGGGGGCACCCGTCAGAGCTGCCAGTGTGCCACCTACAGATGTGAAGGACCACTCGATCCCGCCACCTGCCAAAGTAAAAAAGGGGCCGGCTTCCAGCAGGGGAAAGTCACACCACCCACCCAGCAAGGCCTCACCCAAACACAGAGAGGACAGTGCCAAGGTCCCAGAAGCAACTGCCAAGGTGGGGAAGGGACACAAGACAAAGGGCAAGTCACCTCAGGGCACGATGCCTCCTGGTGAGGGGTTGGTGACCACCATTCCCTCAGGAATGCCAGCGATCTGCACCACAGTGACCACCGCCGCAATGACCGCCACCTGCACCGCCACCTGCACCGCCGCTGCCACAATGTCAGTCTGCAGAATCCTCCCAAAGGATCAGCCATCCGAGGCTAATGGTGTCTCCCTCCAACACAACAGACACCTACACCACGGCCAGCACCGGCAGCATCTCCACCACAGCCACCGCTGCAGCCACCGCCACCTGCACCACCATCTGCACCGCCAAGTGCCAGGCTGGTACCACTATATCGGACATCAGCTGCATCACCAGTTGGCAGCTGTCCAAGGCTGCAGGTGGCATCCTGGATCCTGGACACGCCACTTGAGGCACCACCACCAGCACTGGCATGAGCAGCAGTTGGCAGCCTAAGTCGTCACAGGATGGAGTGTGGCTCTGCCTCCATGGAGTATCATGCTACCTGTTTCATGTACATCTCGTGGCTCAGACACCCAGGTGACAGGAGGGTAACTGCCACACCCCAGATGAAGCATCACTGGGCACAATGCCCCCTCCAGAACCAGTGGATAGATGCATCCACTCCCCCTATCCTTGGCAGGATCAAGCACTCTGGGCACAATGCCCCCTCCAGAACCAGTGGATAGATGCATCCACTCCCCCAATCCTTGGCAGGATCAAGCACTCTGGGCACAATGCCTCTCCAGAACCAGTGGATAGATGCATCCAGTCCCCCTATCCTTGGCAGGATCAAGCACTCTGGGCACAATGCCCCCTCCAGAACCAGTGGAACATGTCACAGACTTGAGAGACTGTGGCTTTGCACTCCCCAGGACCAAGTAGTGGGCAAACCACCCACTTGAGAGACTGTGGCTTTGCACTCCCCAGGACCAAGCAGTGGGCAAACCACCCACTTGAGAGACTGTGGCTTTGCACTCCCCAGGACCAAGCAGTGGGCAAACCACCTACTTGAGAGACTGTGGCTTTGCACTCCCCAGGAGTGAGGAGGCCCCTTGAGGGGCAGTGACATTGTACCATCTTCTGGCTGAGGTGCCCCACTCCCCTTCCCCCTTAGCTTTATTACTTGACTTTGCGTTTTCTGAGCTTTGATGCTGAATCTTGATGCCTTGCTGATCGGCTGATATCCTGAGGATGAAGACTGACTCGGGTAGCTGATCCATACTGAGGATAAGTATTATGAATTAGAATGTTGATTATCACGCACATTTGTTTTTTTTTTTCTAGGTACCAACCGCACTGTTTTGATAGAGCCATAGTTAGATGTTTTTCCAAATTCGTGTTCCTAAATTATTTTGCATGAAGCCCAACATGCTGATACTAATCTGATGTTAGTTTAGGATCCTCATTAATAAAATGTTGCTTATAGGGAATAATGCTTGATGAACTTCTCTGCTGAACTCGAATGTATGTAAACACTTTGACACAGTTATTCATTTGCACCATAACCTTAGAATGTGTTGTAGTTCAAGCCTTAATTAGATTATGTTTCTTCCTCCGCTTTGGACAGCCAGTATTGTTTCTGTATGTGTTTCATTTGACTTTTAGATCAATTTACATGACTTGCATTGTAAATATAGGGAAATAAATATTCCAACTTTTAATAAAAGATGTGATTATTCATGACTGAAAGGTCGTGGTGTGTGACAATTACTGACTATATTGATTCCTAATGTTATTGATTACTGTTGATTATTGAGATTGTGTGTTAATTATTGGTATTTGATCCGCATGTACTGAAGTTATGGTAGGAACATCTTAATTGTGAGTCAAAAGGTTCATTGACCTATTTGCGTCCCCTTGTAAGTTTACTTATTAAGGTAAGACGCGCTAACAGTGATGGTAGCTGACTGATGGTTTGTCTCCTTAAGAACTTATCATAGACGTCCGATACAGAGTAACAGATCTTAACAGTGCTGGTAAAGAGAGGTAATGGTTTGTCTCCTTAAGAGTCCATCATAGATGTCCAGAGATAGTAACAGAGGTGAAGGTTCATTATTACTGAGATTTGGATATTATTTTTCACTGATACTAATTAGAGAGAAAATGTTCCCTTAGGCCCAGAAATGACTTTCCCAGAATCTCGGATCTTGCTAATGGTTGTTTGAGGATGTTTTCGGTGTTCTAGTGACGGATTGAATGAAGTAGGTTGCGCTTGCGCAGCTTATGCAAATCGCAGGTGAATTGTGAGGTTTGTGAGGGTTTAGGGAATTTGCATACTCCAAATGAAGTTGTAGAAAGAATGTGCATACTCTGCAATGTGATAGTAGGGAAGTCATTGAACTTCACATGTGTGTGGCTCAAAAATTGTCCACATGGTTGTTGATGTACGGCCCCTGCTTGGTCTAAGACTCCAGAGTATATTGAAAAGTGTCTGAGACACTTGGGTTTATGTTGTAATCTGTCTAGTGAAGTAGGTTGATCGGGCGTGGTCCACAGGTCAGAGTGTGAGTCAAATTTTTACTGAGATCTGGCGAGTCCTTAGTGCACCAGGACAGACCCACTGACCAGTTGAGAGTAAAATTTGCTGGTCAAATTTCACTTGCGAATCTGGGAGACTGAGAAAGAAGGAGTAGCTGTAAGTGCAGGAAGAGCCATCAGTGAAAAATCCATAAAGTTTCTGAAGCAATTGTGTTACCTTTCCCGTAGTAAGCCAGCAGATTTAGTTTTTTTTGCAATTTTTGTATGAGTTTCGTGTGAATCGAAGTTTGGGAGGACAAGCTGTAAGACTTTGTCAGTCGCAGTACGTGTGACTGTGACGTAATTGGAGCCACGCTGGGATAAGTCGGTTAGTGAGAAGGGTCGCGCATGGATTGGCAGCCGTCCATGAGAGACAATTGGTTGAGAAGGTGGGTGAAGAGAATTCTGGGATTAAAAGTCACTTCCTGATTTGATTTGAATAACGTAAAGGTCGAGAAGATTAACTTTTTCAAAGCTTTAAAGAGTGCCTTAAGGGGAGATACATACATTACAACAAGTATAGGCAAGACTACACCGCCAGAAGGTACACCAGCTTACATTGTAATAGAAGAGAAGGGTGTTGCGCCATGTCTTTGGCTAAAGCAATGGTGCAAAGTAACAGAGAAAGATGGAAATTTAGCATTTTCTGCAAATGGAACGTTCAATTTGAGGATTTTAGAGCATTTAAGGATGGTGCTATATGAATCAAAGCCCCTTCCAAGACCAGCACAGTTCGAGGCATTAGCGATTTGGGAGCTAGTAGCCAGACAGCAACGGCAACAGAAATTCGAGAGGAGAATTAGAAAAGCTGAAAAGACATTAACAGAGGCTAGGTGGGTGGGACAGAGTTCAGAGAATTTAGAGAAATTAGACTTTGCTTGGAATTAAGCTGTTTCCAGCGATTACAGAAGACACTGAGAAAGAAGGAAGGAAAGATACTAGAAAGAATAACAGAAGCCCGTCCGAAACTAGGGAGGCTAGGAAGTCTTCAACAGTGAAGGAAGAATCAGATGATGAAGAATTCATTTTACAGTTATTGAGGAATCGTTCACCACCATATGCAGCACATGACAGTGATCCGAGCACCAGTGCTGATCCTTCAGCTCCAACACAGGTTAATGGGATAGCGAGTCTGGTGCAGGTTAATGCTAGTCTGACAGAGGGTCTGATACAGAGCAGTCTTAACGCACCTACTACTCCATTGGTACAAAATCAGGTGCAACTGCCACAGGTCTGGAGAATTTACCCTGATGTACCCATTATGGAAACAGCTACAAACTCAATGGTGACTACGGAACAGGTTTTCCTGAGACCGACGTTCGTTCAGACAGAGCCAGCTCCACTTTTACTGCCACAAGTGTAGCCTCAGGTGATGCCAAGATTCTCTCCAGTAACAGGGACACAGTTAGATATGTCTTCAATGATGAATCAGAACATGGGAGTTACTCTCCCACAGAGCATAAGTGCAGCGTGTGTGTGTCATCAGATGCTATATCGCTACCTCTTATTGTTTGTCCTGCCGTACCCTTATTGAGCATGGTGCCATGTCCCAGAATATAACGAGGGGAGGACATAATAAAGATGCTCGGGTGGTCTCTCCTGTTGGGACAGACTTTTGATGGATCAAGATCATTTTTAGACATTGGTCCATTTGTAGCACTTCCAGATACTGTGGCAAGGTCAAACTTTAGACAGAGTTTGAAATTTTGACACCGCAGACCCCGAATGCAGTTGCACAGCAGGTGCTACCAGTCCAAGCCAGTAACATTTCCTTGCAAGGTTTGACAGCTCAGCAGTTGACTGAATGGTTAGACAAGCTGAATACCCTGCAGAGTGCTCCTAAGGGAGAGAAGTGTTTGAATTATGCTAAGTTAAGCATGGAAGTGGGTGAACTCATTGAGGAAACTATAGGTGTGAACAGGTTAGAATCCTATACAGAGGCAGAGTTGAGGTACTTGTGCCTGAAAAATATGAGGGAACTGAGTAATGTGCATCAGAAACTAGAAGACCAGGCAGAGAAGTATGGCATAGAAATAGAGAAAACAAAGCATTTGAAAAGAAGTTACAGATTAGATTTGGAGACTAAAGATTTTGAACACATGAGATCTGCCGGAATGAAGGCACACCTTAAGGAATTGCTTCAAAGTGCTCAGACTTGGGGAGCATTAGACAAATGAGAAGGCAGATTGGTGAAGAAAAGAGACAAGAGAAAAGGAGATTCTGTGGAGCTGACTGCAAATGTGCACGGGATAAAGATCCAGTGAAGATTTTACCAGTGAGAGAGATTCCAGTAGGGAATTTTGTTCATGTCCCTTGGAGCAAAAGTGACATTCTATCATTTACAAATGATTATCCAAGATTGAGAGAGAAGCCAGTAGAGTAGTATCAGCAGACAGACAGGTTTGTGAAACTTGCAAAATGCCTGTGGGAAGACAGAAATACATTACTAGAGATAGTGGTTCCAGGTGATCTGTGGATCGAATGTAAGAGGAGTGTAGATTGGCTAACAAGCGAACCAGAGAGAGAAAAAACAGGTGCACCATCTCCTGACGTACTGAAATATTACTATAAGGTGATTGAATTTTTAAAAACGAGAATTTTGCCCAAGAATATTGATTGGGTGAGGATTGACAGGACAGGATTGACAGGACAGCTCAGGAAGCAAAGGAGTCGATACATGCGTTTTATGAGAGATTGTTGCAGGCGTTCAAGCATTACAGTGGTACAGAGACAACTGAAGCGAAAGACATGATTCATTTTGTGTTCAGATATGTGGAAGGGTTGAGACCTGAAATTAGCCAGATGATTAAGAGTCATTGGATTTGCTGGCAAGCAAAGCCAATTAATGAGGTGTTGCAGAATTCAAAATACTGTAGTGATGACATTGAAATGAAGCAGAAAAAGTTGAAAGAGAAGGCAATGGTGATGCAGGTTAAAGCAAGTCAAACAGGATTGCAAGGGAATTTTCTGCAACAGTTTCCGCAGCAGCAGGGAAATATGATGTTTCAGCCCCAGATGAGAGGCAGAGGTCACAGAGGTAATGCGAATTGTGATTCAGATTTTGGTACTTTAGGGGTTCAGAATGATGTGCAGGGAACAATTAAATTATTGCCATGTCACGTTTGCGGAGCCATTGGACATTGGAAACAGGAGTGTCCGATGATGGTGCAGGAAGGTGTCGTTCAGCAAGGTGATGACATTAATTTGTTCTAGAACATGAGAGGGCCGAGAGCGAGAGGTCCTAATCCAAATTTTCAAAATAATGTGAATCAAGTGCAGAGTTTTCAACCCATGCAGCAGGTGCAAATGCCACATGTACAAATGACACAGTTGCAGCCAATGCAACAGCAGGTGCCCATGGTACCTAGACAGCAAATTCAAATACCTCAAGCCCCAATGGAACAGGAACAGATGATGCTTTCTCAACAGGTAACAGGTCAGAGATTTAACCAAAGTAATAACATAGTGCACCAATTCCCGGTACACAGTGAGAGTGAAATAAATGATGATTGGATGAGCGACAGTTCGGATGAGGAGCCATGTGTGCTTGCAACTTCCTCATAAGTAGATCAGAGAGTTCCCTATGTGAAGGGAAAGGTTATGGGTCACAAAAGTTTCATTCTTGGTTGACACGGGAACTACACGCTCGACAGTGAGAAGTGCAGAAGTTCCAAACTTGCCTCTTTCAGGTAGAACAGTTCAGATTGTAGGAGTAGTGAATCAGTATTTGACAAACCCCATTACAGAACCAGTTCAGTTTAAAATTGGCAACTTTCAGGGATTGCACAAATTTGTAGTCTGCGATTCAAGTCTGGTATCCCTACTGGGAAGAGACTTGTTGTGTAAAACGAAATGCTTGATCACTTGCTCAAATGATGGAATTGAAATTCAGATGAATAGTGATGATGAAGATGACCAAGCCCCAGAGTTAGAAGGTGAAACTACAAATGAGGAGTACCCTTTGATTGAATTTGTCCTGATGTTCACAGTGAAAGAGCTTCATCCTGATTTGCAGGGAATGGTTAAGGAGAAAGTGCGGGATTTTACAGGAAAAGAAGTAGGTCTGATAAAGGGAGTTGAGCCAGTTAAAGTTACTGTAAAGCAGAACGCAGTTTTTCTTTAGCTTCTGTAGTACCACATGCCGCAAGATGTCCTTATGAAGGTAGCCCAGATAATTGCAGACTTTGTAAAGCAAGGGGTTTTAAAGGAAGTTTTGAGCAGCCCATGTAATTCACAGATAATGGGTTTGAAAAAGCCCTGTGGGAAAGTTTGAATTGTCCAGGATTTGAGAAAAATAAATGAGACTGTGGTCAAATGTTGCCACATGGTGTCAAATGCAGCTGTGATAATGTTTCAGATTCCATGTGATGCTGAGTGGTTCACTGTCGTTGATTTGTCACAAGCCTTCTTTTCTGTGCCTTTCCATGAGGATAACCAATTTTTCTTTTGTTTTCAATTTTTGGATCGAGTTTATTGTTGGTGCAGAATTCCTCAAGGGTTTTCAGAGTCACCTACCATATTCAGTCAGATCTTGAAAAAGAATTTGGAGTCGCTGGAATTGCCTTTCCAATCGACCTTTGTGCAGTACATTGATGACTTGCTGATTGCGTCCAAAACAAGGGACGAGTGCAAGTATGATACGATTGCCTTACTGAACCATTTTAGGAAGAATGGTCATAAAGTGTCTCCCCTTAAATTGGAATACTGTCAAAAAGTCGTGAAATACTTGGGTCACCAGATTGAGAAGGGATCAAGAAAGATATCCAGGGAAAGGATTACAGCTGTATTGCAGATAAATCCCCTGACCACACAGAGAGATGTCAGGATGTTTTTAGGGATGGTAGGCTACTGTCGCCAATGGATTCCAAATTTTTCAGTCATTTTGAGGCTACTGCAGAAGCTGACTCATAAGGAAGTCACTGAACCTATAGTGTTAGACCAGGCTGGAATGAAAGTGTTCACTGAATTGAGAGTCTGTACAAGGCTCCAGCTTTGGGTATGCCTGACTGCACGAAACCTTTCACATTGTTTTCTCATGAACGTGATGCATGTTCTTTGCTTGTCTTGACACAGGTCCATGAAGTTGTAAACAGCCCAGGAGAATAGTTTTCAGCAACTTTGGACCCAGTTGCAGCAGCCTTACCAGGTTGTTTGCGTGCAGTTGCAGCGGTTGTGCAAAGCCTTACACAGAGTAAAGGCATTGTGATGAGACATCCCCTGACTATAATTCTACTCTATTGAGATTCTACTTACAAGGACGAAAACCCAATATCTGACTGGTGCGAGGTTGACGAGATATGAAATGAGTATTCTAGGGTCACCAAAAGTGTCATTGAAAAGATGTACAGTGCTGAATCCTGCAACCTTACTCCCAAATGAAAATGTTCAAATTAAGCAAGTTTAAGTATGATTGTCTTGAAGTAACTGATTTGTGTACAAAACCAAGATCTGACATTAGAGATACCCAATTGAAAAATAATGACCAAATTATCTTTGTTGATGGTTCCTGCCTAAGAGACAATGTAGGGACACTGAAATCAGGATATGCTGTGTGCACAATTACTAGTATTATGGAAGCTTCTTGGCTTCGAGTATTGTATTCTGCCCAGGTGGCAGAACTGGTAGCCCTTACTAGAGTGTGCCATGTTTCTGCTCAGCTAAAAGTTACAATCTATACGGATAGCCAGTATGGATTTGGAATAGTCCATGATTTTGACCAGTTGTGGCCACAGAGAAGTTTTATGACCTCTTCTGGTTCACCAGTAAGAAATGGTGAAAGGATTAAAGAACTGTTACTTGCTATTCAAATGCCTAAAAAGACTGCTGTGGTGAAATGCATGGCACATCTGAAGTCGCAGGACTTTGTATCATTGGGAAATTGACATTGAACAATATATTGTTTAAAGATAAGTGGGAACTGTGACCTGAAGAAGACGAAACATGTTCAAGTTTTGCATCGTAAGTAATTGACACCTTGGAGGAATTGAAAATGTTGCAGAATAATGCTGACAGGGAGGAAAAACGTTCATGGGGCAAGATGAAATGTGTGCAAAGACAAGATGAATTGTGGGTTTCAGAAGAGGGTCAATAGATTTTGCCAAATAGTCTGATGTCTCAAATGGCTAGGAATTATACCGGTCAAGCACATATTGGGAGGGATGCTATGATTCGGTTGTTCAAACATGATTGGTTCAACCCAAGGTTTAGACAGGTTGCTGAAGCGGTTTGCCATCGTTGTGTCATTTGCCAACAATTGAATGCGGGAAAGGGACAGTGAATAATTTGAACCACATTGGAAGAGCGGGAGGTCCATTCAGCAGAATGTAGATGGATTTTATTGGGATGCCTGTATGTGGAGGTTTGAGATATGTATTGTATTGTATTGTATTGGCTTATTTATAAAGCGCATTCCGGCAAGATGCATCGAAGCGCTAATCTGAACGAGAACATAGGAAAAAGCAAAGGCTACTGACCGAGAGCACCTATTGCGAGAAGCTCCGAATTTGAGGGTTTTCCTAAAAGTAGCTGTTTGTCC
Organism: Pleurodeles waltl; assembly: GCF_031143425.1. Taxonomy (NCBI): domain Eukaryota; kingdom Metazoa; phylum Chordata; class Amphibia; order Caudata; family Salamandridae; genus Pleurodeles; species Pleurodeles waltl. The sequence continues at coordinate 646,132,980 of NC_090442.1, read as the reverse complement.
GAGCGCAAAAAGCAAGGAGTTCCAAAGACTTGCAGCTTCCACCGTAAAAGCGCGGTCTCCCCACCTAGCTTTATTGCAATGTAGAACCGCAATCATATATTTGGAAGAAGATCTCAAGTTTCTAGTCGGTTGGTAATATTGCAAGGTAGACTTCAAATAATCACAGCCCTCCGACTGCAAGGCTCTATGAGTCAGGAAGAGAGTTTTGAAAATAATTCTCTTATTAACAGGTAACCAATGGAGAGATTTCAGACTGCTACGAGCCGATGCAGACTGGAGAAGATTCAGAATAAGGCGCGCTGCCGTATTCTGGATGGACTGGAGTTTATCAAGAGAAGTTTTATTAATATTTATCAAAAGGGCATTACAATAGTCCAGTCTTGAGGTGACTAGCACCAGCACAACCGGCAACCTTAAGTCTTCCTCAAGAAGATGCAGAATTTTCCTAAGAATTTTTAAGATCCAGAAACAGACTTTAACCGTGTGATTGATCTGTAACTTGAAGGAAAGGGAAGTATCAAATATAATACCCAGATTTTTTGCAGAGGGACAAGGAAGTGGGCAGCTCCAAAAGCCGTGGGCCACCAGCTGTTATTCCAAGGAATGTTATTATGGCCAAAACACATAATCACAGTCTTATCCCCGTTAAGTTTCAGCGAATTTCTGGCCATCCAATTATTAATTGCTGTCATGCAGAGTTGGAATTTCTCCTTTGAATCCTCCCAGTTGTGGGAGACAGGAACAATCACCTGCGTGTCATCTGCATAAGAAACATTCTGGAAGCCAAAGGACCGTACCAGGCTCACCAGAGGCGCCATGTATAAATTGAAAAGAGTAGGACTGAGAGATGACCCCGGAGGCAATCCGCAATGGAGTTGAAAGGGAGAGGCACAATGCTCACCACAGGCCACCGTGATCGTTCTATCCAAAAGAAAAGAGCTAAGTAACTTCCAAGCCTTACCCCTCACTCCAGCCTGGGATAAGCATTGAAGCAGAATGATAGAAGAAATAGTATCAAATGCGGCCGACAGATCTAGAAGAACTAGAATCGTGCCTTCTCCCAAATCCCAATGTGTTGGTGATTGCATTTTTAGTCACTGGATTGAAGCTTACCCTACACAAAGAAATGATAGTTTCACAGTAGCGGAACTACTGCTTAGGGAACTGATACCGTGTTTCGGGTTTCTGATCTCTTTAGAACCTGAGAGGGGAAGTCACTTCAACAATGAAGTAATTAAATTACTGTGTGCAGCACTGAACATTGAGCAGAAGTTACACTGTAGTTACCACCCTGAAGCATCAGGACTAGTGGAGCCGATGAATGGTACCTTGAAGTCAAGAGTTGCAAAGATGTGTGCATCCACGAATTTGAAATGGCCTGACGCATTGCCTTTAGTTTTGATGTTAATGAGAAACTCACCCGACAGGAAGACGGGATTGTCGCTGCATGAGATCCTTATGGGCCGAGGCATGAGGTTGCCAGCGGTGCCTGCAAATGCACTTGTCAACATTACAGATGATATGATGTTGGACTACTGCAAAGGTCTGGCTGATGTGGTTCGCTCTTTCTCTACGCAGGTGGAAGCCACCACACTGCTACCGATCCATGACCCATGGCACAACCTGAGAGACGGAGACTGGGTTGTGGTCTGGAAACACGTGAGGTTTCAGAATGTGTTCATAGCCGAGAATCTTTTCTCATGAGAACTGACTGCTAGAAGATGCTGTTCTTGCTAAATGTAACATTATGGCCCTCATGAACATGGCGGTAAACACCGTCGCCCGCTGTGTCGACGGTGAACAGAAGACTGCAATATAATGATGCCAAAAACAGAAACCTCTTAAAATTCTGCTACCTCCAGCCACCGCCAGGGCCCTTGATGGTGGAAAGGCTGCACACCCCACCCCGCCACCGCCAAGCAGACAAATCCCCTGCCTCCCAAATAATGATGCACAAATCACCGCGGCGGATAGTGGATGTCGAACAACCATTGGCGGTACAGACCGCCACGGTCAGCAAGTGGAGCCAACAGCAAGATATGCACACATTGGCAAGTTTGAAACACACCTGACACACATCCACAACACTATAAAACATTTATATACACACCCCACAATCCTTTGCATCGCCAATAGGACAACTGAAATTTACAACACAACACGCATACACAGAACGTACCCAACCACAAAACAGCACCCTCACCAATATCCACACAACACACCACCCACAACACACACCATGGCACCCCCAAGCACCCACGCTTCACGGATAAGGAGCTAAGAACAATGGTGGACGATATACTCAAGGTCGAGCCACAAATCTTCGGGGCACAGGTCCAGCACACACCCATCACCAGGAAGATGGAGTTATGGCAGACGATTGTCAACAAGGTCAACGCAGTGGGCAACCATCCACGCACAAGGGACTACATCCGCAAGAGATGGAACGACCTGCGCTGGAAGGTGAGGTTGATGACATCAAGCACAACGCTGTGGCCCAGAAGACTGGGGGAGGAATCCCACCTACACCCCCACCTGGAGACAGAGGCCCCACTCAGGACACTGGAGAGGGAAGTGTGGACAGTGAGGAATACCCTGGACCATCACACAGTCCTGGACTATCACCCTCCAGCAGCCCCACCCAGGACACCACTGACAACCCCACCACCCAGCCACCAACATCAGCTCTGACCAAACGACCCCACACCAGTGTCTCCACGCCACAGACTGATGGAACACAACTACAGAGGCCAGAGTCTCCACCTACTAACAGGCAGGATGATGATGTCCCCAGTACAAGTGGTACTGCCAGACCTGTACAGAGGGCATACCACCATACACAAGACAGGATGGGGCAGATCTTGGCCACCCTGGAACAGAGTCAAAGGCTGCAGATAGCCCAACATCAAGAGACCATGGAGCAGTGGAAATAACTGAATGCCACCAGGGCCATTATAGCAGGGGTACTGCAGCACCACTACCTAACCAGCCTGAGACTCCCACAAACCAGGAAGCCCCTACCACGGCCTAGGACACAGAACAGCCATCAACATCAGCAGCAGCAACTGGACTGGTGGCACTGGCAAAGGACACACAGTAGACCAGCACCCCTATCCGCGCAGCCCAGCACCAGACCCTCAAACGGTCCCTCAGACCCAGATATGGCACAGGAACACTTGCCAAGACCAAGGCACCCACTAAGAAGTGACTCTGACATGGACTGTCTCCCAAGTGTGCCACTGTGCCACGATCCTCACCCGCCAATAGCAACATAACAACTTGCAAGGGACAGATGGACCTATACCCACTGCCACCAATCGCTGAGCCCATGTACCTAGCATGGACATCCACCATTAGCCCACTTCCTATCTCTGTAACATGCACCAATGCATTTAGGACCCCAAATAAAACATATGTACACCAATTTGTATGTCCTCTATCATAATGATGAATCAATTGTAAATATGAATGCATTTCAGTAAATTCCATAATCAGACCTTTATTGTAAGAATGGCACCCCACGCACAATATTGTGTGGAGTAAACAGAAATGTACACCATGTTCGTTTCCATGGCACATGCTACCTTATTCTTCAGGTAACAGTGTCAATAAGTACAGACATCACATCCCCATAGTGAATAAGTCAGACAGACATTATGCATTGCAGACAACATCATCAGTGAACAGTACCTCATAGTCACTGGAAGTATAGTTGGATCAGCTGGTTCCTGAAGTGGACATCTTCCCCCTCATCATCCTCACCATCACTCTCATCCCCTCTCAGAGGAAGCAGGTCTGGATATTCAGCACCCTCCTCCTCTAGTGGGGGGATAGCTTTCCTCACAGCCACGTTGTGCAGCATGCAGCAGGCCACCACTATTCTACACACCTTCTCAGGGGCATAGCACAAGGAACCCCCAGAGAGATAAAGGCAACAAAATCTAGCCTTCAGGAGACCTATAGTCCGCTCTATCACCCTCGTAGTATGTCCATGGGCCTCATTATAATTCCTCTCTGCATCTGTCCTGGGATTTCTCACAGGTGTGAGGTGCCATTGCATGTTTGGGTAGCCAAAATCACCTGCAAAAGTGTTTGAAACAGGACTGTAACAAACTGCCATTACTTGCAGACTGGCTGGCACACAAATTGTATGTTCATTGAGTGTAAGTTCTTCCTGTTTTGTATACCTGTTCATTTACTCTTGGGGGGATGCGAGCTATGTGGGTGCCATCGATGGCACCTATCACATGGGGAATGTTAGGAAAGGCATTAAAGTCAGACTTGATGGCAGGAAGTTCAGCCCTTTGGGGTAACTTTACCTATGTCTGAAGGTGTACTACAAATGAATCCAGGAATTTGGACAGGATGAGGCTAAACACTGGCTATAAGAACCCTGGACCCATGCCTATTGTCACCTGAAAAGAGCCGTGGCCAGGAAATGGAGTACAGAGAGCACGTGAACTTCAATAGGGATGGCATGCTGATTCCGATTAGCCGGTCTCAGTACTGGATCCAGTAATGCACATAGCTCATGGATTGTTGGACGAATTAGTCTGTAGTTGACAATGATGTGACGTTCCACCTTGGTCTCCAAATCAACAAGCAATCTGTACACTGATGGGGCCCTCCCTCGCCACATGGCTCTGTATCTGGGAGGAGGAGAGAACACATGTGAGGGACACACATACATATAAACAACATGTTGTGTATGAATAACTGCTGTACAATATGTAGGTTACACACACAAGCGATGTATGATGTACAACTGTAGGGACATATATGAAGTGATACGTCTGGACTGGGGAACAAACACTCATGTGGGCATGTGACTAAGGGCTGGGGTCCATAGGGCCTGAATGGGGCCCATGACCAGGAAATATCTGCGTTGTGCAAGCAAAATGCCAGCTTCCTGCCATCCAGATATGTAGCAGTGGAAGTGACCTCATTCCGCTGGCGGTTGTTGTTATGGCGTAAGGCGGGGTTCACCGCCGTGCACCCATTCACTGGTTAACATGGTGGTCAATGGGGAACCTGGGCCTATCATGGTGCACACCGCCGCGGAGCGTACGGCATGTTGTCACCCCAAGTTCACTTGACTCCCAGAACCCGTGCATTCAAGTACTCCACTGAGTGTGCTGCTGTGTCCTGACTCTGGTTACTGAAATGGCACATATCACAGGGGAAAGAGCCCCGGCCTTCACCACGGAGGAGCTAGAGAAGTTGGTGGACGGGGTCCTACCCCTGTATGCCAAGCTATATGGGCGACAATAGGTGCAGATGAGTAGGTGGATGACGTGCATGGATGTGTGTGATGGTGGGGGTTGCCTGTATGCATGTGTGATTGGTATTTACCTGCACAGGTGTAGATTGTGTGGCAAGTACCGTGAGTGAGGTGGTGAAATGATCTTGTGAAGTGAATGTCCCATAGAGGGCATATAGTCACCGGTATCACATGGCCATATCCTGAACTCTGTTTTTCTTTTGTGTGTGTCCCATACAGGTCAGCGCCCATCAGAAAAGGGCACTGTGGAAGGCCATCGCCAGGGAGATGCGGACCCTGGGGGTCTACAACCGGTGGAGCACCCACTGCAGGAAGCGGTGGGAGGACCTTCGGTGCTGGGCCAGGAAGACCTGCAAGGCCCAGCTAGGGAAATCCTCCCAACGAGGAAGGGGTTCCCGTCGGGCCCTGACCCCCCCCAATGTGGCGCATTCTGGTGGTGGCATATCTAGATTCGGATAGGCGCTTGAAGGCCACACAGCAGCCACAAGGGGGTGAGTACCAACACCATTTCATGCATCTTTGATGGATGTCTGAGGGTGCTGTAGTATGTATGCTGTCTAGTGCCAGGTACTCTGACAGGTGTCTGCCAGGAGTCCTGCCCCCATGGGCATTGAGATGATTAGGGGCAGGTCTGCAGTTCATCAGGTCCTTGTGTCATTTGAGAGAAGAGTTGTATGCTAGGGTTGTGGACACTAGTCAGGGGCATGGGCAAGACTATAGTTGTAGGTGCTGCGTGTTGGTGTGCATGCTGGATGGGAGTGTGTGCGCACCATATTTGTACATCCATTCAGGTATTTACAGCTATCTCTCATATTTTGTCTCCCTACCCCTGTACTCTTGTGTTGGCTGTGTACATCAGCATAATCTGGCGAGGGAGCAGTGGCACCAGCGAGTGGGGATGCAACAGCCCACGGTTCAAAGGAGGCAGAGTCTACTGATGCCAAGGGGACCAGTGGGTTGGAGGGCGAGGGGAGTACCACGGGGGAGACTACTACCACTGGAGGTAGTGACTCTGATACTTCCTCCGATGGGAGCTCCCTGGTGGTGGCAGACCCTAGTGGTCCCACCCATTCTGTGTCATCTTCCGCCACCCCCATACCATCACCGCCCTCGTAGTTGCTCCTCACCCAGTTGCCTGTGCCTGCTCACCCAAAAGGGTGGGCATCTCCTTCACCCCAAGCACCTCATCCCCTGCCCCAGTCAGCCCTGCTGCCCTCACGGAGGAGGGCATTGACCTCCTGGGGACCATCTCTGTAGGGCAGACAACCATTGTGAATGCCATCCAGGGGCTAGCCTCCCAGAGTCAGCAATGCAATGCATACCTGGAAGGCATTCACAGTCAATGTCTGGCCTACAGAGATCTTTTGATGCTCTGGCCTCCTCTTTGACGGCAGCCAGTGTCCCTGGTCTTTCCATCCCCCCTCCAACCACCTCTGCCCCTTCCAGCATCCCACTCCCTTCACCCATCCCAAGCACGCGATCAGACAGCCAACCTCAACACACAAGAAGCACACACAGAAACACAAGCACCACAGGCATACACACAGCCAACATACAAAAGCACACACAACAACATCCACTTCCACCAGTGTGTCCACCTCTCCCGCCTCCCTGTTTGTCACCTTGACATGCACACAGCCAAGCACTGCACCTTCAGTATCTGCTGCTGGTCCCATTCTTGCAGTCACCACAACATCAGACATCCAGTAATCCGCAACAGACACCACACCTGCACTCACCACAACAACATTGACTGACACATGCTGCACACTCACCAGACCTGCAGACACACAGACAACATCCATGTACACTGGCAGCCTATCTTGTCCCACTGTGTCCACACCCCTCCTCCCAAAACACTCAAACATGCCCAGACACCCACCCAGCACACATCCAGCATACCTCAGCATAATGTACAGGAACCTGCATCCACGTCCAGCACACCTACACCAGTTACAAGCACTCTCTCCACCTCAACTCCCACACCTTCCTCCATGACCACCTCAACTGCCCCTATAAAACTTTTCTGGTCCTGTGTTGACCTGTTCGAACCCACTGGCCCACCCCGTCTCGTCCCTAAACGTGCCCACCTCCTTGCCCTGTCCACTCCTTCCACGTCGAAGTCCTCCCCAGTCCGCCCTTTCCATTCCTGTGCCCCTTCCCCAGTGAGCAAGAAGCCCCATGCTGGCCCAGGTCCATCTGGCATCCCCGGTTCCAAGCCTGCTCCCCCACCTTCCAAGAGCAAACCAAAGCCCCCTCCACCTCCAAACGTAAGCCCAAGCCCCCCCTCCCAGACGTTAGTCCCCACCCCCATAACCCCCTGCCCCTGTTTCCTGAGGTGCCTGGCTGCCCCACTGATGTCCCTTTATGGTGGAGTACCATGTGCACGTGTGGGAGTCAAGTTCGGGCCATTTGGGCCCTTCAGCCTTTTGCAGTTGGACTGGCCAATGGTCTTCTTTGGCCCTTACATTTTTCATCATTTATTAAAGTTTGAGTGCCCAGTGTTGCTGTTGGCACAATGTGGAAACGTGGTTCATCATTTCATTGTGGGGGTGTGCACATGTGTGTACTTTGGGCAGGTTGTATTGGCCTTGTGTCGGGTAAATACCTCTTGTTCTGGCTTGGATGGCGTGAGGGGTTGGGGGTGCGTTGCAGGGTGGGTGGGGCGGGTGGGTTTGTAACTGTGCCCTTTCTTCCCTTGTTTACTAGGTTGTGGTACTTACCATTGTCGTCTTCGTCGGCGGTCACGGTCGTGGAGGTATATGGCAAGGAGCAGCACTGGCATAATTTCCAATTCTCTCTCCATGTGTGCTTCCGCGTGTTGTCTGTGCCTACGGTGAGTGTTTTCTTTTATTTGGTTCGTTTCCGCCAGGCTTTGCGTGACAGTGGTTCCCGCCCCAGAACTGATGGCGGTCTTGTGCTTCATTATTTGTTGGGCGGTTGGGGCCTGTCCGTCGGCCTCTTCTGTCGATGTCGGCACTCCTATGCTGGTGGTGAGTGGTTTTCATGCTGGCTGGTTCTCATGTGCCTCATTATTTGGCGGTCCGGACCGCCAGCCTGTTGGTGGCAGTTACCGCCACCGCCGGCAGTGCGGGCTTTCCCACCATGTTCATAATGACCACCTATGTGTGTAATGTGTGTAAGACTGACTTCCTCAGGAAGAGAACAATGGAGACACTGACTGGCATAGAAGCTGCAACAATATTGTTACCTGATGAGCTGGATGATGAGGAAATTGCAGGACAACCAATCAATGACATGTGAACAGAGTAATAGTAGAATTCATGGATTTGGAGTTTTAGTTTTATTGGACAAAGTGTGAACATGCGATCCCTTGACCAATAGGGATTTGGGAAATAGGTTTAGTGATTTTGATTTAACGAGACTGCACTGAGAAGAAAGTAGCATTTTTTGCATTTAACCTTTAGCATTCAGCATTTTTGCCTTAAGCATTTGCCATAGGTTCATTTTCTTGCTGGCCGAAAGGTCAATATTTTCTTGTGTGTCTTGACAAAAGAGGTGCATAACTTTATTGCTTAAAGACTTTGGCCCATATTTATACTTTTTGACACAAAAATAATTTACCGCTTGCTAATGCCATTCCAACGCACCAGGCGGGCGCCTTATTTATGGATTGACGTTAGCCAAAAAAAAATAATCTAACCAGGCAGCGCCGGCGTAGGGAAAAATGGGGGTTGTGTGCCAAAAAATGATGCAAGTCAGGTTAGAGTAAAAAATCATGACTCTAACTGGACTTGCGCCATTTTTTGACGCACAACCCCCATTGAAATGACTCCTGTCTTAGCAAAGACAGGAGTCATGCCCCTTGCCCAATGGCCATGCCCAGGGGACTTCTGTCCCCTGGGCACGGCCACTGGGCACAGTGGCATGTAGGGGGGCCCAAGTTAGGCCCCCCATGCCACTTTAAAAAATAAAAAAATTATGCTTACCTCTCCTTACCTGGGATGGGTCCCCCCATCCATGGGTGTCCTCCAGGGGTGGGCGAGGGTGGCAGGGGGTGTCCCTGGGGGCAGGGGAGGGCACCTGTGGACTGCTTCCATGATCAGTGCGCCATTTTTTAAGGCCCGCCCCCTCCTGTGTGTCAAAATGACACAGGAGTATAAATAAGGCGCACAGGCCTTTAAGTCATTTTTTGGACAGGAACGCCTACCTTGCATGTCATTAACACAAGGCAGTTTCCTGCATCCAGAAAATGACGCACACGTAGGAATCTTTACGTTTGTGTGGTCGAGCGTCATAGTATAAATATGGTGTTAGGTTTGCGCCGAATTTGCGTCGAAATTCTGGACGCAAATTTGCCGCAAACAGAGTATAAATATGCCCCTTTGTGTTTTCTGAGCTTTGATGCTGAAGTCTGATTCCTTGCTGATCAACTGATATCCTGAGGACGAAGACAGACTCAGGTTGCTGATCCATACCTAGGATAGGTATTATAAATTAGAATGTTGATTGTCATGCATATTTTCTTTTTTTTTCCTATGTACCAACCGCACTGTTTTGATAGAGCCATAGTTAGATGTTTTTCCAAATTCATGTTACTAAATTGTTTTGCATTAAGCCCAACATGCTGATGCTAATCTGATGTTAGTCTAGGATCCTAAATAATGAAATCCTTCTAATAGGGAATAATGCTTGATGAATTTCTCTGCTGAACTCGTATGTTTGTAATCACTTTGTCTCAGTTGACTTTGTTATTAATTTGCACCATAACCTTAGAATATGTTGTAGTTCAAGCCTTAATTAGATTACATTTCTTACACTGCTTTGGACAGCCAGTATTGTTTCTGTATGTGTTTCATTTGATTTTGAGATTAATCTACATGACGTTAGCATTGTTAATATAGAGAAAATAAATATTCTAACTTTTAATAAAAGGTGTGATTATTCATGACTGAAAGGTCATGGTGCGTGACAATTACTGACTCTTTTGATTATTAATGTTATCAATTATTGTTGATTTTTGAGACTGTGTATTGATTATTGGTATCTGATCCGCATGTACTGGAGTTATGTTAGGAACATCTTAATTGCGAGTCAAACGTTTTCATCCGCCTATTTGCGTCCCTTTGTAAGTTTCCTTATTAAGGTCAGACGCACTAACACAGGCAAAATCCACATTTTTTTAGCAGCTTTATATAGCCCAGAACTTGCCCAGGGTCAAAAGTCTGTTTCATAACTGCTTCAGAATCCATCCCACTTTCTTTTTCTGTAGTTTAAATAGTGGGAAATAAGCATTACACATTGATTTTTCAACAGTTTTAATACTGTGAACTTTGCATAGGCAAAAGGAGCGCTTCATAACTAATGCAGATTAGATTAGTAAATAGCCTGTATTAGTCATGAAGCGCTCTTTTCCTCCTTTCCCTATGCAAGGCTTGCGCTACTTAAACTGCAGAAAAAATAATGTGTAATGATTGCACATTTGTTTTCAGCAGTTTGAATACCACGAACTTTGCACAGAGAAAAAGAAGCCCTTCACAACTAATACATAGTACATTAGTTATGTAGTTTTTAAGAGTTAGGAAAAGCTCTTTTTTCCCTTTCACTTTGCAAGGTAGGCGCAATTTATCATACTAAAAATAAATGTGTAATCGTTACATGTTTCTATTTCTGCCGTTTAAATAGCCTGAACTTTGCCTAGGCACAAAAGAGCGCTTCACAACTAATAGACTGCATTGCATGTTTGTTTTACAGCTTCTCACCCACTTGCAGAGATCTCATTCAATCCAGCAGAAGACTGATCTCCGGGCGCCTCGAAACTCTCAGTACAGGTCTGTTCTGTGTGGCACTTGCGGACCACCTTGTCTGGGCACCAAAGGAAGAAAATGCTCATGCTGTAACAAGTATTGGTAAATGCATTCGGTTTCGCCTAAGGGGTTAGTAATAAGTTAAGAGTTATGGGAGCAGTGATTAATTGCAAGGACAATGGTGTGAGTGGTCTCTGTGCCGGGTGAGTGAAACATGAATGAAACTTGATGTGTCTGAGTGCAGGATGAAAGTGCCTCAATGTATGGTGATTGATGAGTGTTCAGTGAGGAACAAAACGCTTTATTAAATAGGCCATAACTTGAAGGGGCAAATGGAGTGTTGAGGTCTCCAAGAGCATTTTTCCAAGCCCATCTTCAACTTTGCACTCTTAATTTTATTTTCGTAGTCAGAAAAGATGGTATATCAATCGGAGAGTGCTTCTGTACGGAATGAGTTGTTGGGCGTCATAATGCTGTTATGTGCACCTGTAAAAAAATATTTTCGACAGGGCTGAGCATGGGTTGAAGCAGAAGCATGAATCACTAAATTCAGCCAGTAGGGTTGGCATCAGTGCAATGTACCAGTGCTAGGGGCAGCAGTGCGAACATAGGAGACAGAGCGGCCTTGTGGCTGAAGGAGAAAGACTCACAGAGAGCAGTCAGCACCCGATGGTGAGCCAACCCAGGGCAGAGCCTGTTCAAATAGCGGTGCGCAGTGTGCTCCAGTGCTGGGGATGCTAAATGGCCCTGGGGCACAGGAGCCCAGCCTGTGACTTGCCACCCAGTGCAAAGCCTGTGGAAGCAGCGCTGCACGGTGATCCTCAGCCAATCTGGATGTGAATGTGCACTAAACCAGCTGCCCAAACTTCAGAAACACTCTCACCATCTTTGTCCTTAGCCCACCATGACCTAACACACATTGATGAAAGGCAAGTCGGGCATTAATGTGCATGCATTGCAGCTATTGTGCAGAGGCTGCGGGAAACACTGCGCCCTAAAGCAACACGAACACACTGCATAAACCATGCGTTTGAACACATACATTTACAAAAAGGGAAAAGCACAAAAGCAGTGTTGGGAGTCGGGGAGGTGGTATTTACAGCTACGACAAGCAGCGTTGGAAGGGAGATTGAAGGAAGGGCAGGGCAAACAGCAAAAAATACAGACTGAATGAGAGGGTTGAATATAGAGCCCGTAAAACAATGCAAAATAAAAACAGGCAAAGCCAGGCACACAGCTGTAAGGGGTGTAGCCAACTCTTCCTGCGTGCTCGGAAGAACAAGTACATTTAATATGGCTAAAATGGGGTCTCTGCAAGCACTGGCCTCTGCAACAAAAGGGAGCACTAGAGCGGGTCCCTGCTTCAGCCGTGGGTGGACTAGTGAACATACTGTGCCCTGGGGGGACTCGTGAGTGCGGTTGTGATCAGGGTTCCAATCTCAGCTGGAAGCACAACATCCAGTGTTTCTGTGTAAATCACTTAGGCCCTCATTATGACATTGCCGGTAAATCCCACTTACCGCCATGCTGACTGCCGCCAACTTACCGCCGCAGCAGCAAATATCCGTTCACCATATTATGACACACATACACCAATCTGTCACTATTCAGCCACATACACAAATCCGCCACACCAAAGGTCAGTGATAAACTGGCAGTATCAAAACCCACACCGTTACGCCAACAGAACAACGCCCACCACATTATGACCCACAAATCACCACGGAGGACATTCAACGGCGGTAAACCATTGGCGGTACATACCACCACACTCACAATAGACACACACATACAAAACAACATTACATTGGCCAATTCAAACAACATACATCTGACACCCATACACACCACACCCACAACACTATAAAACACACACCCAAATTACCCACAACCCTTTATGACTACAAACCAAGACCACAGACAAAACCAGAGCCACACACCACTTACACCCATACACCTCCCACACACCCCACATCACACACCCCAACACACCTTCACCTACACACCTCGCACAACGCCCATGGCACCACAAAGACACCCCCGATTCACAGAGGAGGAGTGTAGGAAGTTGGCTCTGTATGCACTATTTCAAAGTAAGGAATAGTATGCACAGAGTCCAAGGGTTCCCCTTAGAGGTAAGATAGTGGCAAAAAGAGATAATACTAACGCTCTATTTTGTGGTAGTGTGGTCGAGCAGTAGGCTTATCAAAGGAGTAGTGTTAAGCATTTGTTGTACATACACACAGGCAATAAATGAGGAACACACACTCAGAGACAATTCCAGGCCAATAGGTTTTTGTATAGAAAAATACCTTTTCTTAGTTTAATTTAACCACAGGTTCAAATTTTACATGTAATATCTCAAATGAAAGGTATTGCAGGTAAGAACTTTAGGAACTTTTGAATAATCACAATAGCATATATACTTTTCAAATAAAACACATATAGCTATTTTAAAACTAGACACCGTGCAATTTTCACAGTTCCTAGGGGAGGTAAGTAATTGTTAGTTCTTGCAGGTAAGTAAACCACCTACGGGGTTCAAGTTTGGGTCCAAGGTAGCCCACCGTTGGGGGTTCAGAGCAACCCCAAAGTTACCACACCAGCAGCTCAGGGCCGGTCAGGTGCAGAGTTCAAAGTGGTGCCCAAAACGCATAGGCTTCAATGGAGAAGGGGGTGCCCCAGTTCCAGTCTGCCAGCAGGTAAGTACCCGCGTCTTCGGAGGACAGACCAGGGGGGTTTTGTAGGGCACTGGGGGGGACACAAGTTAGCACAGAAAGTACACCCTCAGCAGCACGGGGGCGACCGGGTGCAGTGTGCAAACACGCGTCGGGTTTGTAATAGGTTTCAATGGGAGACCACGGGGTCTCTTCAGCGATGCAGGCAGGCAAGGGGTGGGCTCCTCGGGGTAGCCACCACCTGGGCAAGGGAGAGGGCCTCCTGGGGGTCACTCCTGCACTGGAGTTCCGATCCTTCAGGTCCTGGGGGCTGCGGGTGCAGGGTCTTTTCCAGGCGTCGGGATCTGGGAGTCAGGCAGTCGCGGTCAGGGGGAGCCTCGGGATTCCCTCTGCAGGCGTCGCTGTGGGGGATCAGGGGGGACAACTTTGGTTACTCACAGTCTCGGAGTCGCCGGGGAGTCCTCCCTGAAGTGTTGTTTCTCCACAAGTCGAGCTGGGGGCGTCGGGTGCAGAGTTGCAAGTCTCACGCTTCTGGCGGGAAACGCAGTAGTTTTAAAGTTGCTCCTTTTGAAACAAAGTTGCAGTCTTGGGTGAACAGGGCCGCTGTTCTCGGGAGTTTCTTGGTCCTTCTAGAGCAGGGCAGTCCTCTGAGGATTCAGAGGTCGCTGGTCCTGGGGAAAGCGTCGCTGGAGCAGTTTTCTTCCGAAGGGGGGAGACAGGCCGGTAGAGCTGGGGCCAAGGCAGTTGGTGTCTCCGTCTTCTCTGCAGGGTTTTTCAGCTCAGAAGTCCTCTTCTTCTTAGGTTGCAGGAATCTGAGTTCCTAGGTTCAGGGGAGCCCTTAAATACTAAATTTAAGGGCGTGTTTAGGTCTGGGGGGTTAGCAGCCAATGGCTACTAGCCCTGAGGGTGGGTACACCCTCTTTGTGCCTCCTCCCAAGGGGAGGGAGTCACATTCCTATCCCTATTGGGGGAATCCTCCATCTGCAAGATGGAGGATTTCTAAAAGTTAGAGTCACCGCAGCTCAGGACACCTTAGGGGCTGTCCTGACTGGCCAGTGACTCCTCCTTGTTATTCTCATTATTTCCTCCGGCCTTGCCGCCAAAAGTGGGCCGTGGCAGGAGGGGGCGGGCAACTCCACTAGCTGGAATGCCCTGTGGTGCTGGAACAAAGGGGGTGAGCCTTTGAGGCTCACCGCCAGGTGTTACAGCTCCTGCCTGGGGGAGGTGATAGCATCTCCACCCAGTACAGGCTTTGTTACTAGCCGCAGAGTGACAAAGGCACTCTCCCCATGTGGCCAGCAACATGTCTCGAGTGTGGCAGGCTGCTAAAACCAGTCTGCCTACACGGGTAGTTGGTTAGGGTTTCAGGGGGCACCTCTAAGGTGCCCTCTGGGGTGTATTTTACAATAAAATGTACACTGGCATCAGTGCACATTTATTGTGCTGAGAAGTTTGATACCAAACTTCCCAGTTTTCAGTGTAGCCATTATGGTGCTGTGGAGTTCGTGTTTGACAGACTCCCAGACCATATACTCTTATGGCTACCCTGCACTTACAATGTCTAAGGTTTTGCTTAGACACTGTAGGGGCACAGTGCTCATGCACTGGTGCCCTCACCTATGGTATAGTGCACCCTGCCTTAGGGCTTTAAGGCCTGCTAGAAGGGTGACTTATCTATACTGCATAGGCAGTGTGAGGTTGGCATGGCACCCTGAGGGGAGTGCCATGTCGACTTACTCATTTTGTCCTCACCAGCACACACAAGCTGGCAAGCAGTGTGTCTGTGCCGAGTGAGGGGTCCCCAGGGTGGCATAGGATATGCTGCAGCTCTTAGAGACCTTCCCTGGCATCAGGGCCCTTGGTACCAGGGGTACCAGTTACAAGGGTCTTACCTAGATGCCAGGGTGTGCCAATTGTGAAAACAAAAGTACAGGTTAGGGAAAGAACACTGGTGCTGGGGCCTGGTTAGCAGGCCTCAGCACACTTTCAAATCAAAACATAGCATCAGCAAAGGCAAAAAGTCAGGGGGTAACCATGCCAAGGAGGCATTTCCTTACACAATCCCCCCCCCAAACGAAAGAGGATGAGACTAACCTTTCCCAAGAGAGTCTTCATTTTCTAAGTGGAAGAACCTGGAAAGGCCATCTGCATTGGCATGGGCATTCCCAAGTCTGTGTTCCACTATAAAGTCCATTCCCTGTAGGGAGATGGACCACCTCAACAGTTTTGGATTTTCACCTTTCATTTGCATCAGCCATCTGAGAGGTCTGTGGTCAGTTTGAACTACAAAGTGAGTACCAAAGAGGTATGGTCTCAGCTTCTTCAGGGACCAAACCACAGCAAAGGCCTCCCTCTCAATGGCACTCCAACGCTGCTCCCTGGGGAGTAACCTCCTGCTAATGAAAGCAACAGGCTGGTCAAGGCCATCTTCATTTGTTTGGGACAATACTGCCCCTATCCCATGTTAAGAGGCATCTGTCTGCACAATGAACTGCTTGGAGTAATCTGGAGCTTTTAGAACTGGTGCTGTGCACATTGCTTGTCTCAGGGTGTCAAAGGCCTGTTGGCATTCTACAGTCCAGTTTACCTTCTTGGGCATTTTCTTGGAGGTAAGTTTTGTGAGGGCTGACACTATGGATCCATATCCCTTCACACACCTCCTGTAGTACCCAGTCAAGCCAAGGAATGCCCTGACTTGAGTCTGGGTTTTTGGAGCTGTCCAGTCTAGAATAGTCTGGATCTTAGGCTGGAGTGGCTGAACTTGGTCTCCACCTACAAGGTGTCCCAAGTAAACCACAGTTCCCTGCCCTATCTGGCATTTGGATGCCTTGATAGAGAGGCGTGCTGATTGCAGAGCCTTCAAAACCTTCTTCAGGTGGACCAGGTGATCCTGCCAGCTGGAGCTAAAGACAGCAATATCATCAAGATAAGCTGCACTAAAGGACTCCAAACCAGCAAGGACTTGATTCACCAACCTTTGGAAGGTGGCAGGGGCATTCCTTAAACCAAAGGGCATAACAGTAAACTGATAATGCCCATCAGGTGTGGAGAATGCTGTCTTTTCTTTTGCTCCAGGTGCCATTTTGTTTTGCCAGTACCCTGCTGTTAAGTCAAAGGTACTTAAGAATTTGGCAGCACCTAATTTATCAATCAGTTCATCAGCCCTTGGAATGGGATGGGCATCTGTCTTGGTGACAGAATTAAGTCCTCTGTAGTCCACACAAAACCTCATCTCTCTCTTTCCATCTTTGGTGTGAGGTTTGGGGACTAAGACCACTGGGCTAGCCCAGGGGCTGTCAGAGTGTTCAATGACTCCCAATTCCAGCATCTTGTGGACTTCCACCTTGATGCTTTCCTTAACTTGGTCAGACTGTCTGAATATTTTGTTTTTGACAGGCATGCTGTCTCCTGTGTCCACATCCATCATGGGTACACAGGTGTGTCTGACCAGGGGTTAGGGAAAAGAGCTCAGCAAACTGTTGCAGGACCTTCCTGCAGTCAGATTGCTGTTGGCCAGAGAGGGTGTCTGAATAGATCACTCCATCTACTGAACCATCCTTAGGGTTTGATGAGAGGAGATCAGGGAGAGGTTCACTCTCAGCTTCCTGGTCCTCATCTGTTACCATCAACAGATTCACATCAGCCCTATCATGGAAGAGTTTTAGGTGGTTCACATGGATCACCCTCTTGGGGCTCCTGCTAGTGCCTAGGTCCACCAGGTAGGTGACCTGACTCTTCTTTTCTAGCACTGGGTAAGGGCCACTCCATTTGTCCTGAAGTTCCCTGGGAGCCACAGGCTCCAAAACCCAGACTTTCTGCCCTGGTTGAAATTCAACCATTGCAGCCTTTTGGTCATACCAAAACTTCTGGAGCTGTTGGCTGGCCTCAAGGTTTTTACTTGCCTTTTCCATGTACTCTGCCATCCTTGAACGAAGGCCAAGTACATAGTCCACTATGTCTTGTTTAGGCTCATGAAGAGGTCTCTCCCAGCCTTCTTTCACAAGAGCTAGTGGTCCCCTTACAGGGTGGCCAAACAGAAGTTCAAAGGGTGAGAACCCTACTCCCTTCTGAGGCACCTCTCTGTCAGCGAAAAGCAGACATGGCAAGAGGACACCCCATCTCCTTTTGAGTTTTTCAGGGAGCCCCATGATCATGCCTTTTAATGTCTTGTTGAATCTCTCAACAAGGCCATTAGTTTGTGGATGATAGGGGGTAGTGAATTTATAAGTCACTCCACACTCATTCCACATGTGTTTCAGGTATGCTGACATGAAGTTGGTACCTCTGTCAGACACCACCTCCTTAGGGAAGCCCACTCTGGTAAAGATACCAATGAGGGCCTTGGCTACTGCAGGGGCAGTAGTCGACCTAAGGGGAATAGCTTCAGGGTATCTAGTAGCATGATCCACTACTACTAGTATGTACATATTCCCTGAGGCTGTGGGAGGTTCCAGTGGACCCACTATGTCCACACCCACTCTTTCAAAGGGGACCCCCACCACTGGAAGTGGAATGAGAGGGGCCTTTGGATGTCCACCTGTCTTACCACTGGCTTGACAGGTGGTACAGGAGACACAAAACTCCTTGACTTTCTGGGACATGTTGGGCCAGTAGAAGTGGTTGACTAGTCTCTCCCACGTCTTGGTTTTTCCCAAATGCCCATCAAGAGGAATATCATGGGCTAAGGTCAGTATGAACTCTCTGAACTCCTGAGGCACTACCACTCTCCTAGTGGCACCAGGTTTGGGATCTCTGGCCTCAGTGTACAGGAGTCCATCTTCCCAATAGACCCTATGGGGGTCATTCTGACCCTGGCGGTAATTACCGCCATGGCGGAGGTCGGCGGTAGCACCGCCAACAGGCTGGCGATGCACCGCTGGGCATTCTGACCGCGGCGGTTCAGCCGCAGCCAGAAACGGAAAGTCGGCGGTGTACCGCCGACTTCCCGCTGCCCTTGAGAATCCTCCATGGCGGCGGAGCGCGCTCCGCCGCCATGGGGATTCTGACACCCCCTACCGCCATCCGGTTCCTGGCCGTTCTCCCGCCAGGAACAGGATGGCGGTAGGGGGTGCCGCGGGGCCCCTGGGGGCCCCACGAAGAATTTCAGTGTCTGCTTTGCAGGCACTGAAATTCGCGACGGGTGCAACTGCACCCGTCGCACCTTCCCACTCCGCCGGCTCCATTCTGAGCCGGCGTCCTCGTGGGAAGGGTGTTTCCCGCTGGGCTGGCGGGCGGACTTTCGGCGGTCGCCCGCTGGCCCAGTGGGAAAGCCAGAATGACCGCCGCGGTCTTTTGACCGCGGAGCGGTCTTTCGGCTGGAACCGCTTGGCGGGCGGCGACCGCCGTCCGCCACGGTCAGAATCACCCCCTATGTGTTCCAGTTTTCTTGCCATTGGACTCTTCAGCAGCTTGCTGCCTAAGGCCTTCAAGAGAGGGACAGGTTTCTTGCCCCGTACACAACTGCTCCCTTGAGGGTCCCCCTGGGCCTAAGAGCTCAACCTAATAAGGTTCCAACTCCATAGGCTTAGTTCCCTCAGAGGGTAGAACTTCTTCCTGGGAAGAGAGGTTCTCTTTTTGTTGTTGTGTTGCAGCTGGTTTCCCAGTTGTCTTTCCTTTTCTCTTGGTAGGCTGGGCCCTTTTTCAAGACTCCAGCTCTACTTTTTCACCTTGAGCCTTGCACTGTGCCCTTGTCTTGACACACACCAGTTCAGGGATACCCAGCATGGCTGCATGGGTTTTCAGTTCTACCTCAGCCCATGCTGAGGGCTCCAGGTCATTTCCAAGCAAACAGTCTACTGGGATATTTGAGGAGACCACCACCTGTTTCAGGCCATTGACCCCTCCCCACTCTAAAGTTACCATAGCCATGGGATGTACTTTAGTTTGATTGTCAGCATTGGTGACTGGATAAGTTTGTCCAGCCAGGTATTGACCAGGGGAAACCCGTTTCTCTGTCACCATGGTGACACTGGCACCTGTATCCCTCAGGCCTTCTACACTTGTCCCATTAATTAAGAGCTGCTGCCTGTATTTTTGCATGTTAGGAGGCCAGGCAGCCAGTGTGGCTAAATCCACCCCACCCTCAGAGACTAATGTAGCTTCAGTGTGACACCTGATTTGCTCTGGGCACACTGTTGATCCCACTTGGAGACTAGCCATTCCAGTGTTAGCTGGAGTGGAGTTGGAAGTGGTACTTTTCTTGGGACAGGCCTTGTCTCCAGTTTGGTGTCCAGGCTGATTACAGCTACGACACCAGGCCTTTTTGGGATCAACGTTTTTACCCTTGTACCCAAAATTGTTTTGTGAAGAGGCTCTGGGCCCACCCTCCTGTGCAGGTTTTTGGGGGTCTGAAGAAGACTCTTTACTATTTTTGTTTTTGGATGTCTCAACTCTCTTCCCCTGGGGAGGCTTTGTGACCCTTTTCTTTTGGTCACCCCCTGTGGAAGTCTTGGTCACCCTAGTCTTGATCCAATGGTCCACCTTCTTTCCTAATTCTTGGGGAGAAATTGGTCCTAGGTCTACCAGATGCTGATGCAGTTTATCATGTGAACAATGACTTAACGGGTGTTCTTTCACAAATAAATTGTACAGCCCATCATAATCATTAACACCACTGCCTTGAATCCAACCATCCAGTGTTTTCACTGAGTAGTCCACAAAATCAACCCAGGTCTGGCTCGTGGTTTTTTGAGCCCCCCTGAATCTAATTCTATACTCCTCAGTGGAGAATCCAAAGCCCTCAGTCAGGGTTCCCTTCATGAGGTCATAAGATTCTGCATCTTTTCCAGAGAGTGTGAGGAGTCTATCCCTACACTTTCCAGTGAACATTTCCCAAAGGAGAGCACCCCAGTGAGATCTGCTTACTTTTCTGGTAACACAAGCCCTCTCAAAAGCTGTGAACCATTTGGTGATGTCATCACCATCTTCATATTTAGTTACAATCCCTTTAGGGATTTTCAACATGTCAGGAGAATCTCTGACCCTATTTATGTTGCTGCCACCATTGATGGGACCTAGGCCCATCTCTTGTCTTTCCCTTTCTATGGCTAGGATCTGTCTTTCCAAAGCCAATCTTTTGGCCATCCTGGCTAGCAGGCGGTCCTCTTCACTGAGGCTATTCTCAGTGATTCCAGAGGGGCTGGTCCCTCCTGTGAGGGAAGCAGCATCTCTGACTATCACAGTTGGAATCAGGGATTGAGGGTCCCTGGATTCCCTAGTTAGGACTGGAAGGGGGGAATTCTCCTCCAAGTCACTAACATCATCCTCTGGGTTGTCATCCTCAGAGGGGTTGGCTTTTTCAAACTCTGCCAAAAGCTCCTGGAGCTGTAGTTTGGAGGGTCTTGAGCCAATTGTGATTTTCTTTAGGTTGCAGAGTGACCTTAGCTCCCTCATCTTAAGATGGAGGAAAGGTGTGAGGTCGAGTTCCTCCACATTCATCTCTGCACTAGACATTAAGGGGGTCATTCCAACCATGGCGGTCAGTGTTAAACCAGCGGCCAAACCGCAAACAGGCTGGCGGGAAAAAAAATTGAATTCCGACCCTGGTGGAAACCGCCAACAGAGACCGCCACATTACCACACCGCCCGCCACAGCGGCACAAACAAACAGCGCGGCGGTCACCGCCAACAGACAGGCGGGAGACAATGTACCGCCCACTGTATCACAACCTACCAATCCGCCACCTTTTCCGGGGCGGTAGCCCCGCCGATAAAAACACGGCGGAAACAGCCATTTCGAAGGGAAAACGCTCACCTCCATACAGCCCACGAGGAATAAGGACAGCATGGAACCCAAACTCCACATACTTCCAGCGATTGTGTTCCTACTCCTCTACCAGGAGCACGAACGCCGGCGCAGAAGACAACGGTGAGTACTGCACCTACGACACAGGGGTGGAGAAAATATTACAGG
Source organism: Pleurodeles waltl (assembly GCF_031143425.1). Taxonomy (NCBI): domain Eukaryota; kingdom Metazoa; phylum Chordata; class Amphibia; order Caudata; family Salamandridae; genus Pleurodeles; species Pleurodeles waltl. Next base: position 646,111,341 of record NC_090442.1, on the reverse strand, counting down.
TACACACATACGCGACACACCCACCCTCACCCTCACCCACTACAACACACACATCAATGCGTATCAACACATCAGAGTGACACCCCCCAACCCCCCCGGAAGAATGCAAACACAAAAGGAAATTATTCTAAACATAGGAATATATTGTATTACTGGCTTAAAAATATAATTCTACATCAAAAACTGTTATATACATAAATGTACAAGTCCGAGCATTGTAGCATGTATTGTCCGTGGACCCTGGGCCCAAATCACATGGGCAAAGCCCACACAAGATACCTGACTCCAATGGAGAGAACACTGCAGGGGCATCAGATAGCAAAACTACAGGCACCTCAGGGGGAAGGGAAGGGGGGGCACCTCAGCCAGATGAGTCCACAACGCCAGATCCACGAGGGGCCTCCATGGCCACTGTTCAATCCTGGGGAGTGCGAAGCCACCGTCTCTTAAGTCTGGACAGTGGGTGGATTGCCCACTGTTACATCCTGGGGAGTGCAAAGCCACAGTCTCTCAAGTCCGGACAGTGGGTGGGTTGCCCACTGTTCAATCCTGGGGAGTGCAAAGCCACAGTCTCTCAAGTCTCTACAGTGGGTGGCTTGCCCACTGTTACATCCTGGGGAGTGCAAAGCCACAGTCTCTCAAGTCTCTACAGTGGGTGGCTTGCCCACTGTTACATCCTGGGGAGTGCAAAGCCACAGTCTCTCAAGTCTCTACAGTGGGTGGTTTGCCCACTCTTCCATCCTGGGGAGTACAAAGCCACAGTCTGTCAAGTTTCACAAGTGGGTGGGTTGCCCACTGTTCAATCCTGGCGAGTGCAAAGCCACAGTCTCACAAGTGGATAACAGTCTCCACTGGTTCTGGGTGGGGCCTGGTGCCCAGACTGCTTCGTGCAGCCCTGCCCGACTAAGATGCGGGCCAGCCCCTGGCGCTCATGGTTCAGCGGTGCTTGAGACGGCGGTGCCCAGTGCAGCGGTGCTTGAGATGAAGAGCCCAGTTCAGCGGTGCTTGAGATGAAGGGCCCAGTTCAGCGGTGCTTGAGACGGCGGTGCCCAGTTCAGCGGTGCTTGAGATGAAGGGCCCAGTTCAGCGGTGCTTGAGACGGCGGTGCCCAGTTCAGCGGTGCTTGAGACGGCGGTGCCCAGTTCAGCGGTGCTTGAGACGGCGGTGCCCAGTTCAGCGGTGCTTGAGATGAAGGACCCAGTTCAGCGGTGCTTGAGACGGCGGAGCCCAGTTCAGCGGTGCTTGAGATGAAGAGCCCAGTTCAGCGGTGCTTGAGACGGCGGTGCCCAGTTCAGTGGTGCTTGAGATGAAGGGCCCAGTTCAGCGGTGCTTGAGATGAAGGGCCCAGTTCAGCGGTGCTTGAGACGGCGGTGCCCAGTTCAGCAGTGCTTGAGATGAAGGGCACAGTTCAGCGGTGCTTGAGATGAAGAGCCCAGTTCAGTGGATCTGGCCATGGCGTGGAGCTCATTTGCTACGTGTCCTGTGGCTGGCGGTGCCTTCATGCCCATCTGTCCTGTGGCTGGCGGGGCCCTCCTGGGCTGCAGTGCCGGGCATGTTGGTGGCCTCCTGCCCACCTGGGATGGGGCTGGCGGGGCCCTCCTGGCCAGCTGGGCTGATGGCAGTCTTGTCGGACGTGCTGCCCTTCCCAGCCTTCCCTGATCGCCTGTGGCCCTTCCCCACCTTGGGCGGTGTGACAGCTGTCTCCACACCTCCTGCCGGAGCCATGGTAGGTGTTTTTGTGCCTGGTGTCTTCACCCTCTCGCGCCGGCCACTGCCTATCTTTGATTGTTTCTCCGGGGGTGGGCTGCCCGTGCCTTGCCTCCGTACTGAACTGGCTGCCCTGGAGGGTGGGGGACTCCATAGTCCATGGCAGACTGTCATGACAGGGCCCGGTTTTGTGGTGGCTGAGGTGCTGACTGGAGTCCTTTGACATGGACGGGGTGGGGGAGTTGGTGGAAAGAGGTTAAGTTTGGACAGGAAAAGCTTTTTAGGAGCAATGGGAGGGGTAGGTGTAGTGGGTATGGGAGTGGAGGAAGAGGATGTGGTTGTAGGAGTTTGAAGTCTGGTGTCTTTGGGTGCAGGTGCTTGGGCTGGAGGCTGTCGTGAGGTGGATGGCTGTTGGGTCGGTGGCTGCCTGCGTTTGTGTATCTTGGAAGAGGGGGTCACAGACACACTGGGAGAGGACACAGGGGACGTGTAAATGGCAGTGGGGGTGGTGACTGCACGTGTGCGGGGGTGCTGGTGTGTGTGCTGGTGATGGACGTAGTGGCTGAAGATGTAGTGCATGCAGGTGTGAGTGGAGACGTGACAGGGAGGGAGGAGGGAGACGAGGAGGAGGGGGACACAGTGGAGGCAGTGGGTGTTGGTATGTCTGTATGTGGATGTTGCTTGTGTGAATGCCTGTGTGATGTGTGGTGCTTATGTCTGCCTGAGCTTCCCTTGGGTGTTGAGGTGTGTGCAGGCTGGTCTGATGGTGTGACTGGGATAGGCAGAGGTACAGGTGATAGGGTCTGGGTGGAGGAAGTTGGAGGGGGGAGGCTAGAGACAGGGACAATGGCTGCCATCAGTGCTGAGGCCAGAGTGTTGAACGATCGCTGAAGGGCAGCCTGACCAGAATGAATGCCCTCCAGGTATGCATTACTCTGGTGCACCTCTCTTTCGACACCCTGGATGGCATTCAATATGGTAGACTGCCCAACAGTGAGCGTCCTCAGGAGGTCAATGATCTACTCACTGAGGGCAGCAGGGGTGACTGGGGCAGGGCCTGAGGTGCCTGGGGCGAAGGAGATACCCACCTTCCTGGGTGAGCGGGCACGGGGCAAACGCTGAGGGGCTGCTGGGAGGGCGGTGCTGGTGCGCTGGGTGGCGGCTGTACCTGTTGTTGCGGGGGGCACAGATGTTGCCGCCACAACAAGGGAGCTCCCTTCAGAGGACGAGTCTGTGTCACTTATGTCTTCCCGAGTCCCTGCTGTGGAGCTCCCCTAGCCCTCCGTCCCACTGGTGAAATCGGAATCCGTTGAATGGCCCTCCATGGCCATGTGGGATGCAGCTCCCTCGTGCTCCGATGCCACTTCTCCTCCGCCTGATGATGCTAATGCACACATGAACAGGAAAACCACAAAAAAGGGGGGGGAGAAAATAAAGACATGTTGAGTGCATGCATTGGCGACACCGTTGGCCGACAGGACAGACACAGAAGCCCCCTGCACTACGCCACGCACTTGGGGTCCACTACTCAATCCGTGGGACATGGCCTTCAAGCCTATGGATGACATCTGCACACATAGATGACACAGGGCCATGAATAGCTGTACTTGGCACCCTACAGAGGTGGGGGGCGGAGGCACAGGGCCATGCCTTACGGAGGGGCCTAGCCTACAGAAATCGCCCTGGCCTAGGGATACCCACAGCCCTCCTCCCCCACCCAGACACCTCCACTGCGCGCAAAGTCACCAGAATAAGAGTGTACTCACCCCCTTGTGTCTGCTGTGATGTCCTCACGCGCCCATCCAAATCGGGGTAGGCCACCGCCAGGATCCGGAACATCAGGGGGGTCAAAGTCCGACTGGCACCCCTCCCACGTTGGCAGGTCATCCCCAGCTGAGCCTCCGCCGTCTTCCTGCTCCAGCGTCGGATGTCCTCCCATCTCTTCCGGCAGTGGGTGCCCCGTCTGTGGTGGACCCCCAGGGTCCGGACGTCCTTGGCGATGACACGCCAAATATCAATCTTCTGGTGGGCGCTGACCTATGTGAAATGTACAGGGGGAGAAAAAGAGTCATCACCTTCTGCACCCTCAATGTGAGTGCCCCCCCATCCCTACCCTTGCCATGTGTACATGCTCTCATCTGTCGTTTGATGCATGCCTCAATCGCTCCCCTCCCCACCATCTTTCATCCACCCCACTCAACACAGGCATTGGCCACTAAGCATGGCCCCAGTGTACTTACCTGTTGGTCTGGAGGACCGTAGAGTAGCGCATTCCTGGGGAGGACCCCATCCACGAGTTTCTCCAATTCCTGAGCAGTGAAGGCAGGGGCCCTTTCCCCATTCGCATGAGCCATTGTCTCTTCCAGACCGAGGTCACAGCAGCACTTGCAGTGTAGGTCCTCTCCTGTCGAAGCTCAGGTATCGAGTGATTAAGCTGATAGAAAATGGCGGTCACGCCCGCGGCGGTGCATACAACGGCGGTGCGTACCGCGACCTCCGGCGCACATCGTCACTGGCTCCTGAGACCCATAGGGTTCAATGTTAACCAATGCTGCTTATCGCCGCGGTCGTTGACCGCCTACCACCACGGTGTGCCATGCCAGCGCATTTACCTCACATCCCATTGTCGCACTTCACAGGTCAGGCAGCTGCCATTTCAAGGGCCCACATGGCTTACTTTTTACTGCGTCACACATACATAGGCCTTGCATCAACTCTCATACAAGCCATTCAATGCATTGGGAATCGTGTTTTGTGCAAGCTGTGGTTACGTACCTGTGGGTTGATTGACTCTGTGCTCGCTGTTGTCCTTCATAGGCACCGTCCGCTGGGACATGCGAGGAGATGGAGGAATCTTCCTGTGTACAGACCGCTGGTAGACCTGTCGACAATGGAGGAAAGACATGTCATACTGACATACAGGCTTGACCGAGCCACTATTCATGAACTGTGTGCCCAGCTGGAGCCAGACCTGATGTCACCAATCCGCCAACCCACAGTGATCCCCCCTCTAGTGCAGGTGCTGTCAGTACTCCATTTCTTTGCAAGTGGGTCATTTCAAACAACAGTGACCATATTATCAGGGATGTCCCAGCCTATGTTTTCCAAGGTGTTGTCCAGAGTGTTGTCTGCCCTGCTGAAACACATGCGGAGCTACATCGTTTTCCCTGAGATGGGGGATTTGCCTACACTGAAGGGTGATTTCTATGCCCTTCGACATATCCCCAACATCATAGGTGCCATTGATGGGACCCATGTGGCTTTAGTACCCCCCAGCAGGAGTGAACAAGTGTACAGAAACAGGAAGAGTTATCATTCTATGAATGTTCAGATGGTGTGTTTGGCAGACCAGTACATCTCCCATGTTAATGCTAAGTTCCCTGGCTCAGTGCATGACGCGTACATCATGCGGAATAGCAGCATCCCTTACGTGATGGGTCAACTCCAGAGGCAACGTGTGTGGCTAATTGGTGACTCGGGTTACCCCAACCTGTCATGGCTACTGACCCCAGTGAGGAATCCCAGGACAAGGGCAGAGGAACGGTACAATGAGGCCCATGGGAGAACTAGGAGGGTGATCGAGCGGACCTTCGGCCTCCTGAAGGCCAGGTTCAGGTGCCTCCATATGACAGGTGGATCCCTATTGTACTCACCAAAGAAGGTGTGCCATATCATCGTGGCCTGCTGTATGCTTCACAACCTGGCTTTGCAACGCCAGGTGCCTTTTCTGCAGGAGGATGGTCCAGATGGTGGTGTTGTAGCAGCTGTGAAGCCTGTGGAGAGTGAAGACGAGGAAGCCGAAGAGGACGACATAGACAACAGGAACGCAGTAATACAGCAGTATTTTCAATGACACACAGGTAAGATTCCAACCCGGCATATTACATATACTTAACCCCTACTACCTCTCTACTGTCTGACCTTTTCCCCCAGTGTATGGTAACTGAGTTGTGACTTTCCCTTCCAATTTCAGAGATGTGGACCCCACTGCGTGACATCTGCTTTGTTTCCCCATGAACTACAGCTGTGTGACAGTGGTATGTTGGCATCACAATGTAAATATGCATTTTTGGCAAGGTAATGTCTAATACATTTGTACAAACTCACAGCCAGACTCCTGATTGTTTTGTGCAATAACTGTGTTTATTTCAGTGCTCTATATTGGTGGGTGATTGCAAATCGGTGAGGGGTGATGGTGGAGGATTGTCCATGGCAGAATCCAGACTATTAGTATCACAGGTGCATTGTCCAAATGCCTGTGGAAAGTGGAGCATGGGCAGTATAAGGATGGACAGGGTGTCAATGTAGGACAGTGGGATGACAATCAGGGAGGTATCCTTTCCTGACGGGGGTCTTGGCATCTTACTCTGTCTTCTTCCTGGATCTCAGGGCCCGCTTGCGGGGTGGTTCTCCTTCTGCAGGGGGTGGGGTGCTGGTGGCCTGTTGGTCCTGTGGCGGGGCCTCCTGTCCACTAGCGCCGGCAGAGGTGGTAGGCAGTTCTTGGTCCATGCTAGTGTCAGGGGCCCTTTGTGGTGCCACAGTGTTCCGCAATGTGGTGACTACCTGATTCAGAGCCCCTACAATGATGGCCAGGGCGGAACTGATGTTTTGTAGTTCCTCCCTGAACCCCAAATACTGTTCCTCCTGCAGAAGCTGGATCTCTTGATACCTGGACAGGACCGTCGCCATCGTCTCCTGGGAGTGGTGGTAGGCTCCCATGATGGAGGAGAGGGCCTCGTGGAGAGTAGGTTCCCTGGGCCTGTCCCCCCCCTGTCACACAGCAGCCCTCCCAGTTCCCCTGTTTCCCTGGGCCTCTGTCCCCTGGACCGTGTGCCCACTACCACTGCCCCCAGGTCCCTGTTGTTGTTGGGGTGGTGGGTTAACCTGGGTGCCCTGTAGTGGTGGACACACCGCTGATTGACGTGTCCTGGGGACAGAGGTATGGGCCCGCTGGGTGGGTGCTGTGCTGGTGTTCCCAGAGGGGGGAAGGTCTGCTATGGGCTGTGGCTGTCTGAGGGGAACCGACTGTCCAGAGGTCCCCGATGGGCCGGGCTGGTCATCTAGATCCAGGTCGACAGAGCTGCTGTCCTCACTGTGGGCCTCTTCTGGGGGTGGAGTGGACATTTGTGGACCCTCCTGCACGGTGACGTGGCGTTCGGATCCTGCAGGGGTATAAAAGTATGGTTATTGCATTTGTGTGTGCCATAGCGTGTAATGGGTGAGTGACCATGTACCCCAGTGCTGGCATTCCCGTGTGGGGGCTTTTGTGACGGTGGTTTGGGGGGGGGGATGGGTATGTGCAGTGGGCATGCTTTGTTGATGGGTGTCCATGCTTTGTGGTCGCATGCAGGGCTTGGTGTTGGGATGGGTGGGCTGTGATGGGGAGACATTTGCAAGGAGCAGGATGTGATGGGGGTGAGGGTGAGGGTGGGGGTATGAGTTGGCATGCTGGTGGGGTGGGGGGGATGAAGTAGTGAAGATGAGACTTACCAGAGTCCATTCCTCCAGATACTCCTGCGAGGCCCTCAGGATGCAGGATTGCCAAGACCTGCTCCTCCCATGTTGTCAATTCTGGGGGAGGAGGTGGGGGTCCGCCGCCAGTCCGCTGCACCGCGATGTTGTGCCTGGATACCATTGAACGCACCTTCCCCCGTAGGTCGTTCCACCGCTTCCTGATGTCGTCCCTATTTCTTGGGTGCTGTCCCACAGCGTTGACCCTAGCGACTATTCTGCTCCATAGCTCCATCTTCCTGGCAATGGTGGTGTGCTGCACCTGTGTTCCGAAGAGCTGTGGCTCTACCCGTACAATTTCCTCCACCATGACCCTGAGTTCATCCTCCGAGAACCTGGGGTGTCTTTGTGGTGCCATGGGGTGGTGTGGGTGATGTGTGGGGTGGATTGTGTGGTGACGTGTATTGGTGTGTTCTGTGAAGTGCTCAGTTCTCTTTTTCTCAGTGCGTGGTCCCGATTCTGTAGGAGTGGGGGCTTGTTGGTGATGTGGGTGTGTGTTTTATATTGTGTTGGGTGTGTGGGAGTGGTGTGTGTATGTGTATCAGGTGTGTATATTTGTAATTGTCCAATGTGGCTGTGTTTTGTAAGTGTGTGTGTATTTTGAGCGCGCCAGTGTGTACCGCCAATGGTATACCGCGGTTGAAAGACCGCCGCGTGGATTCGTGTGTCGTGATAGTGTGGGCGTATTTCTGTTGGCGCGACGGTGGAGGTTTGGTCATCGCCAGTTTCTCGCTGCCCTTTGGTGTTGCGGACTTTTGTGGATGTCTGTATTTTGGCGGTTTGCCTGTTGTGGGTCAGAATGACTGTGGCGGTTTACCGCGGCCGCGGCGGTATGTTGGCGGTCTTCTGACAGAGGTAAGCGGCTTTTACCGCCAAGGTTGGAATGACCACCTATGTTTCTAAAAGTTGGAATACTTTTTAAGAATCTAAAACTAGTTCTAGAATCTAATTCAAACTTTTACAAAACTTTTAAACTCTAAAAGAAATGCTAACAGGGACTAACACAAGGCCCTAGCAGGACTTTTAAGAATTCAGAAAAATAGTTCAAATTGCAAAAATCAATTTCTAACGACAATTTTGGGAATTTGTCGTGTGATCAGGTATTGGCTGAGTAGTCCAGCAAATGCAAAGTCTTGTACCGCACCGCTGATCCACCAATGTAGGAAGTTGGCTCTGTATGCACTATTTCAAAGTAAGGAATAGTATGCACAGAGTCCAAGGGTTCCCCTTAGAGGTAAGATAGTGGCAAAAGAACGAGTTACTTACCTTCGGTAACGACTTTTCTGGTGGATACATTAGCTACCTGTGGATTCCTCACCTCATGAATACTCCCATGGCGCCAGCATTCGACGGAAATCTTCTTACTAGTCTCTGCACGTCGACGAGGACGTCACTCTAGCCCACGCGACGCCGTCTGACGTCATACAGGCAATAAGAGGTCCTCGACGACGTGCGGACGTCAGTACCAATCATTTTTTACGTGCATGAGAACAACCAGGCAATGCAATGAAAGAGCAAGGCAACATCCCATTATATTGCAAAAACACACAACATTGTCTGAATAACTGTAAATCTTTTTATATAAATATATATATAAAACTTTCTCTTTTAAAATATATACACACATCAAGTATATACACAAAGATATATACATATATACATATATATAAATATATATTATATACACATCCATTGCACCCTCAAAGACCAAGAGGAGCGCACTCAAGGATTACTTGGCAAGACCAGAAAGGCAACGGGGAGGCGGGTGGGACCGTGAGGAATCCACAGGTAGCTAATGTATCCACCAGAAAAGTCGTTACCGAAGGTAAGTAACTCGTTCTTCTGATGGATACAACTACCTGTGGATTCCTCACCTCATGAATAGAGTCCCAAAGCAGTACCACGCCCGGCGGTGGGTGCCTAAATGGTCAAACCAAGAAATCCTGCAGCACTGACCGTGCAAAATGGCCGTCCCTTCTAACCTCAGAATCCAAACAGTAATGTTTTGCAAAAGTGTGAAGGGACGACCAAGTTGCGGCCTTGCAGATGTCGACCACAGGAACACCTCTGGCCAAGGCCGAAGTGGCCGACTTAGCTCTGGTGGAATGAGCTCTAATGCCCTCAGGAGGATCCTTCTTTGCCAAAGAGTAACATATTTTAATGCAAAGAACAACCCACCTGGATAGTGTTCTCTTGTGGACTGCCTTTCCTCTCCTCTTGCCCACGTATCCAATAAACAGCTGATCCTCCAGCCTGAAATCCTTTGTTCTATCGATAAAGAAGCTCAACGCTCTCTTTGGGTCTAGACGGTGCAGTCTTTCTTCCTCTTTGGAAGGATGAGGCGGAGGATAGAACGTGGACAAAGTAATTGCCTGAGCCAAATGGAAGGGTGAAACAACCTTCGGGAGGAAAGCAGCCTTGGTCCTCAACACCACCTTATCCCCATAAAAAGTTGTATAAGGGGGTTTTACTGATAAGGCCTGCAACTCACTCACTCTCCTTGCTGATGTTATAGCTATCAGGAAGACTGTTTTTAAAACCAAATACCTCAAGGGGCAAGAATGCATAGGTTCAAAAGGGGACCCCATAAGGAAAGTCAGGACTAAGGACAAATCCCATTGCGGCATAACGAATGGCTTTGGAGGATATTGATTTAGAAGACCTTTCAAGAATCTGATAACAATAGGGGATTTAAATAAAGATGGTTGGTCTGGAAGACATAAGAAGGCTGACAAGGCCGATAAATAACCTTTAATGGTAGCCACTGCACAACCTTTCTGCGCCAGAGAAAGAGCAAAAGACAAAACGTCCGATAGATGAGCATGCAAAGGATCAATCTGCCTCTCTCCACACCACGCAACAAATTTAGACCACCTATTAGCGTAGATAGATTTAGTGGAGTGTCGCCTGGCCGCTAATATAACATCCACTACCTCAGGCGGGAGAGAGAAGGAACTCAGGTTGCCCCGTTCAATCTCCAGGCATGTAGGTGCAGACTCTGGAGGTTGGGGTGTAGAACCTGCCCCTGCGACTGCGAGAGGAGGTCTGCCCTGAAAGGGAGACGGAGCGGCGGGCACATTGAGAGTTGGAGAAGGTCGGAGTACCACACCCTCCTTGGCCAATCCGGAGCTATTAAGATTACTAGAGCCCGGTCTTGGCGAATCTTCCTCAATACTCGAGGAATCAAGGGTATGGGAGGAAACGCGTAAAGCAACTGGCCGCACCAGGTCATTTGAAACGCGTCCCCCAACGCTTCCTGCATCGGATACTGAAGGCTGCAGAACAACGGACAATGCGCGTTCTCTCGAGTGGCGAACAGATCTACCCGAGGAAACCCCCACCTCTGGAAGATTAAACGGACTTGATCTGGATGGAGACGCCACTCGTGGTCTGCCGAGAAGTGGCGACTGAGACTGTCCGCACGCACGTTCAAAACTCCGGCCAGATGGTTTGCTATCAAGCAAATCCAATGGTCCTTTGCCCAGGACCATAGTCGAAGAGCTTCTCTGCAGAGAAGGTACGACCCCACTCCTCCCTGCTTGTTTATGTACCACATCGTGGTAGTATTGTCCGTTAGGACCTGTACCGACTGACCACGAAGGGAAGGGAGGAAGGCCTTGAGAGCCAGACGTACAGCCCGTAATTCTAACAGATTGATGTGAAAAATCTGTTCCTCTGGAGACCAAAGACCTTTGATCTCCAGATCACCCAGATGAGCTCCCCACCCTAGAGTGGAAGCATCCGTTATGACTGTGGCCACTGGTGGCGACTGCTGGAACGGCTTTCCTTGCGAAAGATTGTTGCTTACAATCCACCACTTCAAATCCACAGCAGCATCTCTGGAGATCTTGACAGTACCCTCTAGATCCCCTCTGTGTTGAGACCACTGCCTTCGGAGGCACCACTGAAGAGCCCTCATGTGCCAGCGAGCATGCGTGACCAACAGAATGCAGGAGGCAAAAAGACCGAGCAGACGAAGGACCTTGAGGACTGGAACTACCGCTCCATTTCGAAACATTGGAACCAAATCCTGAATATCTTGAATCCGCTGAGGCGGAGGAAAGGCCCGACCCAATGTTGTATCCAGTACTGCCCCTATGAACAGGAGGCGCTGAGAGGGCTCTAGGTGAGATTTGGGCTCATTCACCGAAAAACCCAGGTCGAACAACAACTGGGTTGTTGACTGCAGATGACGCAACACAAGCTCCGGGGACTTGGCTTTGATCAACCAGTCGTCCAAGTAAGGGAATACTGCTATCCCCTTCCTTCTGAGCTCTGCCGCAACCACCGACATCACCTTCGTGAAGACTCGAGGTGCTGAAGTAAGACCAAACGGAAGGACCGCAAACTGATAGTGTTGCGATCCCACCACAAACCGGAGATACTTCCTGTGTGACTTGAGTATCGGGATATGAAAGTAAGCATCCTGCAAGTCGACAGACACCATCCAGTCTTCCATGTTCAACGCCAAAAGCACCTGTGCTAGGGTCAGCATCTTGAACTTTTCCTGCTTGAGGAACCAATTCAAGATCCTCAGGTCCAGAATTGGTCTCAAACGACCATCCTTCTTGGGAATCAGGAAATACCTTGAGTAAACTCCTTGACCCCTTTCCTGCTCCGGGACCAACTCCACCGCGCCCTTTAAAAGGAGGACTTCTACCTCCTGTTCTAGCAACAGGAGGTGTTCTTGTGAACAATACGAAGGGCGGGGCGGGATGATGTGCGGAAACTCCCGAAAAGGAAGGGTGTAGCCTTTTCCCACAACACTGAGAACCCAATTGTCCGACGTAACATTCTCCCATTTGGTGAGAAAATGCTGTAATCTTCCCCCTACAGGAGAGGCGTGAGTTGGAAATGGTGGAAGCCTAAGGCTGCTTCCCCTGCTGCACCCCGCCAGAGGATGAGGAAGAGGCAGAGTGCTGCTGAGAGGCTCCTCTGGTGCGGACCCTACCTCTCCCCCTAAAAGATCTATAGGGATGGGAAGAGGCAGGTTGCTGATATCTTCCCCGAAAGGAAGAGGAGGAAGAGCCACGCCCAAATCCACGAAACCTCCTGAAAAATCTGGAAGAGGCCGTGGAAGAAGTAGCTTGGAGCCCTAACGACTTAGCCGTGGCCCTGCTTTCCTTAAAACGTTCCAAGGCCGAATCAGCCTTAGCCCCAAACAGTTTGTCCCCATCAAATGGGAGATCCAACAATGTGGACTGTACATCTGCCGAAAAGCCCGAGTTACGGAGCCAGGCCTGTCTCCTTGCCACCACAGTTGTGCCCATTGCTCTGGCTACCGAGTCGGTGGTATCCAGTCCCGTCTGGATAATTTGGGTCGCAGCAGCCTGGGCATTTGAGACAAGATCCAAAAGACCCTGGGGAAGCTCTGTAAACGAAGAGGAGATGTCATCCATCAGAGCATGAATATACCTCCCCAGGATACAGGTTGCATTGGTGGCTTTTAACGCCAGACTGCAGGACGAAAAAATCTTCTTCGACTGCGCCTCTAGCTTCTTTGAATCTCTGTCCCCAGGCACTGTCGGAAAAGAACCAGGCGCTGACTTGGACGAACAGGAGGCCTGCACCACCAAGCTCTCCGGCGTAGGGTGCCTGGACAGAAAACCAGGGTCAGTTGGAGCCGCCCGATACCTCCTGGCCGCGGCTCTGTGAACTGCTGGGGAAGATGCCGGCCTCTTCCACACCTCTAAAACCGGATCCAGCAGAGCGTCATTAAAAGGTAACAGAGGCTCCGCCGCGGCTGAGGCCGGATGTAACACCTCTGTCAAAAGGTTTTGTTTCGCCTCCACCACCGGCAAAGGCAGGTCCAAAAAACTAGCTGCCTTCCGTACCACTGCATGAAAGGAAGCAGCCTCCTCAGTATATTCCCCCGGGGACGAAAGGTCCCACTCAGGGGAAGTGTCCAGCCCACTGGCCGACTCCAGTCCACGCAGCCCATCACCCGAGTCCTCTAGCTCTCCTTCCTCTAGGGCTCGTTGGTACTCCTGCTCTTCTAGTACCCGGAGAGCACGTCTCCTTGAATGCAGTCGTTGCTCAATCCGCGGAGTCGACAATGCCTCCGCCGAAGTCGGAGATCGGCGCCGATCTTCCGAAGCCACCGACGCCGCATCCGGCGCCACAGGTAACTTCGGCGCCGACTGAAGAGCAGTTGAAACGGATGGACCCACCGGAGTCACAGGCCGAAATCTCGACGTCGACGGGATGGAAATCCCTGGGGCCAATCCTTCCGAAGCCACCGGAGCGGCCACCGGCGCCAACACTGGCGCCGAGCCCACGTTCCCAAACGGGAGAAAGGGCATAAAGGGTGCCGGCCGAAGAGGCGCAGGATCACCCAAAGAAAAGGCCAAAGGCCCAGCCGGAGCACCCCCTGGAGCCATCTGTTGGAAGATGGCATACATCGCATTCAAGAATGCAGAACTATCGGCTCCAGGGGTGGGAAAAGCCGGATACTGGGGTGCCTGTCTCGGAGGCGACCCCGACGCCGGCCTCGGCGTCTGCGCCGGAGAAAACACTTGAGGCTCCAATACCTCAATCACCGACGCCTGTCCAGGTGAAGTTGGAGACGCCGGAGAAGGCAACGGCGTCGAAGGATGCGGCGTAACCGTGGGGCTGACCTCCCATGTTCTTCGGCGCCGATCCGGAGACCTGGAACGAGCCTCCCTTGAATGACGCCGAGATTCTCTACGGCGCCGGGAGTCTCGATGACGCCGATGTCTTGGAGAAGACTTCTTGTGATGCTTCTCCTTTGACTTGGCCATAAACAGCTTCGCCTCACGTTCTTTAAGAGCCTTTGGATTCATGTGCTGACATGAATCACAAGTCGAGACGTCGTGGTCGGAGCTCAAACACCAAAGGCAATCGGAATGAGGATCCGTCACCGACATCTTGCCTCCACACTCACGACAAGGCTTAAATCCAGACTTTCTCTGCGACATTATTTCCACAGCGAAAGACTACGCAGCAAGATATACACTGTAACCGCAAGAGTAACAGTTGCTCCCTCGAAGATAACCGTTTCGAATGCACGGAAAAAAGGGAACTGACGTCCGCACGTCGTTGAGGACCTCTTATTGCCTGTATGACGTCAGACGGCGTCGCGTGGGCTAGAGTGACGTCCTCGTCGACGTGCAGAGACTAGTAAGAAGATTTCCGTCGAGTGCTGGCACCATGGGAGTATTCATGAGGTGAGGAATCCACAGGTAGTTGTATCCATCAGAAAGAGATAATACTAATGCTCTATTTTGTGGTAGTGTGGTCGAGCAGTAGGCTTATCAAAGGAGTAGTGTTAAGCATTTGTTGTACATACACACAGGCAATAAATGAGGAACACACACTCAGAGACAATTCCAGGCCAATAGGTTTTTGCATAGAAAAATATATTTTCTTAGTTTATTTTAAGAACCACAGGTTCAAATTTTACATGTAATATCTCAAATGAAAGGTATTGCAGGTAAGTACTTTAGGAACTTTGAATAATCACAATAGCATATATACTTTTCAAATAAAACACATATAGCTATTTTAAAACTAGACACAGTGCAATTTTCACAGTTCCTAGGGGAGGTAAGTAATTGTTAGTTCTTGCAGGTAAATAAACCACCTACGGGGTTCAAGTTTGGGTCCAAGGTAGCCCACCGTTGGGGGTTCAGAGCAACCCCAAAGTTACCACACCAGCAGCTCAGGGCCGGACAGGTGCAGAGTTCAAAGTGGTGCCCAAAACGCATAGGCTTCAATGGAGAAGGGGGTGCCCCAGTTCCAGTCTGCCAGCAGGTAAGTACCCGCTTCTTTGGAGGGCAGACCAGGGGGGTTTTGTAGGGCACTGGGGGGGACACAAGTTAGCACAGAAAGTACACCCTCAGCAGCACGGGGGCGGCCGGGTGCAGTGTGCAAACACGCGTCAGGTTTGTAATAGGTTTCAATGGGAGACCAAGGGGTCTCTTCAGCGATGCAGGCAGGCAAGGGGGGGCTCCTCGGGGTAGCCACCACCTGGGCAAGGGAGAGGGCCTCCTGGGGGTCACTCCTGCACTGGAGTTCCGATCCTTCAGGTCCTGGGGGCTGCGGGTGCAGGGTCTTTTCCAGGCGTCGGGATCTGGGAGTCAGGCAGTCGCGGTCAGGGGGAGCCTCTGGATTCCCTCTGCAGGCGTCGCTGTGGGGCTCAGGGGGGACAACTTTGGTTACTCATAGTCTTGGAGTTGCCGGGGAGTCCTCCCTGAAGTGTTGTTTCTCCACAAGTCGAGCCGGGGGCGTCGGGTGCAGAGTTGCAAGTCTCACGCTTCTGGCGGGAAACGCAGTAGTTTTAAAGTTGCTCCTTTGGAAACAAAGTTGCAGTCTTGGGTGAACAGGGCCGCTGTTCTCAGGAGTTTCTTGGTCCTTCTAGAGCAGGGCAGTCCTCTGAGGATTCAGAGGTCGCTGGTCCTGGGGAAAGCGTCGCTGGAGCAGTTTTCTTCTGAAGGGGGGAGACAGGCCGGTAGAGCTGGGGCCAAGGCACTTGGTGTCTCCGTCTTCTCTGCAGGGTTTTTCAGCTCAGCAGTCCTCTTCTTCTTAGGTTGCAGGAATCTGAGTTCCTAGGTTCAGGGGAGCCCTTAAATACTAAATTGAAGGGCGTGTTTAGGTCTGGGGGGGTAGTAGCCAATGGCTACTAGCCCTGAGGGTGGGTACACCCTCTTTGTGCCTCCTCCCAAGGGGAGGGGGTCACATTCCTATCCCTATTGGGGGAATGGAGGATTTCTAAAAGTCAGAGTCACCTCAGCTCAGGACACCTTAGGGGCTGTCCTGACTGGCCAGTCACTCCTCCTTGTTATTCTCATTATTTCCTCCGGCCTTGCTGCCAAAAGTGGGGCCGTGGCCGGAGGGGGCGGGCAACTCCACTAGGTGGAATGCTCTGTGCTGCTGGAACAAAGGGGGTGAGCCTTTGAGGCTCACCGCCAGGTGTTACAGCTCCTGCCTGGGGGAGGTGATAGCATCTCCACCCAGTGCAGGCTTTGTTACTAGCCACAGAGTGACAAAGGCACTCTCCCCATGTGGCCAGCAACATGTCTCGAGTGTGGCAGGCTGCTAAAACCAGTCAGCCTACACGGGTAGTTGGGTAAGGTTTCAGGGGGCACCTCTAAGGTGCCCTCTGGGGTGTATTTTACAATAAAATGTACACTGGCATCAGTGTGCATTTATTGTGCTGAGAAGTTTGATACCAAACTTCCCAGTTTTCAGTGTAGCCATTATGGTGCTGTGGAGTTCGTGTTTGACAGACTCCCAGACCATATACTCTTATGGCTACCCTGCACTTACAATGTCTAAGGTTTTGCTTAGACACTGTAGGGGCACAGTGCTCATGCACTGGTGCCCTCACCTATGGTATAGTGCACCCTGCCTTAGGACTGTAAGGCCTGCTAGAGGGGTGACTTATCTATACTGCATAGGCAGTGTGAGGTTGGCATGGCACCCTGAGGGGAGTGCCATGTCGACTTACTCGTTTTGTCCTCACCAGCACACACAAGCTGGCAAGCAGTGTGTCTGTGCTGAGTGAGGGGTCCCCAGGGTGGCATAGGATATGCTGCAGCCCTTAGAGACCTTCCCTGACATCAGGGCCCTTGGTACCAGGGGTACCAGTTACAAGGGTCTTACCTGGATGCCAGGGTGTGCCAATTGTGAAAACAAAAGTACAGGTTCGGGAAAGAACACTGGTGCTGGGTCCTGGTTAGCAGGCCTCAACACACTTTCAAATCAAAACATAGCATCAGCAAAGGCAAAAAGTCAGGGGGTAACCATGCCAAGGAGGCATTTCCTTACAAGGAGCTAAGGGTCAATGTCGAGGAAATCATCAGGGTAGAGCCACAGCTATTTAAAGCACAGGTGCAGCAGATATTGATAGCTAGGAAGATGGAGCGATGGCAGAAAATCGTGGACAGGGTCAATGCCGTGGGACAGCACCCAAGAACTAGGGATGACATCAGGAAGAGGTGGAATGACCTACGGGGGAAGGTACGTTCTGTTGCAGCAAGACACCAACTCGCTGTACAGAGGACTAGTGGTGGACCCTCACCTCCTCCCCACCAACTAACAGAATGGGAGGAGCAAGTCTTAGCAATACTGCATCCTGAGGGCCTGGCCGGAGTAGGAGGAAGACTGGACTCTGGTAAGTCAACTCTCTACTACTACTAACCCCCCTACTTGCATGCCATCACATACCCCCACCCTCACTCCCATCACTCCACTACATCCCACACACCCCACAATCACATCTCACTCATCCCAATGCCAAGCCCTGCATGCTCTACCAGTGCATGGACAGCACTCACAGCACTGCATGGACACTCATCACTAAAGTATGCACACCATAGAGAACTAACAATCCCACCATACACCAACATACACAAGTGAAAGCTGCCAGGGCAAATGCAGATACAAGCCACGGATGCACAATATGTCAGACACAGAAAAAATAACACAACATTTACATCCCCACAGGTACCCCAGCCAAAGTCAGCAGAGAGGAGGTGCCAGCACTATCCAGTCCCCCAACAGAAGAGACCCATAGTGATGACAGCAACTCTGGTCTTCAGGATCTGGATGACCAACCTGGCCCATCAGGGACCTCTGGGCAGCCAGTTACCCAGGCCCATTCACACACCACCACAGAGCCTCCCTCATCAGGAAACACCACCACTGCACCCACCCAGCGTGCCCATACCTCTGTCCCCAGGGCACGTCAATCAGCAGTGTGTCCACCTCAACAGGGACCCCAGAGCACACCTCATAGCCATGACAATCAGGGACCTGGGGTCAGTGGCAGTGGGCACACGGTTCAGGGGACAGAGGCACAGGCCACCAGGGACACTGGGAGAACTGCTGTGTACCAGGGGGAGGACAGGTCCAAGGAACCAACTCTCCAGGAGGCACTTGCAGAGATCCTGGGAGCATTTCAACATTCCCAGGACACAATGGGCCAGATCCTGGACAATGTGCAGGAGAACAGGCAGCTGCAGGAGGTACAGTACAGGGGATCAGGGCGGACTTGCAGGCCATTAACACCACCCTGGTCTCCATAGCAGGGGTGCTGGCAGACATGGCCGATATTATGAGGGAGGCAGTCACACAACAGCGGGCCCCTGCCACTAGCTAGACATCTGAACAGCCTTCCACCTCTGCTGCCGCTAGTGGCCAGGAGGCCGCGCCACAGGACCAACAGGCCACCAGCACCCCTCCCCCTGCAGAAGGTGAACCATCCTGCAAACGCTCCCTGTGAACCAGACAGAAGCCAGAGACACTTGCCAAGACCCCGCCAGGAAAGTAGACTCTCCTGATTGTCACCCTTGTGTCCCACCCTGTCACCCTATCCAGCTTGAATTGCCATTGCTCCCCTTCCTCTGTTCCCTTGGACAATGCACCTGTGCTACAAATAGACTGGAACAATACCCTGGACTTTCCTCCATCATCACCCCATCCCATTGCATTTGCCCCTCAATATTTTAGCACTTCAATAAACACCCTTGGAAAAAAAAGAAGTATGGTGTATGTCAAATTTTTCAAGTATGTATTCATTTAAACAAGTATAAACATTGCAATGCAACTGTACAGAAAATGAGCATAGCATAGGTTAATGACTTGTAGCTGGCTGCAGTGATCACACCAGGAGCATATGTGAGGTCACCAACGTCTGTAAAATAAATTGCCAAAGGGTACAGTAAGTGGGCATAGAAATGGGAAATAACAGCATGCCAGTGCCATAGAAATTCCAAAACATCTCATTGAAATCTGAAGTAACACTGTCTTACCTATGTGTCATTGGAAGTATTGTCTGATGACTGATATTCTGTTGTCCTCATCCTCATCCTCTGCCTCCTCATCCTCACTGCCCACAGGGTCCACTGCTAACACGCGGGCATCTCCAGCCTTCTCTTCCTGCAGAAAAGGCACATGGCGTCTCAGGGCAAGGTTGTGCAACACACAGCATGCCATTATTATCTGGCAGACCTTCTTGGATGAGTAGCACAGGGATCCATCTGTTGGATGGAGGCACCTGAACCTGGCCTTCAGGAGGCCAAAACATCTTTTGATTATCCTTCTAGTTCGCCCATGTGCCTCATTATAATGTTCTTCTGCCCTTGTCTTGGCATTCCTCACAGGGGCCAGCAGCCATGATAGGTTAGGGTAACCAGAATCACCTGCAATATTGACGGACAACATTTAGCCACACACTATCCCATATGGCCCACACCATACCCGTACACCAACATATACTGGGTGGGGATCAGGGCTCGCCTATTAGCCACACCCTGTGCCTCTGTAGTTGGGACATAACCTTTGGGATGCTGCTATTCCTCAGGAAAAATGCATCATGCACCGACCCTGGATACATAGCATTGACGTGGGAGATCTACTGGTCCACCAAGCACAACATCTGTACATTCATAGAGTGGAAACTCTTCCGATGTATGAACACCTGTTTATTTTGAAGAGGGGGGACAAATGCAATATGTGTTCCATAAATCACCCCAATTATGTTGGGGATATGTCCCATTGCATAGAACATGGCCTTCACTGTGGCCAAATCTTTAACCTGGGGAAATACAATGTAGCTGCACATGTGTTTAATCAGGGCAGACAACACTCTGTTCAGCACTTTTGAGAATATTGGCTGTGACATTCCTGCTGCGAAGCCCACACTTGGAAAGAACCAGTTGCCAGGAAATGGAGCACTGATAGAACATGCACATGAGGGGGGATCCCAGTCGGGTGACGGATAGCAGATATCAGGTCAGCCTCCAATTGGGCACACAGCTCTGGTCTATAGGTGAGGATGATGTGCCTGTCCTCCATTGTTGCCAAGTCAACCAGGGGCCTGTACACGGGGATATGTCTCCATCTCCTATTCATCCGCAGCGGTAGCAATCTATGGGGCAAAAGAGTGAGGAGCCGGTCACAAACTGAACAATGGGGCTACAACAGAACTTTGCATGCTGTAATGGGTAAGTGTGAATTGTCCAGTATGTCCAAATTTCACCAGTGCCATCGCCAACCCTGAGGATCTATGGCAGGCGGAGTACCCACTGTCACAAACAGTGGGAGGACCTGAGACGCTGGGCACGGAAGACAGCGGAGGCCCAGCTGGGGATGGCTTCCCAATGAGGAAAGGGTGCCCGTCGAACCCTGACCCCCTGATGGTACGCATACTGGCGGTAGCCTATCCTGAGCTTGATGGGCTCTTGAGAGTCACAGCACAGTGGATGAGTACAGTGCCCATCATTACAACTTATGCATGGTAGGGTGGTATCCGGGTGGGGTATGTGTGTCAGTGGGTGCCCCTAGGCCAGGCCTGACATTGTAGCATAGGTCCCCTGGTAGCTAGGGTTCTGAAGGGATAATCCTGCTACCTAGCTCGTAGGCATCCACTACTGGTCAGGGCTGCGTGGGGCCCAGATCTGCTGCATTTTCCGGTGTGTGCCCCTCCCCATACCTTGGTGGCTAGTAATATCACTGGTAGTGCAATGCATAGTGCATAGGGCTGTTCCCTGTCTGTGAGGGTGCTGTGTACGCCAACTGTGGTATTGGTGCAACCATTGACCAAGTGTATCCTTTGTCTCTCCCCCCCCCTTATTGTTTTGTCACCCTGTCCTTATGTGCATTAGCATCATCTGGCGGAGGTGCAGAGGCACCGGCGATGGAGGGAGCTGCATCCCACAGGACCCAGGAGACAGAGTCCACCGACGGTGGGGGCACCAGTGGGATGGAGGGCAAGGGGGGCACCACGGCGGAGACTGGAGGGGCAGTTCTGGCACAGATACCTCCTCCGATGGAAGCTCCCTGGTGGTGGCGGATACCTCTGTGACCAAGCCAGCTACAGGTCCAGCAGCCACCCCCTGTACCAGCATCGCCCTCGCAGCAGCCCCTTATTGAGTTGCCCGTGCCCGTTCACCCAGGAGGGTGGGCATCTACTTTGCCCCAGGCACCTCAGGCCCTGCTCCATTGAGCCCTGCTGCCCTGAGTGAGGAGGCTATTGACCTCCTGAGATCCATCTCTGTAGGGCAGTCAACCATTGTGAATGCCATCCAGGGGCTGGCAGCAAAGATGCAACAGACTAATGCATTCCTGGAGGGCAGTCACACTGGCTTGGCGGCCCAACAGAGATCGATCCAGGCTCTGGCCTCCTCTCTGATGGCAGCCATTGTCCCTGTTTCCACCCTCCAACTTCCTCTTCCCAATCCCTTTGTCCTCAACCCCAACCTATCCCAAGCACACAGGCAGACGAGCATGCACACAAGACAACACACAAGAGTGGCACAGGCAAACACAAGCACCACACTTCATCCCACAGGCACTCTTACAAACACCATCCAGATGCAGACATACCAACATCCACTATTTCCACTGTCTCCCCCTCCTCCTCCTTCACCTTCCTCCCAGTTCAGTCTACACTCACACCTGCATGCACTACATCATCATCCACTACCAGCATCACCCCCACACCAAGCAGAACACACACCTTACTGGCAGACACATCCACAACATCCATGCACAAGTCCCCTGTGTCCTCTCCCACTGTGTCTGTCCCCCCCTCTTAAGGTACACAAATGCAAGCACTCAGACACCCAACAGCCATCCACCTCACAACAGCATTCAGCCCATGCACCTGCACCCAAGATAAGCAGACAGACACCTCCAACAACCACTCCCTCTTCCTCCACTCCCACACCTTCTCCCTCTTCATGCCCCCAATGTCCCTAAAAAACTGTTCCTATCCACCATTGACCTCTTCCCTACCCTCCATCCTGCAAGTCTGGCCAGGGTGGGAAGAAACCAGCCAAGCACCTCAGCCACCCAGTCCACGGGTCCGGTCGTCACCACACCCACTGGTGGTGGAAAAGGATCCAGGCCACATGTTCTGGGGGTGAAGGAGCCTGCACCAGACAGCCTAAAGGGAAAGGAGCCTGCCCCAGCTGCTGCCATGAAGACAAAGGAGCCTGCCCCAGCTGCTGCCAGGAAGTCAAAGGAGCCTGCCCTAGCTTCCAGGAAGCCTAAGGAGCCAGCACCAGCAGGCAGAAAGAGCAAGGGGCCTGGGGCTGGAATTGTGATGGAGCCCCTACCACCAACCATGATTGTGCACCCGTCCGAGGTTGCAGGGGATGGGCAGGAGCCTCCCCCCCAGCAGCACAACACCATCTCCAGTGAGCAGCTGTCCGAGGTTGCAGGGGATGGGCAGGAGGCCCTCCCCCCAGCAGCAGCACCACCAACTTCAGTGAGCAGTCGTCCGAGGTTGCAGGGGATGGGCAGGAGCCTCCCCCCCAGCACCAGCACCAGCACCACCACCTCCAGTGAGCAGCTGTCCGTGGTTGCAGGGGATGGGCAGGAGCCTCCCACCCCCAGCAGCAGCACCAACACTTCCACTGTGCAGCCGTCACCGCTGGAGGACGGAATGTAATCCTGCCTCCATGGGCTGCTGTGCGGCCTGCCCCCTGCAAATCCAGTGGGTATGACACCCACCTGAGAGACTGTGACCTTGCACTCCCCAGGATCAAGAGCACAGGGCACAATGCCCACTCCAGAACCAGTGGGTAAGACACCCACCTACCCCAGACATCCCAGGATCAAGAGCACAGGGCACAATACCCACTCCAGAAACAGTGGGTAAGACACCCACCTACCCCAGACTCCCCAGGATCAAGCACAGGGCATGTTGCCCCATCCAGAACCAGTGGGCAAGTCACCCACTCGAGATACTGTGGCCTTGCACCCCCCAGGACCAAGCCCAGGGCATGTTGCCCCTTCCAGAACCAGTGATAAAGTCACGCACTCGAGAGACTATGGCCTTGCACTCCTCAGGACCAAGCACATGGCATGTTGCCCCCTCCAGAGCAAGTGGGCAAGTCACCCACTCGAGAGACAGTGGCCTTGCACTCCCCAGGACCAAGCACAGGGCATGTTGCCCCCTCCAGAACCAGTAGTCTTGTTACATCTGCCGGCTGAGGTGACCCCCTGCCCCCTGTCTCCCTGAGGTGCCTGCCTATTTACCAACTGGTGCCCCTGCAGTGTTCTCTCCGTGTTGAGGCAGGTGCCATGTGTGGCCTTGGACTTTGGCCTGTGGCCATGTGGACTATGTACATTGTGGACTGGGCTGTGTCCCTTTTTGTGTACATATGTATATATCTATTATCTTGCCTCATTTATCTTGATGTGTTGCTTTTGTTACATTCACTTTCTCAAAATCGTTTTGTCCTTGCATTATTCATCCAAGGTACAGGGTAAAAATGTTTTTGTAATGCAGTTGTTTGTGTGTATGGTGTTGGGGTGTGTGTGGTGCGTGTGTGTATCACTGTCGTTTTCCTCCCACTTCCCTTGTGTGCTAGGCAGCTGTACTCACCATCGTCATCTTCGCCGGCGTTGGTGTTCGTGGTGGAGCAGCACGTAGGAAATCATAGGGAAGACACGCAGCTCGGGCTCCATGGTGGCGTGGTTGTTCCCTGTGTCTCCAATGGTGAGTCCTTTCCCTTCTGAGGTCTGTTTACCCCAGGCTTTTGATGTCGTTGGTACCGCTCCGGAAAGGGTGGCGGATGGTCTTGTCATAATGTGGTGGGCAGAACATTGACTTCCGCCTGGCAGTAGGCGGCTACCGCCTTGGTGCCTGTTGTTTCTGCCCTGGCGGTCGGTGTGGTACATTGGCTGTCTATCGGAGATCTTTCCGCCATGGTCATAATTTGGCGCTAATTACCGCCGGCCTGTTGGCGGTATTACCACCACTTTAACACCAACCGTAATGGTTGTAATGAGGGCCTTAATCTCTCTGTGCCTGTGTAGTGCTTTGATACCTTATTTGGGGTTTGCACTATTTGTAAAGTAGCAAATCAATTAAGAAAAGAAGTTCTGAAACAAAAGCGGATGAAAACAGTACTTTGGCCCGAGAAACTGGTAAGGGAAACGCACAAGAGGAACAACAGGAAATAGAATGCTACAGCCAATAGAAACAGAGGAAAAGCAAGTGGCAAGCGCACAAACCAATGACCCCCTTTTAAGATTTATATTTAATACAATAGATTTCACAAGCACAGGGCAAGCGCTGTGCAGGCAAAATCTAAAAATTTGCTGTACAGTTTTACTCCAGTGAAGAAGCTCAGCATGTGATGTGAGAGATGGGCCCAGGCAGAAATTACTGTCTCCATAACAGCCACAGTCCCCTCTTTTAACCCTGGGCCCAGCTCACGCACTTGCTGTTGGTGGCACATACAGCAGAGCTATTCAGTGTTGGACGCTAAAGCTGCACGGACAGAAGAGCTGCAGCGCCTTGGCCAGCTAATGGCACTCATGCATGACATTTAATGCCAGTGCGGTGATGCAGGAATAGGCATTAAAATGTGTTAGCCTAACCTGCGATGTGTGGCACTTGGCAGGTCTGGTGAACCTAATCCACTCTTGCGTTTTTTTATGATTTCCTATGCCGACTACAAACAGATTGTAGTTTCAGTCTGGCATGACGTTGAAGGGTTGGCCAAACAGTTCCACAACTGCATGGAGCAAACTGTCATTTGGACAAAGGGAAGGATATTTGCCTCACATTAAACTCAGATAAGACTGAGGTACTTATATTCGGCAAGGACACATCTTTATGGTCTGGCTCTGGTGACCACAAAACCTTAGTCCGCTTCCCTTTCCAGTGAATTAAGCTAAAAACCTAGTTGTCCTCTTAGATGAGAAACTATCTTTCTAGGACCAAATGAATCAGGTCACTTGATCCTGCTTTTTCTTGTTAAGAATCTTGAGGAAAAATTTCCCTTTCATTCTTCCGGAGCTCCAAAAACAATTTAGGATTGACTATTGCAATGCATTTTCTGTGGGTATCCAACAGCGTCTGTTGAGCAAACTCCAGACTCTCTAAAACGCTGCAGTCTTTCTGTCTATGAAAATTACAAAATCTAGCTCGGTTTCTCAAGCTATCAATAACTTTTACTGGCTTTCAATTTTTGAGCGGGTCAATTTCAAGACTCTGTGCATGGCCACAAACCCCTTCACAATGCCAGCCCCAAATACCTCAGAAAGTTCCTCCAATGGTATACTCTCAAGCGCAAGCTTCGATCTACTGCAGCTAAAATGGTGGCCATCCCCGGATTCAACAAGGCTGTTGGGGTGGCAGAAGTGCCTCCTTCTCCATATGTAAACTGTGGAACTTGCTGCCCTTTAAACTTAGAGCCAAATCTGATCTACTTCACCCCAGGAAACAGCCCAAAACTTGTGTGTTCGCGCAATCTCTCTCTCACTAGGTTTTCCCACTGGGCTTAATGTCAGATGCTAGAGTCAAGATGCCTATAGGCATTTGCATCCTTTATAAGTCTTTTACTTACATAATTACATGATAATGTTCAGGACCAGAGGTGAGATAAAGTGAGGGCAAAAACCTGTTAGAAGCCATGTCATCTCATCATGACAGAAGCATTTTCTTCTGTCTCAAAGAAATTAATTTCATAAAAACTTGCCTGTTGGCAATTTGTAGTTTTAGACCCTTTCGTGTTGTGCTAAAAGGTGAAAACTGGCTGCTGCTATTTTCTGGAACATGCACCATAGTCAGTCAAATACTTCTTGCCAGCATCCAGTGCCAATTTGTCTCTGCTTCTTGGTAAAGCCGTTTGGTCCTTCTCCTTCCCAGCTTCTTCATCCATCATCAATTCCAGAAAATCTGGAGCCAAAAACAAATTAGGACGTGCTTGTAGCTTCACTTGGATCCTCTTCAAGGTGAATGATGTGCTTACTTTAAGAAATGTGGTCTCTATATTACATTTACTTGCAGCTCATTCTGATTGCTCATTAAAAGTTAAAAAAATCCATAGAATAGATACTAGAAGGAACTAACTCCATATTAGCAGTAGGAGAAGCAGTTCTGTGCCACTGTCTTTTTCATGGACTGAGGGGCTCAGAACAATCGACACTATGATGTGTACAAACAGAGTAACATTCAGGATAGGTTTCTTTGAAACACTTGCTAGAATGGCCAGAAACAGGTTAATCTCTGTAGTCATGAAGACACTCACCAGAGAAATTTGCATATAC
This sequence comes from Pleurodeles waltl, assembly GCF_031143425.1. Lineage (NCBI taxonomy): Eukaryota > Metazoa > Chordata > Amphibia > Caudata > Salamandridae > Pleurodeles > Pleurodeles waltl. Next base: position 646,085,091 of record NC_090442.1, on the reverse strand, counting down.
TTAACAAAGTGGGACAACAGGCTACTCAATTCTTGGTGGGACTGGGACATCTACAGCAGGCTGACCAAGATGAACTCCGATAAGAACTGGGAGCTACAGGATGATGATGCTGCAAGTTCAAGAAATCTGGAACTGTCTCAATCTCAAAAGGTGCCTCAACGTTGACCCAGGATAGTCCAAACAACCTGATGCTGAAGTATAGGTATGTGATGAGGTCAAATGGTGGCTTGAAGTGCTTCACTATGTCAACCAATTCGAGTGTCGGAGACTTCCAATGTTTCTCACTCACCTGAAAAGGACTAGGCCGAGCCATAAGAGGAAGAGAGCACGGAAAGAGGCTTTTCTCATCTCTGACAAAAGTGGATGTCGCCTTCCATATGAAATTTTGTGACAAACATCACCATCCTTATTAGAGATGGTGTTAGGAAGTCAAACCACAAAAATGGTATGGTCATTATACCTTAACATTAATTCCTCCGTTCCGTCCAACAAGTTAGCCACTTGTCAAAAAGAGCAGGCATGGTGACTGAAGGCAACAGAGATGTGAAACCCCTCCAATGAAAATACAGGAAAATACTTTTTTCTTCAGAAGAAAGTTTAGAAATAAAAGACAAAGGCTTTGATTCTCCTACTTCACTGGTGTCGAATGGACGCCACATACACCATACATTTTGAGTTAATAGCCATAAATAGCTTTAAATAATGCAGAATTGTGCCCAGTATCTTCCTCACACTGTGGAAAAAAATGAATGGCCTAGTTGAAATTCCTCTGGGCATCAACAGATATGGCTACATTCCAAAGTTCTTAAGGGAGAAGGGTCGGTATGCACCACCTTTAAGTGTTTTATATAGGGGCACCATTTCCCGATTTTATTTTTATTTAATATGCTGTTTCTTAGTGACGGTTGAAATACCGCAACTTTTGTCTTTTTGGGCATGTATTCTATTTATATGGTTGACTGGAAAACAGGATTTTTTTCTCGAAAAAACTGTATTATGGGACCTAACACATGCATAGGGATAGTCTACCTTTTATGAATTTTAGAGAAGGAGCTGAAAATAATTATGCACCAGAGTTATTGGAAATTACATTGTTGGTACCGGGGGTGGAGGTGTGGGGCTTGAAATACACTGACTGTGCAGGACCTAGTAGGGATAGTGCAAAGGGTGTGAGTTGCATTAGGGTGACAAACCACTCCTAGCCAGTCTTTACAGTATCTCATTATAGAACAGTTAAAATGTTTTCTTCATCAAAGTAGGCAACGTAACCTGTGTAGTTGAGACCCATTATCAATAACTTCAGATGTTCAAGATGGAGGAAATGACTTCCTAGAACAGACCACAAGAGCAATAGATTCCAGTAGATAATCCGTGCTTGACTCTATCTCCCGATGTAATTTTTCCAAAGCGACAAAACATTCACAGTGAGGAAGTGTAGTCATTGTTCCATTACTTACTTTTCACGCTCAAACCTTGCACAATTCCTTAAAGCATTTGAAGCTGAAAAAAAACAGACGTTTCCCAGGAATTATGCCCTGAAGTAAAAGAGGATCTGACTGTCAGTCCGTGTCCTAAACAGATACTACAACTAAATAAGTTAACAAAATGACTGCATGGATTTGTGTGCAACCTAAGGTTTAGAGGTTGACGGTGTTGTTCAGCATTCTAACGCTGACATAATGAAAATCAATAAATAGGGCGACAAAAAAACTTGCTATCAGTACGTAGAGTAAATTCATTTTTTTTTAAAACAAACCATATTAATGTGTTAAATATTATTTAGAAACATTACTGGCAGCTTTTAAATCATTTGGTTTAGGGTGATTTGGGAAGGCCTTGAAAATATACATGGGTCAGATTCCAAGTGCTAACGTGCAGAGATTTCACTGCTCTGGTATCACTGCGACCATGATCTAGCTGAGCATTTGTATGTCATTTTCAATTATTTTAGCATTAGGAAGTAAAATAAAATAAAGCCCTACCATGTGCAATTGGTGGCAATGTTAATACATGTGATTCTCTATGCTTCCTAATCCGTTCTCTTTGTTTCAGTCTTAAAGCCAAATGTCTCTTTTTATTCTGATGTTCTTGCCACTCCGGCGGAGACAAATTCTTCAAAAATTCACGATACATCAAAAATTCCTTCAAGATTTCTTCCTTTTTTGAAATATCACTGAATGATTTAAAAATTTCAAAACAAATTAAATGTACAAATTACAAATTAAACAATATATGATGAACATTAGTTTTCTTATTTTAGTATTTTTTGTATTGAAAAAGGTAACACATGCACATCGTGATTATTATCCTCATATGTCCACTGGATTGCATGTGCAGCATTACATAGATAGTGTTATGACACACATTTAGCCCAAATGATTTGGGCCAAGTTTAAAATTATAGCACAAATACAAAGCATAAAACTTTAATCCTAATACATAAAACAATTAATAAGTAAAACAGCGTCACCAAAAAGAAATATATCTACCATTAGGAATCAGTGTCATGACTAGATACCCAGACTTGAATGCTAAACACAACCAGAGTAATACATATGCTCTTTCTACAACTCCCACCTTGTAAGGACCACTTTGTGGAAAACGAATGTCTTTAACCCCATGCCTCCAATAAGGTTCCTCACTACGTATTTCATCCCAAACAGCTCCAATAAAGTTCACAAATACAACAGTGTAATTTAGTCTTTCTGATGTCTTCTTGTATAAACTACACTAAAGTATACATAAGTGATGGATAGTATACTTGAATTAATGTCAGCCACAGGTATTCATTTGGGCTGCATCCCAGTCAATCTTTAGTTTGTACACAGTACCACCTCAGGTTGGACACAGTCAAATGCCAATAAGTCTTGGCCCTGTTCCAATGGGAAGAGTCCGTCCTGAACTACCAGGCCAGGTACTCCCTGAACAGGAACACAAGCAACCCGGGACTGGTTTTGCCCTAGTTAGGTCTCATCATCCAAGTATAGCTTGGTTCCAGTGGCACAGTGCTCACAGGACCCATGTCAGGGCAACCTGATCCCACCTAGGGCAACATACTTAAGTATACAAAAGTGAAGGATTGTTGTGCAGAGGCGCACGGCACAAGCCGAACATTCGGCTCGGGCCGTGGCGCGCGGCACTCGGACGCACCGCGCCCCCAGTCTCCTCTGCACTATCCGAGGCCCCAAATTGGGCATGAGGCCTCGTTTCTTTTTAGCGCGGCACACCTGCAAACCCACATAACCTCTCCCCCACTGACCTGCTATTTTTGTCCTTCTTTCCTGTTGCCCTCGTTTGTTCTTCCCTTTATGTTTTTTCCTTTTTCCCATTATTCCCCTCTCTTCCCAGCATGCATTGGTTCCCTACTCACTATGGTCCCTTGTCCATTACTTTCTATGTATCTTTCCCTATCCAATATGGTGTCCTTACACTTCCTGCTGGTCGCTTCCTGTTTTATGGGTATTTAAGGTCTGTGATTCTTGTTCTCCTTGAGCTGCAACACTTTCTGTTTGGATGGTGTCTTCGCTCCTTCTCCCTGGTGTCAGATACTGGTTACGCTTTCGTTCCAGTGTTTTTTCTTGTTTATTTTTGGTCTTGTATCCTACGTATTGATTTTTGCTTTTGTTCCAGGAATTTCCTTTTTTGAGTTTTTTTCCCCTTTTAGGTTTTTTTTCCCTCTGGCACTACTTCTGAAGGACACGGACTGCCCTTGGCGTTCCTATCGCCTGCAGCACCGTGGCTACCAGAAAGAGTTGCCCCTACCTGGGCCAAGGCAGAACGTTCAAGAACAAGAACCTCGTCACTCGTTCAGCGGACTCCAGGCTCAAGCTAAGTAAGTTGTGGCAAGGATAGAATGCTTTATTTAATCTCTGCCATGGGTAATAACTTGGACTGCATCCCAATTCATCATTCATTTGCACATCATTCCACCTCAGGTTGGACCTAGCCATAATGTATTCAGTCTTGATCCTGTTCCAGCTCTGAACCATGCACAAGGTCTGATCCAAGCTCATTCTAAATATACGTATAATCTAGACAATAGGTATTTCGCTACCTACAGCTAAAGTTGTCTGTAGGCTCTTAAAAGACACCTGAAGAAATAGCTTGTTGGTGTCGGGAGTAGAAGTGTATGACCCATCCAATTAAAACAACAGAAAGAGACTATGCTCAATGGGTGGGAAGAATAGAAGACCAATGAGGAAAGCCATTTATTCATGAGCATCCAACTGAGATGGACAATGAAGCATCAAATTATGAGCAAGGGGCTGATTCAAAACCCACTCTATCAATTATGGTACTATAGACAATAAATCCACATGGTGTGGGAGTCATGAGTTTATTTTTCCTCCCACTTTCGGAGTTTATTTTTGAAAAATAGCTGTAAAGTTTGATTGCCAGCGTCCATCAAACTGTTCCTTCCTTAAGGGGCACTGCAATGTCAGTGGTTTCTGTCAATGTATAGAGATGTCTCAGTGCTGGTGGACATCTCTAAATTTGGTGGGTGGAGTAAAAAAACAGTGGCAGTCGTAAAGTCCTCTGACACCCTCTCTGCCTCTGATCCATACTCCAAACCTTAAATCAGGCTCTATGTTTTCTAACAAGAGAAAGCTAATGTCTGTAGGTGAGTCCTACAACAGTAGAAAGTAGAGTTTTGAGGTTTTTTTTTAAAGAGAGGTTAGTTTCAACAACTATGTTTATATATATAACATACAATAGACAGTGGCTATGCACAAAAGGTTTGCACTTCCGTTATTGCAGTTCTCTTTGTCTATCACAGGGGTGCCCAGCAATACCACACCCAATCACTTCAGGTGCACAAGTCTTGGTTGAAAATCAACCCAATTTCATAACATAATGTATCACGGCACACCGCCAGAGAGTCCAAAGTTCAGTCCTTAGTTGCGTTGTGAAAAATCATGTAACACCTAATGTAGTTCATCAAAGAGAATTTAATTAATTGATTTTCAAACAACTCCAATATAAACCACAGGTATTCCATGTGAACAAAGCATCCTTCAAATCAAAATACAGCCGACATGTGTTTAATCAAAAAGACTTTTTCAAGGCTGTAAAGCAAATACATATAAATCAACAATACATATCATTATACCAACACTGGTATGTAATATGAGTAAAAATAAAGACAAGTAGACTTCAGTCATAGAGGAGCCATATAGATATCAGAAGGGAAATTGCAAATGAAACCAAAACACAAAGGGGTCTCTCTTGTAAGAAGAAGACAAAAGAGGAATAGAAGATAAAATTGAAGACCCTGTGTGGGAAGTGAAAAACACATAGTGCATATAATAGAATCCTTAAGCCCTCAATACTATGGGGGTCATTCTGACCTCGGCGGTAAAAGGCTCTTACCGCCGATCAGAAGACCGCCATTCTACCGCCGCGGCCGCGGTAACCCGCCACAGTCGTTCTGACCCACAACTGCCAAGCCGCCAAAAACCCGACATCCACGGAAGGCCGCCTCATCAGCGGGCAGCGATAAACTGGAGATTACCAAACCTCCACCGCCACGCCAACACAAACACGCCCATGCCATTACGACCCACGAATCCACGCGGCGGTCATTACACCGCGGTATTCCATTGGCGGTACACACCGCCGCGGTCAAAATACACACCCAGCTCCAAAACACAGCCACATTGGACAATTTGAAATACACACACCTGATACACATACAAACACCACCCCCACACATCCAAGCAACTATAAAACACACACCCACAACACCCACAAACCCCCACTAGTTGGAAATCGGAGAGAAGGCGATAGAGAGAGAGCGAGCGAGCACAGCAATCGAAAACCCCAACACACACAGGAACCCAACATCATCAACCACACCACATCTACGCACACATCACCACACACCACCACTCACATCACCACAAACACCACCCCACACCTCATCCACACCACCCCATGGCACCCCAAAGACACCCCAGGTTTTCGGACCAAGAACTCCGGGTCATGGTGGAGGAAATCATAAGGGTAGAGCCCCAGCTCTTCGGCACACAGGTGCAACACACCACAATGGCCAGGAAGGCGGAGCTATGGCAGAGGATCGTCGACAGGGTCAACGCTGTGGGACAGCATCCCAGAAACCGGGAAGACATCAGAAAGCGCTGGAACGACCTACGGGGGAAGGTACGGTCGATGGTCTCCAGACACAACATCGCTGTGCAGAGGACTGGCGGCGGACCACCACCCACCCCTCCCGAATTCACAGCATGGGAGCAAAAGGTCCTTAACATCCTGCATCCTGCGGACCTCGCTGGAGTAGGCGGAGGAATGGACTCTGGGAAGTCTAGTCCCAACTACTCCCCCCCCCCCAACCACCAGCATGCCAACCCACACCCCCACCCTCACCCCCAACCCCCCAGCACACATCCTCCCTGCCAATGTCTCACCAGCACAACCCACCCAACCCAAAACCAAACCCTGAATGCCAACACAAACCATGGACACCCATCACCTATGCATGACCACTGCACATACCCATCCCCCCCACAAACCACCCTGACAACTCCTGCCACAAGGGAATGCCAGCACTGGGGGACAAGGGCACCCACAAATCGCACACCATGGAACACTCAGAAGCAATAACCATACTCTTTCACCCCTGCAGGGCCCGAACGCCAACACACCGGCCAGGAGGGTCCAGATATGTCCATCCCACCCCCAGAACAGGCCCGCAGTGAGGACAGCAGCTCTGTCGACCTGGAACCTGATGACCAGCCCGGACCATCGGGGACCTCTGGACCGTCGGTTCCCCACACACAGACACAGGCCACAGCAGGCCTAACCCCCTCTGGGAATATCAGCACAGCTCCCACCCAGCAGGCCCATGCCTCTGTCTCCAGGACAGGTCAATCAGCGGTGTGTCCGCCAACACAGGGCACCCAGGCTGACCCAACACCCCAACAACAACAGGGACCTGGGGGCAGTGGTAGTGGGCACACCGTCCAGGGGACAGAGGCCCGGGGAAACAGGGCAACTGGGAGGGCTGCAGTGCGACAGGGGGGGGAGGACAGGCCCAGGGAACCGACTCTCCAAGAGGCCCTCACCACCATCATGGGAGCATACCACCGCTCCCAGGAGACGATGGCGACGGTAATGGCCAGGTTCCAGGAGATCCAGGCACAGCAGGAGGAACGGTACATGGGGTACAGAGAGGAGCTCAGGAACATCGTCCAGGCCCTGAACCTAATAGTCACCACATTGCGGGACCATGTGGCACCCCAAAGGGCCCCTGTCACCAGCCCGGACCAGGAACAGCCTACCACCTCCGCCGGCGCTAGTGGACAGGAGGCCCCCACACAACGACAGGCCACCAGAACCCCACCTCCTGCTGAAGTTCAACCACCCCGCAAGAGGAGCCTGAGATCACAAAGGAAGACAGAGTAGGATGCCAAGACCCCCGCAAGCCTAAGATCCCCCCGGATGTCATTCCACTGTCCCACATCGTCACTCTGTCCAACCTTGAACTGCCCCTGCTCCATCCTTCCACAGGCATATGGACAATGCACCTGTGCGACCGATAACTGGACTCTGCCATGGACATCACTCCACCCCCACCCATCACCGTTTTACTATCATGGACCTATATGTAGCACTTTAAATAAATCACTAATTGCACTTAAAACACTCAGGAGTCTGCTTGTATTCTTAACAAATGTATTACACATAACGGTTCTAAAATGTTCAGTTACATTGTGATGACAACATACCAATGTCAATGTGCTTTACTCCATGGCCGAAAAACCAGAAGTCACGCAGTGGGTCATACAGCTCTGAAAAGCCAAGGGAAAGTCACAATTCAGTTGAAAGGAACTGGGGGGAAACACAGAAAGTAGAGATGCAGGAGGCCAGAAGTAAATGTAACATGCCGTGGGGGATTCTTACCTGGGTGCTACTGAAAATACTGTTGTATGACCGTGTCCCTGTTGTCCGTGTCGTCCCCGTCGTCTTCCTCCTCTTCACTCTCCACAGGCTCCACAGCTGCTACAACACCACCATCTGGACCATCCTGCTGCAGAAAAGGCACCTGTCGTCGCAATGCCAAGTTATGAAGCATACAGCAGGCCACGATGATCTGGCACACCTTCTTGGGTGAGTACATTAGGGATCCCCCTGTCATATGCAGGCACCTAAACCTGGCCTTCAGGAGGCCGAAGGTCCTTTCTATGATCCTCCTAGATCGCCCATGGGCCTCATTGTAGCGTTCCTCTGCCCTGGTCCGGGGATTCCTCACTGGGGTCAGAAGATCCAAGGCAGGTTGGGGTAACCTGAGTCACCTATTAGCCACACACGGTGTCTCTGTAGCTGTTCCATAACATAAGGGATGCTGCTATTTCGCATAACATACGCGTCATGCACTGACCCAGGGAACATGGCATTTACATGGGAGATGTACTGGTCAGCCAAACAGACCACCTGGACATTCATCGAATGGTAACTTTTCCTGTTTCTGTACACCTGCTCATCGTCTTTTGGGGGTACTAAGGCCACATGTGTCCCATCAATGGCACCAATGATGTTGGGGATATGTCCAAGGGCATAGAAGTCAGCCTTCACAGTGGCCAAATCACCCTCCTCAGGGAAAATAATGTAGCTCCGCATGTATTTCGTCAGGGCAGACAACACTCTGGACAAAACCTTAGAAAACATAGGCTGAGACATCCCTGATGACATGGCCACTGTTGTCTGAAAAGACCCACTTGCCAAAAAATGGAGGACTGACAGAACCTGCACCAGAGGGGGAATTCCTGTCGGTTGGCGGATGGGGGACATCAGTGCTGGCTCCAGCTGGGCACACAGTTCATGTATAGTGGCTCGGTCAAGTCGGTAGCGAAGTATTATATGACGTTCCTCCATTGTCGACAGGTCCACCAGCGGTCGGTACACGGGAGGATTCCTCCTTCTCCTCGCAAGTCCCAGCGGACGGTGCCTAGGAAGGACAACATGGAGCACAGAGTCAAGCAACCCACAGGTACGTAACCACAGCTTGCACAGTACACGAATCTCAATGCATTGAATGGCTTGTATGAGTGGCAATGCAAGGCCTAGGCCTGTGTGACGCAGTAGTAATTAGGCCCTGTGGTCCCTTGTAATGGCGGCTGCCTGACCTGAGAAGTGTGACAGTGGGATGTGAGGTCAATGCGCTGGCGTGACACACCGTGGCGGTAGGCGGTCGAAGACCGCGGCGCAAAGCCGCATTGGTTAACATCGAACCCTATGGGTTTCACGAGCCAATGACTAGCTGCGCCGGCGGTCGCGGAACGCACTGCGGCGGTACGCGCCGCCGCAGGCGTGACCGCCATTTTGTATCTGGTTAATCACTCGAGACCTGATCATCCACAGGAGAGGACCTATACTGCAAGTGCTGCTGTGACCTCGGTCTGGGAGATACAATGGCTGCTGCGACTGGGGAAAGGGCCCCTGCCTTCACTACAGAAGAGTTGGAGAAACTTGTGGATGGGGTCCTGCCCCAGTATGCGCTACTCTACGGTCCTCCAGACCAACAGGTAAGTACACTGTGTGCACGTTGAATGGGCTATGCCTGGGTTGTGTATGGTGGATGTAAGATGGTGGGGTGGGGGGACAATGACGAGTGCAAGGCACGACAGATGAGAGCATGTGCCACATGTCAAGGTTAGGGAGGGGGGGCCAATCGCATCTATCATGCGGAAAATTGATGATATTCCAATTTCCACCCTGTACATGTCAAATAGGTCAGCGCCCATCAGAAGATCGACATTTGGCGTGCCATCGCCAAGGAAGTCCGGACCCTGGGGGTCCACAACAGACGGGGCACCCACTGCCGCAAGAGGTGGGAGGACATCCGCCGCGGGACCAGGAAGACCGCCGAGTCACTGCTGCGGATGGCCTCCCAACCTAGGAGGGGTGCCAGTCGTACCCTGACCCCCCTGATGTCACGGATCCTGGCGGTGGCCTACCCCGATTTGGATGGGCGCGTGACGACATCACAGCAGACACAAGGGGGTGAGTACCAGCACTTTCAGCTATCTTTACGCGCAGTGGAGGTGCCTGGGTGGGGGAGGAGGGCTGTGGGTGACATTAGGCCAGGGCGCTTTCTGTATTGTATTCCTCTCCATGTCCCTGTGCCCCCGCCCCCCACCTCTGTACGGTGACAGATACAGCTATCCATGGCCCTGCATCACCCATGTGCGCGTTTGTTGTCCCTAGACCTGTTGGCCCAGTCACAAGTACTCAGTAGTGTACCCCGATTGCGCGGCTTAGTGCATGAGGCTCCTGTGTCTGTCCTCTCCGCCAACGGTGTTGACAATGCATGTACTCAACCTTTTTTTATGTCTCCCCCCACCCTTTTACTTTATCTTCTTGTGCATGTGTGCATCAGCATCATCAGGCGGAGGAGAATTGGCACCGGAGCACGAGGGAGCTGCGACTCACAAGGCCCCGGTGGGCCATGGCACAGACACCGAGGCCACCAGTGATACGGAGGGCGAGGGGAGCTTCACAACGGGGACCCGTGGTGAAACCAGCGACACCGACACGTCCTCGGATGGGAGCTCCCTAGCGGTGGCGGCAACATCCGTGCCCCCCGCCTCTACAGGTACAGCCGCCACCCAGCGCACCAGCTCTGCCCTCCCAGCAGCCCCTCAGCCTACGCTCCGTGCCCGCTCGCCCAAGAAGGCGGGCATCTCCTTCGCCCCAGGCACCTCAGCCCCTGCCCCTGTTACCCCTGTTGCCCTCAGTGAGGAGGTCATTGACCTCCTGAGGACCATCATTGTTGGGCAGACTACCCTTTTGAATGCCATCCAGGGGGTAGAGAGGGAGGTGCATCGTAGCAATGCATACCTGGAGGGCATTCATTCGGGTCAGTCTGCCCATCAACGATCGTTCAATTCTCTGGCCTCAGCACTGACGGCAGCCATTGTCCCTGTTTCCAGCCTCCCTCTTCTAACTGCCTCCACCCTGTCTCTGTCTCCTGTTCCTCTGCCTATCCCATCCACACCATCAGACCAGCCTGCACACACCTCAACACCCAAGGGCAGCTCATCCAGACATAAGCACCACAGATCACACAAACATTCACCCAAGCAACACCCAGATGCAGACATGCCAACAGCCACTACCACCTCTGTGTCCCCCACCTCCTCGTCTCCCTCCTCCCTCCCTGTGACGTCTACACTCACACCTGCATGCACACCACCAACAGCCAGTACTTCCATCACCAGCACACCCTCCAGTACAGTCCGCACACGTGCATTCACCACCCCCACTGCCATTTACACGTCCCCTGTGTCCTCTCCCACTGTGTCTGTCACCCCCTCTTCCAAGACACACAAACGCAGGCAGCCACCCACCCAACAGCCAACCACCTCACCACAGCCTGCAGCCCATGCACCTTCACCCAAGGACAGCACACCTGACTCTCCTACAACCACCTCCTCTTCCTCCACTCCCATAACCACTGCACCTACCGTTTACCTTGGTCCTAAAAAGTTTTACCTCTCCAATCTTGACCTCTTTCCCTCACCTGACCCACCCCCTCCATCTGCTAAGAGTCCCAAGAGCACCTCAGCCACCACCAGCCGGGTTCACGTGTCAGCGTAGTCCATGGATTTTGGAGTCCCCCCTTTGCCAGCAGTGAGACATCGGTCAGCAGCAAGGGGACAGCCAGCCCCCCCCCCTGGAAAGAGGACCCGGAAAGTGAGGGGCCGCCACGAGAGGAGTGCCACGGCTGCCCCCAAGGACCAAAGTTCGGCCACTTCACCTGCCACAACATCCAGGGGAGGCAAGGCCCAGAGAGCCACAGCGAAGGAGGGCAAGGGCAGCAGGGCGGAGAAGTCAGGCAGCAGGAGCGTGGACCAGGAGGGCCCCACAAGCCCCATCCCGGGTGTGAGGGAGGACACCCAAGGGCCCAGGACACCGTCACCCAAGGGTCCAGCAACTGCACGGTCGGAGGGCGACTGAGCAGGGAGTCCTGCCCAGGTCTGACTCCCTGGAATTACAGGACAAGCACCGCTGAAGAGGGCCCCGCCGTCCAGAAGGGCACAGCTGAAGAGGGCCCCGCCGTCCAGAATGGCACCGCTGAACAGGGCCCCGCCGTCCAGAAGGGCACCGCTGAAGAGGGCCCCACCGTCCAGAAAGGCACCGCTGAAGAGGGCCCCGCCGTGCAGGAGGGCCCCACTGAAGAGGGCCCCGCCAAGACAGGCCCCGCTCCGCTGGGCCCTTCCTGTCAAGAACCGCTCCGCTGGGCCCTTCCTGTCAAGCACCGCTCCGCTGGGCCCCGCCGTTTCAAGCACCGCTCCGCTGGGCCCTTCCTGTCAAGCACCGCTCCGCTGGGCCCCGCCGTCTCAAGCACCGCTCCGCTGGGCCCTTCATCTCAAGCACTGCTCCGCTGGGCCCCGCCGTTTCAAGCACCGCTCCTCTGGGCCCTTCCTGTCAAGCACCGCTCCGCTGGGCCCTTCCTGTCAAGCACCGCTCCGCTGGGCCCCGCCGTCTCAAGCACTGCTCCGCTGGGCCCTTCATCTCAAGCACCGCTCCGCTGGGCCCTTCCTGTCAAGCACCGCTCCGCTGAGCCCTTCCTGTCAAGCACCGCTCCGCTGGGCCCCGCCGTCTCAAGCACCGCTCCGCTGGGCCCTTCATATCAAGCACCACTCCGCTGGGCCCCGCCGTTTCAAGCACCGCTCCGCTGGGCCCTTCCTGTCAAGCACCGCTCCGCTGGGCCCTTCCTGTCAAGCACCGCTCCGCTGGGCCCTGCCGTCTCAAGCACCGCTCCGCTGGGCCCCGCCGTTTCAAGCACCGCTCCGCTGGGCCCTTCCTGTCAAGCACTGCTCCGCTGGGCCCTTCCTGTCAAGCACCGCTCCGCTGGGCCCTGCCGTTTCAAGCACCGCTCCGCTGGGCCCTTCCTGTCAAGCACCGCTCCGCTGGGCCCCGCCGTCTCAAGCACCGCTCTGCTGGGCCCTTCATCTCAAGCACCGCTCCGCTGGGCCCCGCCGTTTCAAGCACCGCTCCGCTGGAGACTTGTGAGACTGTGGCTTTGCACTCCCCAGGATTGAACAGTGGGCATGGTGGCCCCTTCTTGGATCTGGCGTCGTGGACTCGTGGCTGTGGTGCCCCCCCTTCCCTTCCCCCTGAGGTGCCTGTAGTTTTGTCATCTGATGCCCCTGCAGTGTTCTCTCCAACGGACTCAGGTCTCCTGTGTGGGCTTTGCCCATGTGTTGATACACTTTGGCCCACGGACATTTGCAATTTCTGTGACTATGCGGGACTTTCTGCCTCTATTTCTCGGTTACGCAATGTTTACTTTTGGAATTTTTTGCATCATTTTCCTATTTTACCATGTCTTCAATGAACCTATTTTTTACATAAATGTTGTTTCTCACTTTAATCATATCTTTTCGTTATTCCGGGGGGTTTGGGTGGGGTCACTTTGACTTGGTGCTCTGCATTGGTGTGTAGATAGTTGGGGGGTGGGTGTAATGCGTATGTGTGTGCCCGTAACCCTTCCTCCTCCCCCCCTCCCCTGCGTCGCAGGTGCGGTACTCACCGTTGTCGTCTGCACCGGAGTTCGTACTCGTGGTAGATGAGCAGGTAGACGGGAGCAGGTAGGATGTTCAATTCGGGCTCCATGCTGTCCTCCGTCCTCGTGGAGTGTATAGAGGTGAGCGTTTTCCCGTTCGTAGTCTGTTTCCGCCGTGTTTTTATCGGCGGGGCTCCCGCCCCGGAAAAGGTGGCGGATTGGTGAGTTGTGATAGTGTGGGCGGTACATTGTCTGCCGCCTGCCTGTTGGCGGTGACCGCCGCGCTGTTTGTGTGAACCGCCGTGGCGGTCGGAGTGTTAAAGTGGCGGGCTCTGTTGGCGGTTCCCGCCAGGGTCAGAATTCAATTTTTTGGACCGCCAGCCTGTTGCCGGGTTGGCCGCCGCCTTATCACCGACCGCCAGGGTCAGAATGACCCCCTATATAACCTAACATAAAAAACAGAAAGCCCTGCTGGGCCACCGCATGCAGCGTACTCCCAAGAGGTGGGTGCGTCAGTAGTGCGCAAACTAATACGAGAGCAATCCAACCCAAAGTGAGCATGAGTATAACCGACCAAGATGATCTGAATTCATGCCCGTCAAAATACATAAAAGTAGTTTCCAGTGTCCTCCAAAGTGTTATGATGCCACAAACATGTCAATAAAAATAGCATGAAGTATGCAGTCATATCGACGTCCTTGATAAGTCTGGAGGAAATTAAGATGATATGTAAAATCACGTCAAAATGTAGAGAGAAATAGATTTACCTCAGACAAAACAACAGGAAAGGAAAAAACGTGTCAAAAGAAAAAAGAGGTCCCTTCTATGCGGCGATATGTCTAAATCACGCCATGAGAGGGAGGGGGAAAAGTTTGTCTTATCTATACCAAACTCTATTAAGTATTTCCATCCGAACCCATGGCATAAGTGCAAACCAATATATAAAATGCTATATGGGCCGAAGACTATAAGCAATGGCTGCATGAGAAAAATATATATACCGCAATCAGTTCAGATCCAAGCTAACGTGCATTGCATTGAGAGCCGCTACTGGCATACAGGCAGGATGTAGGCTCGCCAAAGAATCAAAATAAATTACTGACGATCAAAGCCTATAAACCTACATGCCCACTCACCGTGAATATCCATACAACAGTCCTGATCAGAAAGTGGAAGGAACCTGCAATCTCGCATGTCCGCCATTTTTAATGGAGGACAGTGCGTGTCGTAACCACCGACATAGAAAACGGACAAAGTCCACCACAATATCCAAAAGGAGCAACATACCTTCAGTCGCCATTTTGAAATGTACACCACGGTGATAGAAAGATAACAAGATAACAAGAACAGAAAAAACGCACATTTAGCAGTTCTTCCAGTGAGACCCATGTGTGCATTGGATAAATTTGTGCCAAATCGGCAATATTACACCCATAACGAGCACGTAAGAAATTATGGCTGAAAGGTGATCATAAAAAGGCACGTATATATGTATGATACAGCATTCTGAGGTTCGATCATAGCTATGCAATGGGGGCAGTCCCAAATAACTTATTGGACCACATATTGCAGGCCCATACGTAACTGTAGTCAACAAAAATACAAAGTACAATCATATGAGTAAAATAAGACACATTTCATTCCTATATGTAAGGAAAATATGAAAACAACATTTTTGAGTTAAAAAAACTGCGAAAGAACGTCTGATAATTGGCATAGAGCACGATATGAATGAAACAACCAGGTAATTCACTAGCAGTAAAAAACATACAGACGGTGTTATACCAAGAACACATGTAATATGACAAACTTTTCCCCCTCCCTCTCACGGCGTGATTTAGACATATCGCCGCATATAGGCAACGTCTTTTTTCTTTTGACATGTTTTTTCCTTTCCTGTTGTTTTGTCTGAGGTAAATATATTTCTCTCTACAGTTTGACATGATTTTACATATCATCTTAATTTCCTCCAGACTTATCAAGGTCGTTGATATGACTGCATACTTCATGCTATTTTAATTGACACGTTTGTGGCATCATAACACTTTGGAGGACACTGGAAACTACTTTTATGTATTTTGACGGGGTGTGAATTCAGATCATCTTGGTAGGTTATACTTATGCTCACTTTTGGGTTTGATTGTTCATGTATTAATTTGCGCACTACGGAGGCACCCGCCTCTTGGGAGTACGTTGCATGCGGTGGCCCAGCAGGGTTTTCTGGTTTTTTATGTTAGGTTATATAGTATTGAGAGCTTAAGGATTCTATTATATGCACTATGGGGGTGATTCCGACCCTGGCGGTAAAAACCGCCAGGGCCGGGGTCCGCAGGAGCACCGCCAACAGGCTGGCGGTGCTCCTTTGGGCATTCTGACCGCGGTGGTACAGCCGTGGCCAGAAACGGAAAGTCGGCGGTTTCCGCTGCCCAGAGGAATCCTCCATGGCGGCGCAGCTTCCTGCGCCGCCATGGGGATTCTGACCCCCATACCGCCATCCTGTTCCTGGCGGTTTCGGCCGCCAGGAACAGGATGGCGGTATGGGGTGTCGTGGGGCCCCTGGGGGCCCCTGCAGTGCCCATGCCAATGGCATGGGCACTGCAGGGGCCCCCGTAAGAGAGCCCCACTTTGAATTTCAGTGTCTACTTAGCAGACACTGAAATTCGCGACGGGTGCTACTGCACCCGTCGCACCCCTTCCACTCCGCCGGCTCCATTCAGAGCCGGCTTCCTCGTGGAAGGGTGTTTCCCGCTGGGCTGGCGGGCAGCCTTTTGGCGGTCGCCCGCCAGCCCAGCGGGAAACCCAGAATGACCGCCGCGGTCTTGTGACCGCGGTACGGTCTTCTGGCGGTTCCCGCTTGGCGGGCGGCTCCCGCCGCCCGCCAAGCTTAGAATCACCCCCCTATGTGTTTTTCACTTCCCGCACAGGGTCTTCAATTTTATCTTCTTTTCCTCTTTTGTCTTCTTCTTACGAGAGAGACCCCTTTTGTGTTTTGGTTTCATTTGCAATTTCCCTTCTGATATCTATATGGCTCCTCTATGACGGAAGTTCACTTATCTTTATTTTTATTCACCAGTGTTGGTATAATGATGTGTATTGTTGATTTATATGTATTTGCTTTACAGCCTTGAAAAAGTCTTTTTGACGAAACACGTGTCGGCTGTATTTTCATTTGAAGAATGCTTTGTTCACATGGAATACCTGTGGTTTATATTGGAGTTGTTTGAAAATCAATGAATTAAATTCTCTTTGATAAACTACATTCAGTGTTACACGATTCTTCACAACGCAACTAAGGACTGAACTTTGGACTCTCTGGCGGTGTCCCACGATACATTATGTTATGTTTATATGTGCACAGTGCATTACTAGAGTTCTTGAACTGCGAAAAATAAACCCTCATAGGATAAAGGCACGTGAAATGTACAAGAAATCTAAGAAACTGTGATAATGAAAATAATTTTTTTTTTTTCCAGAGACAACCAACGTAAAATAAGAGAATATTAAGGGCGTCCCAGTTTTCAATATCGACTGGATGGTTTCCCCCTACTCGCCATCACTGCAAATTGATTCGGATTCAACCAGAACTATGACCTGTTCACTCAATAATCATATAAGATCATGCGCCTATTGGTGATTAATATCCCTTTTGATCATTACTCAACAATAGGTGCATTAAGCTTGATGGATCAGCTACAGAATATAGTAAAAAATGAAAATATAGAAATTACTAGCAACACTTTCCATCTTTTTTAGTGCTTACATGCTTTAACGGCGGTAGCTACGGGTGCCTGTGTATCTGACACAATTAAACAATTCTGACAAAACCCAAACAAAATAACAGACAGACACGCGCTTTTAAAAGAGTAACACAGAGGGCACAAAAATAGACTATTTTGCTACTGAATGGTGACTGCCTAAACAGCAGCTCTCTATAAAATACAAAAACAAGATTTTCAGCCATTTGAGAAAATATTGCCTTCAGCCTCGTGAACATCGCCAGTAAAGAACGAGTTACTTACCTTCGGTAACGACTTTTCTGGTGGATACATTAGCTACCTGTGGATTCCTCACCTAATGAATACTCCCATGGCGCCAGCATTCGACGGAAATCTTCTTACTAGTCTCTGCACGTCGACGAGGACGTCACTCTTGCCCACGCGACGCCGTCTGACGTCATACAGGCAATAAGAGGTCCTCGCCGACGTGCCGATGACAGTACCAACATTTTTTACGTGCATGAGAATAATAATAACCCAATGTAATGAAAGAGCAAAGCAACATCTCTTAATATTGTAAATCACACAACATTGCAATAAAATAGCTGTAGATATAATATAACCTTCTTTTTTTTTTTTTTTTTTTTAAACAAATAAATATATTTATACATACGAATCATGTATATACACAATATATATAGATTTATATATAAATATACACATATATACAAATATCATATATGCAAAATGTATTGCAACTTTGAAGACCAAAAGGAGCACACTCAAGGATTGCTTGGAGAGACCAAAAAGGCAACGGGGAGGCGGGTGGGACCGTGAGGAATCCACAGGTAGCTAATGTATCCACCAGAAAAGTCGTTACCGAAGGTAAGTAACTCGTTCTTCTGATGGATACAACTACCTGTGGATTCCTCACCTAATGAATAGAGTCCCAAAGCAGTACCATGCCCGGCGGTGGGTGCCTAAATGGTCAAACCAAGAAATCCTGCAGCACTGACCGTGCAAAATGACCGTCCCTTCTGACCTCAGAGTCCAAACAGTAATGTTTCACAAAAGTGTGAAGGGACGACCAAGTTGCGGCCTTGCAGATGTCGACCACAGGAACACCCCTGGCCAAGGCCGAAGAGGCCGACTTAGCTCTGGTGGAATGAGCTCTAATGCCCTCAGGCGGATCCTTCTTTGCCAAAGAGTAACAGATTTTAAATCAAAGAACAACCCACCTGGAGAGTGTTCTCTTGTGGACTGCCTTTCCTCTCCTCTTGCCCACGTATCCGACAAACAGCTGATCCTCCAGCCTGATATCCTTCATTCTGTCGATATAGAAGCTCAACGCCCTTTTTGGGTCCAGGCGATGTAGTCTTTCTTCCTCCTTTGAAGGATGAGGCGGAGGATAAAACGTGGACAAAGTGATTGTCTGAGCCAAATGGAAGGGTGAAACAACCTTCGGAAGGAAAGCAGCCTTGGTCCTCAACACCACCTTATCCCCATAAAACGTTATATAAGGGGGTTTAACCGATAAGGCCTGCAACTCACTCACTCTCCTTGCAGATGTTATAGCTACCAGGAATACTGTTTTAATAACCAAATACCTTAAAGGGCAAGAATGCATAGGCTCAAAAGGGGACCCCATAAGGAAAGTCAGGACCAAGGACAAATCCCATTGAGGCATAACGAATGGTTTTGGAGGATATTGATTCAGAAGACCTTTCAAGAATCTGAGAACAATAGGGGATTTAAATAACGACGGTTGGTCTGGAAGACAAATGAAGGCTGACAAGGCCGACAAATAACCCTTAATGGTAGCCACTGCACAACCTTTCTGCGCTAGAGACAGTGCAAAAGACAAAACATGTGACAGATGAGCATGTAAGGGATCAATCTGTCTCTCTCCACACCACATAACAAATTTAGACCACCTATTAGCGTAGATAGATTTAGTGGAGTGTCGCCTGGCCGCTAAGATAACATCCACTACATCAGGCGGGAGAGAGAAGGAACTCAGGTTGCCCCGTTCAATCTCCAAGCATGTAGGTGCAGACTCTGGAGGTTGGGGTGTAAAACCTGCCCCTGCGACTGCGAGAGGAGGTCTGCCCTGAGAGGGAGACGGAGCGGAGGGCACAGTGAGAGTTGGAGAAGGTCGGAGTACCATACCCTCCTTGGCCAATCCGGAGCTATTAAGATGACTTGGGCCCGGTCTTGGCGAATTTTCCTCAACACTCGAGGAATCAAGGGTATGGGGGGAAACGCGTAAAGCAACTGGTCGCACCAGGTTATCTGAAACGCGTCCCCCAACGCTCCCTGCATCGGATACTGGAGGCTGCAGAATAACGGGCAATGCGCGTTCTCCCGAGTGGCAAACAGATCTATCCGAGGAAACCCCCACATCTGGAAGATTAAACAGACTTGATCTGGATGGAGACGCCACTCGTGGTCTGCCGAGAATTGGCGACTGAGACTGTCCGCACGTACATTCAAGACCCCGGCCAGATGATTTGCCACCAAGCAAATCTGATGGTCCTTTGCCCAGGACCAAAGCCGAAGAGCTTCTCTGCAGAGAAGGTACGACCCTACTCCTCCCTGTTTGTTTATGTACCACATCGTGGTAGTATTGTCCGTCAGGACCTGTACCGACTGACCACGAAGGGATGGGAGGAAGGCCTTGAGAGCCAGACGTACAGCCCGTAACTCCAACAGATTGATATGAAACACCTGTTCCTCTGGAGACCAAAGCCCTTTGACCTCCAGATCCCCCAGATGAGCTCCCCATCCTAGGGTGGAAGCATCCGTTATTACCGTGGCCACTGGTGGCGACTGCGCGAACGGCTTTCCCTGTGAAAGATTGTTGCCCGCAATCCACCACTTCAATTCCACAGCAGCATCTCTGGAGATCTTGACAGTACCTTCTAAATCTCCCTTGTGTTGAGACCACTGCCTTCGGAGGCACCACTGAAGAGCCCTCATGTGCCAGTGAGCATGCGTGACCAACAGAATGCAGGAGGCGAACAGACCGAGCAGACGAAGGACCTTGAGGACTGGAACTACCGCTCCATTTCGAAACATTGGAACCAATTCCTGAATATCTTGAATCCGCTGAGGCGGAGGAAAGGCTCGACTCAATGTTGTATCCAGTACTGCCCCTATGAACAGGAGGCGCTGAGAGGGCTCCAGGTGAGATTTGGGCACGTTCACCGAAAAGCCCAGGTCGAACAACAACTGGGTTGTTGACTGCAGATGATGCAACACAAGCTCCGGGGACTTGGCTTTGATCAACCAGTCGTCCAAGTAAGGGAATACTGCTATCCCCTTCCTTCTGAGCTCCGCCGCAACCACTGACATCACCTTTGTGAAGACTCGAGGTGCTGAAGTAAGACCAAACGGGAGGACCGCAAACTGATAGTGCTGCGACCCTACCACAAACCGGAGATACTTCCTGTGCGACTTGAGTATCGGGATATGAAAGTAAGCATCCTGCAAGTCGACAGACACCATCCAATCTTCCTTGTTCAACGCCAAAAGCACCTGTGCTAGGGTCAGCATCTTGAACTTTTCCTGTTTGAGGAACCAATTCAAGATCCTCAGATCCAGGATTGGTCTCAACTGACCATCCTTTTTGGGAATCAGGAAGTATCTTGAGTAACAACCTCGACCCTTTTCCTGCTCTGGGACCAACTCTACCGCGCCCTTTGAAAGGAGGACTTGAACCTCCTGTTCTAGCAACAGGAGGTGTTCTTCTGAACAATAAGATGGGCGGGGCGGGATGAGGGGCGGGAACTCCCGAAAGGGAAGGGCGTAGCCTTTTCCCACAATGCCGAGAACCCAAGTGTCCGTTGTGATAGACTTCCACTTGTGGAGAAAATGCTGTAATCTTCCCCCTACAGGAGAGGAGTGAGTGGGAAACGGTGGAAGCCTAAGGCTGCTTCCCCTGCTGCACCCCTCCAGAGGACGAGGAAGAGGCAGAGTGCCGTTGAGAGGCTCCTCTGGTACGGACCCCACCCCTCCCCCTCCCTCTAAATGACCTATAGGGGAGGGAAGAGGCGGGTTGCTGGAACCTCCCCCAAAAGGAAGAGGAATAAGAGCCACGCCCAAATCCCCGAAACCTCCTGAAAAATCTAGAAGAGGCAGAGGAAGAAGGAGCTTGCAGTCCTAACAATTTGGCTGTGGCTCTGCTCTCCTTAAATCGTTCCAAGGCCGAATCTGCCTTGGCTCCAAACAGTCTGTCCCCATCAAACGGGAGGTCCAGCAGGGTCGACTGCACATCCGCAGAGAACCCTGAGTTTCGGAGCCAGGCCTGTCTTCTTGCCACCACAGCCGTGCCCATCGCCCTGGCCACCGAGTCGGTCGTGTCCAGCCCAGACTGGATAATCTGGGTCGCGGCAGCCTGGGCATCCGAGACCACATCCAAGAGACCCTGGGGGAGCTCCGTAAATGAAGACGAAATATCATCCATCAGAGCATGGATGTACCTCCCAAGAATGCACGTTGCGTTGGTGGCCTTCAACGCCAAACTGCATGATGAAAATATTTTCTTGGACTGCGCATCCAGTTTCTTGGAGTCTCTGTCTCCAGGCACCGTCGGGAAGGAACCAGACGCTGACTTTGAGGAACAGGAGGCTTGCACCACCAAGCTCTCCGGCGTAGGGTGTCTAGAGAGAAAGCCAGGGTCAGATGGTGCAGCTCGATACCTCCTGGCCACAGCCCTATGAACGGCCGAGGAAGACACCGGCTTCTTCCACACCTCCAACACCGGATCCAGCAAAGCCTCATTAAATGGCAAGAGAGGCTCAGCTGCAGCAGAGGCCGGATGCAATACCTCTGTCAGCAAATTCTGCTTCGCCTCTGCCACCGGCAAAGGCAGGTCCAAAAAGCTCGCTGCCTTCCTCACCACAGCATGAAAGGAAGCAGCCTCCTCCGTATATTCCCCTGGAGATGAAAGGTCCCACTCAGGGGAAGTGTCCAGCCCACTGGCTGTATCCAGACCATGCAGTCCGTCTCCAGAGACGGAGAGCACGCCTCCTCGAATGAAGTCTCTCCTCGATACGCGGAGTCGACATGGCCTCCGCCAACGTCGAAGAACGGCGCCGATCTCCAGAAGCATCTGACGCCGCGTCCGGCGCCACAGGCAGCTTCGGCGCCGAGGCAGGAGCCGGAGGACGAGGTCTTGGAGCCGATGGACCAACCGGAGTCACAGGGCAAAATCCTGACTTCGACGGAAGGGCAACCTCCGGGGCCGAAACATCCGAAGCCACCGGAGCGGCCACCGACGCCGGCACCGGCGCCGAGCCCACATTCCCAAAAGGGAGAAAGGGCATAAAGGGTGCCGGCCGAAGAGGCGCAGGATCACCCAACGAAAAGGCCAAGGGCCCCGAAGGACCAGCCGGAGCAGCTCCTGGAGCCATCTGCTGAAAGATGGTATACATCGCATTAAGAAACGCGGTACTATCGGCTCCAGGAGTGGGAAAAACCGGATACTGGGGTGCCTGGATCGAGGGCGACCCCGACGCCGGCGAAAACACAAGAGGCTGCACCACCTCAATCACCGACGCCTGACCAGGCGAAGTCGGTGACGCCGGAGAGGGCAACGGCGTCGAAGGATGCGGCGTGACCGTGGGGCTGACCTCCCAAGTCTTCCGACGCCGAGCCGAAGGTGACCTCGAACGAGACTCCTTGCTGGAATGACGTCGTGAGTCTCTACGGCGCCGGGAGTCTCGATGACGCCGGTGAGACCTTGGCGAAGAAGACTTCTTATGATGTTTCTCCTTCTTCTTTGACTTTGCCATGAATAACTTGGCCTCACGCTCTTTGAGGGCCTTCGGATTCATGTGTTGACATGAATCGCAAGTCGAGATGTCGTGGTCGGAGCTCAAACACCATAGACAGTCGGAGTGAGGATCTGTAACTGACATCTTGCCCCCACACTCTCGACAGGGCTTGAAACCCGACTTCCTCTGAGACATTATTACCGCAGAGAAGACTATGCAGCAGACAATACACTGTAACCACGAAGGTAACAGTAGCTCCCTCGAAGATAACCGTTTCGAATGCACGGAAAAAAGGGAACTGTCATCGGCACGTCGGCGAGGACCTCTTATTGCCTGTATGATGTCAGACGGCGTCGCGTGGGCAAGAGTGACGTCCTCGTCGACGTGCAGAGACTAGTAAGAAGATTTCCGTCGAATGCTGGCGCCATGGGAGTATTCATTAGGTGAGGAATCCACAGGTAGTTGTATCCATCAGAATCAATGTTTTGGGGCTGATGACTACAAATGGAGTGGTCAAATATAAGGAAAACTAAAATAAATTAAAGACAAGCCTTGTAAGGTGGTAAATGACAAGCAACAATTCCTGGACTATTTTGAGTTATAGATAGACTGGTGAAGAAAGAGAAAGTGTTATAGAAGATATTGAGATGTATCTATTATTACTTCAACTAAATGCTGTAAATGTGATGAAAGTGCAACCACTAACCAAACATATTAGCATTGTTAATTGAGGCCATATGGTAATTTTTGAATAATAAAAGCAGCAGGTTAAGACAACCTGTGATATTGATACATTTCTTGGTCAATGACGCCTGGATCTGTAGACTCTAATGTAGGATGTTTTGGTACCTTCTGGAAACTGAACGTGCGATTGGCCTCTCCTAGGTCTCCTTCACTCTACTCTGCAGAGCCTCATTATAAAGCTGGGTAATCAGCGAAGATTGCTTCTCATCTACAATCTTCCTACATAATGGCCCTCATTCTGACCTTGGCGGGCGGCGGAGGCCGCCCGCCAAAGTCCCGCCGTCAGGTTACCGTTCCGCGGTCGAAAGACCGCGGCGGTAATTCTGACTTTCCCGCTGGGCTGGCGGGCGGTCGCCTTCAGACCGCCAGCCAGCCCAGCGGGAAAGAGGCTTCCACGATGAAGCCGGCTCGGAATCGAGCCGGCGGAGTGGAAGCTGAGCGACGGGTGCAGTTGCACCCGTCGCGTATTTCACTGTCTGCGCAGCAGACAGTGAAATACATGTAGGGGCCCTCTTACGGGGGCCCCTGCAATGCCCATGCCAGTGGCATGGGCACTGCAGGGGCCCCCAGGGGCCCCGCGACCCCCCCTACCGCCATCCGGATCTCGGCGGTCCGACCGCCGGGATCTGGATGGCGGTAGGGGGGGTCGGAATCCCCGCGGCGGTGCAGCAAGCTGCGCCGCCGCGGAGGATTCAATGGGGCCGCGGTACACTGGCGGGACCCCGCCAGTGGTGCCGGTCCGACCGCGGCTTTACCGCCGCGGTCGGAATCCCCATTGGAGCACCGCCGGCCTGTCGGCGGTGCTCCCGCGGTCCTCCGCCCTGGCGGTCAAAGACCGCCAGGGTCAGAATGACCACCTATGTGCGTTGAAGCTGTTTATTTTCAGTCATAGACAGTAGCCGCTCCTTCGCAATGGCGAAGGAGCATCGCCCCCCTCCCCGCTAAGCCAGGGGATGATAGATAAAAAGGTATAGTTTCTTACCTGTAACTCCAGTTCTCTCGTGGGGTTATTTCCATGATAGTCATAAGCGTTGAATATTCCCCGCCCGCCTGCGGGGACCCCGGAGAACATTTCTTTCCAATTTAACTTCTTAAGTGTCCATGTTCGCCTTACTTTAGAAAGGCCTGTCAAGTCACTTAAGAATGTTCCTATGCAGCCTATATGAAAGGCTACAGTGTTCAAACTTTTTCATCCAGTTTGTTCCTGAGGTAAATGCATTTAAATGCCTGAACAAAGGAATATATTTTTCAGAAAAATTCCTTCACAAACCTTTTTTATATCAGAAAACCCATATGAAGGAGTGCAGAGCAGTGTAGCCCATAGGCTGCCATTAGTAATGAAGAAAAAGGAGACTATGCCTTTAAGAGCAGCCAGTCCTCCAGTATCCCATTATGCCTAGAGAGAGGCAATTACCTCAGTTCTTTTTGCAGGCAGTTCTTAGCTGATAATAATGATTAGCCTAACTAAGCAATCTGACTGCTCCCGCGGGGAGGTGGGAGGGTTGCTTATGACTATAATGGAAATACCCCTACGAGAGAACTGGAGTTACAGGTAAGAAACTATACCTCCTCTTGTAGGGGATTTCCATGTATAGTCATAAGCGTTGAATAGAATAGCAAGCCCATCCAATAACACGCAGAGTAGCAGACAGAATACTCAGAAAACACTCTCTCAAGCAAAGAGGTTCCTAAGAGAAGCCTGTCCTACTTGAGCATCTGCCCTAGCATCGGAGTCAAGGCAATAATGATTGGTAAAGGTGTGAACAGATCTCCAAGTCGCAGCTCTACAAATGTCTGCTAATGGAACATTCCTCAATAAAGCAGTCGTTGCCGTCTTTCCTCTGGTGGAATGCGCTTTTGGTTTGCCCTGTAGAGTTTTCTCAGCTAGTTGATAGCAAAATAAAATACAGGAGACTATCCATATCGATATTGACTGTTTGGAGGTGGCTAAGCCGGTACGGACCATACCATAATTAACAAACAGTTGTGAAGTTCTCCAAAGGGAATTATCTAGATAAAATTTTAACACCCTATTTACATCTAGAGAATGGAGAGCTCTCTCTGCTGGGGTAGATGGGTTTGGAAAGAAAGTAGGTAAGGAAATCGACTGGTTGATGTGAAAGTCGGAAATACCCTTGGGCAGAAATTTAGGATGTGTTCGCAGTACTACTTTGGAGGAGTGAAATACTGTGTAAGGCTCGTGGGTACAGAGGGCCTGGATCTCGCTAACCCTTCGTGTTGAAGTGATTGCCACTAGAAAGGCCGTCTTCCAAGTTAGGTGATGGAGAGATGCCTTGTGTATGGGTTTGAATGGATGTTGCATTAAACGTGAAAGGACCACATTAAGTTCCCATGGTGGGGAAGGGCACCTAACTGGAGGAAAGACCTTCTTTAACCACTCCAGGAAATCTTTGGTGACTGGTATCCTAAAGAAAGAGGTTTGCAAAGGAGTTTTCCTATAAGCAGTCAAAGCTGCCCAATGAACTTTTATTGAAGAAAGTTGCACGCCAGATCGTGCCAAATGTAGCAAGTATGGGAGAATGACATCTTCCTTGCAAGATGTAGGGTCCATCTCCTTATAAGAACACCAGATGCAGAATCTTTTCCACTTGAAGGAATATGCTGAACGGGTAGATGGACGCTTCGCCTCCTATAGGATTTCCATACAATCCTGTGGAAGGTTTAGATGTCCATACTGGACTAACTCAGGAGCCATGCTGCGAAATTCAAGGAGGAGAGATTGGGGTGTCTCATTTGACCTCCGAACTTCATCAGGAGGTCCAGTCTGTAGGGTAGCCTGAGATGTGGACGGAGTGATCGGTGAAGGAGATCCGGGAACCACCACTGTCTCGGCCACTCTGGTGCAATGAGGATCATTGTGGCTGATGTCATCGAGAGTTTGAGGAGGACTGCTGGTATCAGTGGAATTGGTGGAAAGGCGTACAGAAATTTGTTGGACCAGTCCATCCACAGAGCATTCCCCAGCGATTCTGGGTGGTAAAACCTGGTGGCGAAAGCGCAGCATTTCCTGTTTTCTTCTGTGGCAAAGAGGTCGATAGAAGGCGTACCCCACAAACGGAAGATGTCTTGGGTAACATCTTCGTTGAGCACCCACTCGTGGTTCTCTTCTAGAACTCTGCTGAGGGCATCCGCTTGCACATTCTGAACCCCTGGAAGGTGGGTTGCCACTGTGTTCAATTTCCAGGCTAGTAGCCAGTGCCATATTGTGTGGGACTCTTGAGACTAGACTCTGGATCTGGTGCCCCCTTGCTTGTTCAGATAGTACATATTGGTGGTATTGTCTGTCTGTACCAGCAAGTTGTTGGTGGTGATTGAGGGGAGAAAGGCCTTGAGAGCTAGGTATACCGCCCGTAGCTCTAGGAGATTGATGTGGTATAATGATTACTTGGGAGACCATCGACCTTGTATTTGCAGATGATCCATATGAGCTCCCAATCCGAGGAGAGAGGCACCAGTCACAATAGTCTGTGCTGGAGACTGTGGACGGAATGGCATCCCCTTTAGGAGATTGGCTGGAGAACACCACCAAGTTAGAGATCTGATTGCATGGGTGGACAGACGAATTCGGTCTTCCCAGTCCCCGACGGTTGCTTCCGTTGGTCCTCCAAGCATTCCTGAAGCGGTCGCATGTGGAGGCGAGCGTTGGGTGTTAGAAGAATGCAGGAGGCCATGGAGCCGAGAAGTAAGGAGACTGTTCGCACTGTTGAGTGACGTATTGATCGGAGGGCCCGTCACTTCCGGAGAATGGATAAGTACTGTTCCTCCAAAGCACACACTTTTGCCTGCAGTGTGTCTATGGTAGCTCCTAAGTAGTGTAACTTCTGTACAGGAACTGTTGTTGACTTGTGAAAGTTGACATAAAGGCCTAGTCGATACAGAAGATCGCAGGTCATCTGGAAAGGCAGTTTGGCTTCTGCATAGGTGGATGCTTGGATTAGCCAGTCGTCCAGATATGGGTATATGAAAATCCGATTTTTCTGAGATGTGCTGCCACCACCACTTGGAAAAGGTTCTGGGTGCTGACCTGAGACCGAATAGTAGGACAGTGTATTGGAAGTGATCTTGACCCACAACAAACCTCAGGAATTTCCGATGCTTCTTCGCAATGGGGATGTGAAAATACGCATCGTGTAGATCCACTGAGCAAAGCCAGTCCCCTTGCTGAATCTGAAGATATATCTGGTGTAAGGATAGCATCCTGAACTTTTCCTTTCTGACCCATTTGTTGGCAATTTTGAGGTCTAGAATGGGTCTGAACTCCCGCTTGTCCTTCTTTGGGATGAAAAGTATTTGGAGTAAATGCCCTTCCCCCGTTGGTTGAGGGGAACCGATTCCACTGCTCTCTTTTCGAGGAGGATGGAAACTTCCGCCTTTAAGAGGTCGAGGTGCGCAGTTGAGGGGTTTTGGTGGAATGGTTGGAGGCGGTGTGGAAAACCTGAGACAATATCCATTCTGTACAATTTTAAGACCCAAGCGTCTGTTGTAATTCTTTGCCACTCTACCAGGCAATTGGTGACGCTTCCACCCCACCCACCCCACCCCACCCCACCGGAGTGGGTAACGAAGTTGGGGGGAGTAAATTCTCAGGGTTTTGAAGCTGTAGGTTGTCGGTTACCCTGATTGGACTGATGGGTCGAGCGTCCTCTCTGTGGTTTACGCTGAGGCTGATAAGATCGTTGGTACTGCTGGTGAGATCTTGTAGGGGCCCATTGAGGGGTTTGAACCCTCTGCGTGGTGTAACGGCATTGGAAAGGTCGGAAGGACCTTCGTTGTTCCTTAGGCTTGTCAAGACCCACTGCCTTTAATGTGTCCGCCTCAGCCTTCATCCTTGCCATTTCATCATCTGCATGGGATCCGAATAGAGTGGAGCCTGAAAATGGCAGATATATAATGCGTTGCTGAGCATCCGGCTTCAGTGAAGTAAGCCGCAGCCATGAATGTCTCCTTAGTGTCACCCCATGACAATATGAATGCGCTGAGAGTAAAGACGAGTCCACCACTGCACTGCACTGATGATCTGATTAGAGACCATAGCACCCTCCTTATCTATTTCTAAGAAATCCTCTCTATGATCTCTAGGGAGATGCTCTGCAAACTGTAATATGGAATCCCACAAGGACCTATCGTATCTGCCCAAAAGGGCTGTTGCGCTTGCAGTTTTCATGGAGGAAGCAGCCGAACTGCAGACTTTACGGCCTGTTGAATCTAGTCTTTTACTCTCTTTATCCAGGGGAGAGGTGGAAGATGGAGAGGTAGCGTGAACTTTGCGAGCGGCCAGTATAACCACTGAATCAGGTGGAGAGTCGGAACGCAAAAACACAGGATCTTGTTCAGGAGGATGATACTTTTTCTGCAGTCTAGATGGTGCAGGTCTTGTTGTAGCCGGCGTGAGGAAGAGTTCCATAGCAGGCTCTAAGAGGCCAGGTACTAGAGGTAGCAAAGGTCTGGCGGCTGTACGCTGTTGGAGAGTCTCAAATATGACCGACTTAGATGGTGTAGGGGCAACCATCGGAATGTTAATTTTGACACACCTCGGACGAGCACTTCATGAAAAGTGTTAATATCATCAACCGGCGAGGACCGAGGTGGGGGTGAATCTGATAAAGTAGGGGAGTAGTCTCTGGTAAAAGACCAAGAATCTCTCTCACGACCCGTTGAACTTGATCTACGTCTAGATCTGCGGTGAGATCTTGAGCGGGATGAGTCATGGCCATGCCGTGAATGGTGGCGCGATGTAGCGCGCGGTCTTGCTGGGACACTGATAGGCACTTGAGGCACTGGAAGTGGTGCAGGTGCTGGTAAATCCTGATCCGTAGGCCGCAGTGTCTGTGACTGAGGAGAAGTTGGTGGCAAATCTGGTGGAGGAGATGCATGAGGAGATGCGTGAGAAGAAGGTGACGTACCTCCTCTCGACATCGATCTTCTCGACATTGACCAGGACCGAAAGCGTTTTCAACCTGAAGAACGCCTTTCAGACCTTCCACGTCCACTGGAGGCTGAGGTATGAGCTCTGGTGGAAGACTGACCTTCCCCTCGCTCAGAAGTCCCACTGGTTCCCTGGCGTCTTCTCTCTGCTCTCCCTTGAAGGTGAATCTTCTCTCTGTCACGCAGTGTGCGCCTGGAAAATGTCTTGCAGATGTTACAGGAAGCAGGTACGTGTGAAAATGGCAGACAAATGATGCAGACCTCGTGAGGGTCTGTTTTGGCCTTTTTTCTGCCACATTTTGGACATTTGTCGAATAAGGAAGGCATTTTTTTGTGTAAAAATGCCTTAATTCTTGTCAGAAAAATTCAAAATTCAAGAGAGAAAGTCAAAAGACGTTGAGTGAAGTTGTTTTTTTTCTCAAAGTTTTTCTGTATTTTTGAAGAAAATAACCTAAATAGGTCGAGCTCAATCTCCAGGGTCCTGTCAGCAGGTGCCGGAAAAAAGAACTGAGGTAACTGCCTCTCTCTAGGCATTATGGGATACTGGAGGACTGGCTGCTCTTAAAGGCATAGTCTCCTTTTTCTTCATTACTAATGGAAGCTTATGGGCTACACTGCTCTGCACTCCTTCATAGGGGTTTTCTGATATTAAAAAGGTTTGTGAAATAATTTTTCTGAAAAATATATTCATTTGTTCAGGCATTTAAATGCATCTACCCCAGGAACAAACTGGATGAAGAAGTTCGAACACTGTAGCCTTTCATATAGGCTACATACTTAAGTGACTTGACAGGCGTTTCTGAAGTAAGGCGAACATGGACACTTAAGAAGTTATATTGGAAAAAAGTGCTCTGGGGTCCCGCAGGCGGGCGGGGAATATTCAACGCTTATGACTATACAAGGAAATCCCCTACGAGAGAAGTATATTTAATTATCATTTTATCTTTAATCTGCTGGCTCAGTCAGCAGTGTGTTCAGGGTGGGGTGGGGCTGGGCTATGGGAGGCGAAAGAGGGAAGGACGGGAGAGTGCACCAAGTGTGCATCTGTGTTTTGCCGGCCATCTCAGGCCGGCCAAATACACATGCGCACTTAGGTTTCTCCAACCCGGCTGTATATATATAGCCAGGCTGGAGAAACAGCACAGACTCCCAGCTTGTGTCTGAGCGGCACTTCGAGCTGCTCAGACCAATCCTGACGCTGTTTACATGCTATGTTTAGCATGTAAGCAGTGCCAGGATTGCTGGGGAGCCTGTGCTGGTGACACCCCAAGATGACCAGAGGAGCAATGCGGCAGGAGGCGACCACAGCGATGACGGGATAAAGGTAAGGGTTTTTTTATTTATACCCCATCAAACACCCCGTCCCTCCTCCACCCCTCCCCTTGAGATTTGCGGCCACCGCCGCTGGTCATAGATAGAGTGTTCAGTAGATGTATGTAGTAGTTCAGATTAGGAATCCACTTGTGGGGAAATATCATGACCAGTGGTATTCAGCACTCCATCAGCATCAACATACTGAATGGAATATATTCACAAGGCATGCATTTGTTACTATTAGTGTCCTTCCTCATTGCTATGCCTCTGATATGGCTCAGGAAATTGAAGAACATCTGCATGTCAAGGACTGGACGCATGAGTAAAAGGCAACTCCATCCAGTGGCTAAGGTGCCATCCTGCATTTTAAAGTGTTGTGAGTCTCTTTTACAGGATCCTAGTGAGGATGAAAAACAAACCAGGGTAAAATAAATCTCTGTGGCAATATTGGTGACTCCCTTTCCATGCTGCCACACTCTTCCCACCTGGCACTTCTGAAGGCCTGGAACAGCACACTGACCAGCCGTGGCCACACAGATCACAACACTGACAAAGTGGTTTGAGAGAAGATGCCTGTCCCTCCACTGAGCATGGTGACTACAAATATGCTGCCTCCTCCATGAATGTGGAGTGTCATGAACAAAACACTGCCCCTGACTGAGTCTCCTGTGCAGTAACAAAGAAGCAAAGCCAAAAAGATAATGAATTCCTTGTAATTTTCCTGGAGTCAAAACTGGCATTTGAGGGTGTCCTGCCTTCCTATACTAAGACTCAGTTTTGGCCTTATAATAATTAAATATTCTCAGCTACAAAGTGTCAGGCTGAACAGTCCCAGGAACCAGAAATGGCAACTGCACTGATGATTTTGACCTTGGTGCCAAGATTGGAGCTATCTGCTTACTGATGAAAACTGTCATCTTTAGAAGACGACTTCAAGACCACCTTTGAAGGAGCCAAAAACACTACTGAAGTAGTCAGAATCTGCACAATACTGACTCAGAAGATGTGATATTTGGAAGGTTTCTGTGGAAGCCCCAAAAGGTGGTGGTTAAATTTATACCAATAGATTCCATCAGCAAGCAGCAATTACAAAATGCTGACAGGAACCAAACTTTTCATGGACTGAAGATATTGAGGCAGAGGCTTTGAAATATAATCATCATGCACCATCATACCGAGAATTATTAGCACTGACATCTACGAAATGAAAGCAAGCTCTACAACCAGGAATCCAGATTTTGGATAATTATTTTTTCATTAAAAAAGCTTACGTACAGCAATGCAAAAACAGCACTTTATTTCAGCAAGTCACAAGTTGCATTAGTTGACTTTGCTTTATATTTTCCCTTTTTCTTCCATAACTTTTTATCAACATAATTTAATGCTCAGTGGTATCTATCTATTGTGGACATTTAGTACGTCTATTCTTAGCGTGGAGGGCTTGATTCACAAATGGACTTACGTGTAGTAAAATTACGAGTGCAGAGTCTCTGCACTCATACCGGGGTCTCTGCACTCGTGGCAGAATCTCCACACGGTGCACTCTCTGCAGTGCATTGTGCAGATATTCCACCATGAGTGCAGAGATTCCGCCACATGTGTAGAGACTCCACAATCGTAACATTACTACACTTACATCCCTTTGTGAATCGGGCCCACAGCTTTTAGGAAAATGGAATCGATCAGTGTGTGTCCAACATTTTTGATAAAATAAACAGAGGAAGAAAAAAAGCAACAATTCAACAAGTCTGCTGGATGACAGGATGCTTGGTACTGAAATGGGAAGATTGAAGAATTATGTTATGAGTAAGGGTTCTCAGAGGTGCAACAATTATATTGATAGCTGGATTAAACATCTAGCTTTAAGAGTGCCAATGCCTCCATTGGTATAAGTGAGGCTGTTATTTCAATTATTATGTCTGCGTATGGTCACCAGTAGGGTGTAGTATTTGGCCATTTACATCCACTGTTGGCATATCTGTTTTTAAGGCAGTCCTAGCTTCACCGATCTAGATTTGTTGGATGCCTCTCTCAGTCTCCCTTATCAGTGTTATTTATTAACATTCAGCCTATTTTTATGTCTCCTCCCACCAATTCTGTATGTCAGAGCTCTCTGGCTTTTCCAAACTCATGCACAGCTGAAGTCCAGCCAGTATTGGTGCCAGGCCTATAAACCTGCTTGCCACACTGCTGGCTTTAGTCCCAGGAACCAGGCCCAATAGGGATACCGCTGTGCTTTCAACCACTTGCACAAACCCATTCCAATACGGTCTTAATCCAAGTCAGTTCTATACCAGCACCCACTTCTCTACATCTGGGGCATCCAGGAAGTGCTGTAGGGAACATACAGTTTACTCTTTTAGAAGTGAAATATTCCTTGTGTATATTGATGGAGCATTTTCATCTTTCACAGGAGTCAATGCTCATCGAGGTCAACAGATCTTTGGACCCTGCATTGGATGTGGTAGAACCATACAACAAAATGTCTATACAAACCATTTAAATTACACAGTACGACCAATGTTGCTGTACAAGGAAAACCCCAGTCAAAAATAAGCATGTCGATAAGCGATTGCTGGACATCCCCGAAAAGCCAGATATCCTCAACCAAGTGTGGTGCTTCACAACCACTGTTGACACAACTTATTTGCTTAGTGAGTCGCTTGTGTCCAGCCACAATGTATTGTGAACTTGGCTGCATCTCTCCCATCAGCAACAGCTTGGGAATGGATGGCCTGGGCCTCCTCCGGGACGTGCGTCAGCACCTGCCCAACCATATCCCATAGAGTATGGGAACAGCGGCCCAAAATGAATGCGGTATTCACAGACCGCAGTGCCAGACTGGAGGAAGAAAACAATTCTTTCTATTTTGATCCATTCTTTTTGATTACCTATCCGGGGTTGCAGATGGGAATGCGCCCGATGAAGAAGCCTGGATGACAAGACTCTCAGGCATAGCATGTTGGGACAGGAATTTAGGGTTGTTTGGCCCAGGCAGATGGCTGTGAGCAATTGTCCTGTTCACAGAAGCCCCTGTAATGGGTCTGGACCAGGCACCCAGTAGGACATCAGTGAGGACTTTGTTAACTGGTAAAAGGGGTTCTGAGGTGGAAGCCCCAGGCTGAAGCACCTCAGTCAGGAGGTTAGTTCTGACTGTCACAGAAGGTAGACTCTTGTCGAGGACTTCAGCCGATCTTCTCATCACCATGGAATATGACACTCCCTCCTCTGTAGTCACGGTAGGGGGAAAAAGCATGCCAGCGTCAGTGGAGGTAACCAGACCGCTACCTTCACCAAATTTCTGTGCCCAATCCTCTGTGTATTCCAGCTGTAATTCTAAAGGGTCCAGCAACCCCTCCACACCTTTCTCATACCCCTAAGAATAATGGTCAGGATCCAATTTAGGGAATGTAGGCTCCATCGAAGATAGAACCGGCATCGAGCGACGTCAGTCCGGCTTGAGTCTGGTATAAATATGGAGTTGACAATGATCATGGGCCTGACCAACATCAGAACCTGCAACATCTTTGCCGGAGCCAGGGAAGGTCGTGTTGGCACGATCGCGTCAGTAGGGATCCGATAACGGATTCTGAGGGGGCTCTCAAGAGCCGGGGAAGGAGACACTGGCGTAGAACCCGAGGCTCCCTCCGACCCTACTGGGCCAGAAAGTGTTGAGGAGGGTCAGTCGGACCAAAAATGAGGCGTTTGTCCTCATAAAACTCCTTGACTTGGGCAGGGGTGGCTCTGGATACCAGGAACTTGAAAAGGCATGGAGCTAACCCAGAAGCAGGCTCTGAGGATAGAGGCCTAGAGCGTTGATGGTCTACCTGCATTGTATCGTTTGAGCGGTGGGGTGAAGTTGATGAATAATTGCTCTTTTTTGGCTTCTTATTCTTGTGACCCGAATGTCCAGAGGACTTCAAGTGGGGCGAAGAATAGTGGTGATGGCTCCGCCAGCAGTCTTGTGACCTTCCTCTTGAGCCAGACTGGGAGCACCACGGAACCGAGTGCCAAGCCGCCAGGAGCTTTAGGGACCGCTCCCTCAAATCCTTTGGGTTCATGGCCTGGCACTCAGAGCACGACTTTGGGTTGTGGTTGTGCTCCAGACACCACAAGCACACAAGGTGAGGATCCATCACTGACATCATGCGGTGACAGGAGTTGCACAGCTTGAAACAGGTCTTACATGACATTCTCAGCACATCAAAAAAGTGTAAAAAAAACTCAACAAAACGATCGAAGTCAGTCAAAAAAATGACTGAAGGTAGCTCTATCCGGGAATTGAGTGTAGGCTGGCGCAGAAAGAAAAGAACTGACATCAGCGCGCTGCTGTGGCGCCTATATACAACAGCAGCATCATCATGGCAACTACAATGCCTGACGGCGTGTAAGGGTACTGCTCAAGGGAAAAATCTCTGGGTCCAGTCTGACACCTGGGGGGAATTCTAAGGTAAGGAATCTGCAACTAGAAGTCTTTATCAGATAAGTAGAGCATATAATGGGTGATAACAGATTTTAGTTAAAATATAAATCAGTTGCTAATTATACAATACTAATTTTAGGAATTGTGGTGTGTTCTAAGGTGATTTTACCTTGTAAAAAAGCCTTCTGCTGGGATTTCATGAATCATGTTGAGAGAAAACTGTTTTCTCATGATTTTCCCATAAGGGTATGGAAGGTGCTCCAGAAGCTAAAATGAGTGCATATTTTCTGTAACTTCAAACTATTTTCTCAGCCATATTAGAATGAAGTCTGGCATTCTCAGTAAAACATGTGCTTCCAACAGGAGCAGCCTGGCAGTTGATTCTCTTGAGACCTACTGAAGCCTCCCTAAAAAACAACTAAAGCGCTAACAATCTTACTTATGACACACCTGGTGCCATCTTGATTGACTCAAACTGGTAAAACCTAAAACATTTAGGGCCTGATTACAACTTTGGAGGAGGTGTTAATCCGTCCCAAAAGTGACGGTAAAGTGACGGATATACCACCAGCCGTATTACAAGTCCATTATATCCTATGGAACTCGTAATACGGCTGATGGTATATCCGTCACATTTGGGACGGATTAACACCTCCTCCAAAGTTGTAATCAGGCCCTTAATGTAGAAAGGAACAAAATGAGGGGGTTCATTTTGTCATAGAAATTAAAGTTAGTGCTGCAGAAAGAACAATTAGGACATGTGATTAGTGAGTTCTCAAATATCTTCCTCTTCTATTTCAGTAATACATCCTGACATGCAGACTGAAACATGCACTTTCAACACCAGCAGCAGACTGCCATTTAATTCCATGATAATTAGCAGCTATACTAGAGTGTTCTAATTAGAATCTAGAGTGCTAACATTCTGAATTTATGCCAAAAGAGTAGCACTTCTGAACATCATCATGATGGAATCGAAGTGGAAAACTGAAAGCAATTTCTACTGAGGCTACTGCAGTGAATGAGGAAACTAGAGAGCTTCATAACCAATATGTCTCCCAAGGGACTACCAGATAAAAAAGAGGCCAATATAGCAAACATATCACCCAAATGTAGCCCAAGTATACCCCAATGAAAAAAGTGTGAGAAACAGTTAATGTTTTTTTTTTTTCAGTTTTATATAGCGCAGACTTGATCTGAAGGTATTGAGTACTTTACAGGAGCATCAGTTGCATTACACAAGGATACATTCATTTTGGTTTTAGCCATGAGGAGATTAATGGATTTGCCCTGAATCACAGACTGTTGAGCTGATGCCAAAACTTGAATCTGGTTCCCCAGTTGCAGGGTCTGTAGCTCTGGCCATAATGCCACACCCTCTCCCCTAGGTCGAACATACAATCAAGAGACCAATTAGATATAAAACATAAAGATAGCAAATAATTTAAAAGTGATGTATCGCTATTTAAGACTCAAAAAATGTGTTTTCATTTTAGTTTTTTAGAGCACTAAACATAATTTCTATGGGAATAAGACCCTCTCATTTTTATAATTTCTAAAGGAAATGTTTTAGATATTGCAGTATTGATTACATCGAGATGACATCAGGCGTGCCACACTTATGTAACAAATATAGAATGTTACCAATCAATTTGTTCATTAGAATCCTGTGGAGAGGCAGAGGTCAAGGGCACGGACTTGGATAATTGAGGGCAGGGTGCGGAGGCAACAAGTTCATCACGCCGGGCAGTGGGATTGGCAGTGGCGGCACACAGACCATGGAGGGCAGGGAAAAAGGGGGCCATGGCAATGAACCAACCATGCAGGAGAGGCTAGAGAGGCTGTGGCGAAATAACAGACCACTGAGGGCAGCAGGAAGAGGCAGTGGCAGTACACCCATCCATGCCAACGGACCTGATTGAGGCAGGAGACTCCCAATGTTTTTAAGCTAAAAGGGGCTTTATTTTATCTGTCTCCTGTCTAAAATCTAATTTGCAATGTAAGTCAATGGGGAAAATCATTTCCCTACTTTTTTTCAAAATCTCTTACCAAGTTCAAAATGTTGGCAAGTGTTGGAGCGGAAATGTTAGTAATGCTTTAGTGGTACAGAAGACAGCATTAGGTCACTTTATATTCACATTTAAAAGCCCAACAGAGATGCACTGACACGTATTTTAAAGGGTACATGTTTTGATTTATGGTGGACATTGTGCCTACTATTGGTGGGCATTGTGCCTGTCATGGCAAACATTGTGCTTACTTGTGTGTGATAAAATTAATGCTCACATGATTTGATAATGATGAAATATATTAATCTTCAGAACAATTAATCATAAATATATTGTTAGAATGATTTCTTATAATGAGTAAGAATGAATATGATATTTTGATTTATATGATTTATCAGTATAAAGTAACATGTGCGCAGAAAAATAAATGCATTCCTTTGTCATATCTAATGTAATGTTTTAAAAAAGATTTCAATTAATATTGAAATGCTTTGCATATTTTATGATATGTTGTTGATGATCCATTCAGAAGTTTGCATGCTATTACTACATTGAATTCATTGTTTTTGCATCCTAGGCCTGAAGTTTAATATCCGCAGCAGCAGTGAAATGGCAAATCGTGTCTTCCCCTTTAACCTGAATTCTTTTTATTAGGTTACTCGCATGTATTAATACAACGAATTTCCTGTGTTCGGATGCTATGCCTGAAGTTTCATATTCGCAGCAGCAGTGAAATGCTGAACCATTTCTTCCCCTTTAACCTGAATTTTCATTAGGTTGCTCACATTTAGTAAATGTTCCATTGTAATAGTAAAAACCTTTGTCACCATTATCCTTGAAAAATAACAAATTCGTTCTGGAACCAGAGTTAAAGCAGTAAATGTTGCAAGTAATATTAATTCACATGAAAGCTGTTGAATCCATCCTATGCCCATGGGAAAAAATTCCATATGTTACCAAAACACATAAATCGTTATTTGTGATGGAACACACATGGAAAGAAAGAGATGACACCACTTCCAGCCTTGAGAGATTTCAGAGACTGCAAACCTGATGGGCGTGTAGATTTTCATTGGATATTGTCCTTTTTACGTGATGTGGACCCATCAAGCTAACCAATGGAAATGCTTTGGACATTCCTAGTTAGGCAGAGACTTTTGCAACTTTTAGTCAGTCCCCTCTTGACTCTTATATTGCTCAGTTCCCACTTGCCTCTTCCTCTGCTAAGTCCCTACCTGATGCTCCTGATGCACAGCTTGTGTTATGCACTTTGCCCTGATACTGCTTCTGACAAACTTTGCTGATGATGAGATGCTCTGCTGACAAACCTGAATTGTATGCTGATCCCAGGAGAGGTATATTCAAATGCAGGGTTAATTTTCCCTTGCCTTATTTCTTTTAATTAGATTAGCATGTTGACACCTGTTTAATTTTATTTTTTTAGTTAGTCTAACCTAATCTGAGGTAGATTACTTTTTCAAATTATTTTTGTTTTCTTTTTCTTTTTGACTTTTTGATTTTGCTTGCATGTGTTAGCCCATTCCCACGCATGCTTGTCCTAATTTGTGATAGTAGTAGGGATAACCTTGCACATGAAATTTGATGTATTGACTGGTGAATCTGAAATTGACTAATGATTGACTAATCAAATGATTTGAAATCTGTTTCTGGTGCACAAATTGTTTCTTTGGTAGTATGTGTAATCCTTTTGGAACGTTTAATGATCTTGATATTGAGTAGATTAAGTGTGTTTTATAGATTTGGTCAGTCTATGGTTTTCTTTTATTTGTATAATCTGATCTTGCACACAGTGTACATGATTTTGGCTCTGTGGTTGTAATAAAGCTTTGAAACTTTTCCCAGATTGGAGTTTTGTTTCCGTGGCCACACTGGGCATGGTGTTTAAATTGTTGTATGGGCTGAACTGATTGTAAATTGCTACCACACTCTTTACTGAGTCCAAAGATCCCATCAGCCTCACGGAAGGAAGCTTTTTCGAATCCTGACCGGGAGGACAAAACGCATTAGCAGATTCCGGAAGCAGAGTTATGGTTTTGTCCCATGAGGAGGGCAACTGTATATTTTGATTTGGGGCAACTGTATATTTTGATTTGTGCTAAGAGTAGTGACAAAACCTGGTAGAAGAGGAATGCTTATGTCCCATGGGAGGGGTAATTGTATGTTTGTTCAGTATTAGGATTGATAAATCAGTTGTTGGACTAATGACTGGTTGTGTTCCAACATTTTGCTCACACTATGAGTTGTTTTTAGTTAGTTAAGAGGCTGATGAAATTCCAGTGTGTGTTACAAGTGTACAGTGTAGGAAGCTGTCCTGGTGTGTGGTGGATACCTATGGTGTTTGCACCTTATACCAGGACCAGTCAACCCTTTTTAGTGAATGAAGACAGTGTCTAGGTAGCCAAGGATTTCTAGTGGTAGCTGTGGTTAGCAGCCAAGACTTATCTAGGAGGAGTGTAAAGCTCTTGAAATACCACAGCAGTCACACAGCAACTTATCACACCTGAAAGGAACCCCACAATTACAAAAATAAAGGTACTTTATTATAGTAACACTGAACTAAATTACTGCAACCCAACTGGATGCAAGTGCACTATATATATATATATATATATATATATATATATATATATATATATATATATATATATATATATATACATACATATATATGTATATATATATATATACACAGTAATTATTAGGAACTGGCATACAGAACAACAATCATTGGCAAGAATTAGTGAAAAATAGCTAAGGCCCTATAGGGGGACCAAACCATATACTAAAATAGTGGAATGCAAAGTAAAGTCCCCCACCCAAGGATGTGGAATAGTTAGAAGGGAGCTGGGAGAGCTCAGGACCCCCAAAGGTGAGTACCTTGATGGCCCCCAGCGACCAGGTGAGCAGAGGTAAGTTACCTGGTCTTCCACAAGAATAACAAGGGGACTTGGAAAATGAAGATTGCAAGACCAGGACCAGTCCATTGGAACCCAATGGTGGATTCCAGAAGAGGAGGACCGGCAAAAGAAGGGGATAGAGTCCAGTCCACATAGGAGTGTCCAGACTGGGCAGGAGGGTAGAAAGAGGGAAGGGTAATAGTTTGCCCTATATGAAAAGGAGTGACAACTTTTGGCAGGAAAGCCGCCCTGGTTTTCAGTACCACTTTATCAGGGAAAAACAAGATAAAGGGGGGCTTTACGAAAAGGGCTTGAAGCTCACCAACCCTCCAAGCAGACGTTATAGCGATTAGGAAAACAGTCTTAAGGACCAAATACCTTAAAGGACATGAATGCACGGGGTCGAATGGTGAACCCATCAGAAATGTTAAAACAAGATTTAAATCCCACTGAGGCATATGAAAGGGTGTGGGAGGAAACTTATTAAGCAAGCCCTTCATAAATCTATTTACAATCAGAGTTTTAAATAAAGAGGGCTGGTCCGGGAGGCAAAGAAAAGCAGAGAGAGCAGCCAAATAACCTTTAATTGTAGTGTAGGAAGTTGGCTCTGTATATACTATTTCAAAGAAAGAAATAGTGTGCACAGAGTCAAAGGGTTTCCCTTAGAGGTAAGATAGTGGCAAAAAGAGATAATTCCAATGCTCTATTTTGTGGTAGTGTGGTCGAGCAGTAGGCTTATCACAGGGTAGTGTTAAGCATTTGTTGTACACACACAGGCAATAAATGAGGAACACACACTCAAAGACAAATTCCAGGCCAATAGGTTTTTATATAGAAAAATATATTTTAACAACCACAGGTTCAAGATTTACAAACAATACTTTAAATGAAAGGTATTTTACTCAGGTATCTTAGGAACTTTGAATTATCACAATAGCATGTACAGTTTTGACAAAAATGGCAATAAGCTATTTTAAAAGTGGACACAGTGCAAAAATCAACCGTTCCTGGGGGAGGTAAGTAAATGTTAAGTTCACAGGTAAGTAAAACACTTACAGGGTTCAAAGTTGGGTCCAGGGTAGCCCACCGTTGGGGGTTCAAGGCAACCCCAAAGTTACCACACCAGAAGCTCAGGGCCGGTCAGGTGCAGATGTCAAAGTGGTGCCCAAAACACATAGGCTTCAATGGAAATAGGGGTGCCCCGGTTCCAGTCTGCCAGCAGGTAAGTACCCGTGACTTCGGAGGGCAGACCGGGGGGTTTAGTAGGGCACCGGGGGGGACACAAGCAGGCACAGAAAGTACACCCTCAGCGGCACGGGCGGCCGGGTGCAGAGTGCAAACAGGTGTAGAGTTTTCATTATGTTTCAGTGGGGAGACCAGGGGGTCTCTTCAGCGATGCAGGCAGGCACAGAGGGGGCTCCTCGGGGTAGCCAACACCTAGGCTAGGAAGAGGGTCACCTGGGGGTCGCTCCTGCACTGGAGTCTGGTTCCTTCAGTTCCTGGCGACTGCGGGTGCAGTGTGTTTTCCAGGCGTCGGGTTCCTTGAAACAGGCAGTCGCTGTCAGGGGGAGCCTCTGGATTCCCTCTGCAGGTATCGCTGTGGGGTCTCAGGGGGGTCAACTCTGGTTACTCACAGGCTCGCAGTCGCCGGGGAGACCTCCCTGTAGAGTTAGTTTTCCGCAGCTCGAGCCAGGGGCGTCGGGTGCAGAGTGGAAAGTCTCACACTTCCGGCGGGAAACGTGTGGTCTTTAAAAGTTGCTTCTTTATTGCAATGTTGCAGTTTTTTGGAACAGGGCTGCTGTCCTCGGGAGCTAATGACGTCTAGCAGATGGAGACCTCGACCTCGATCGGCTCCGCGTCGAATGGCGCCGTGAGTCATGACGGCGCCGTGAGTCAT
The DNA here is from genome assembly GCF_031143425.1 of Pleurodeles waltl. NCBI lineage: Eukaryota > Metazoa > Chordata > Amphibia > Caudata > Salamandridae > Pleurodeles > Pleurodeles waltl. The sequence goes on along the minus strand of NC_090442.1, from coordinate 646,042,823 downwards.
GACGACGCAGCTTCTTGTGCCTCTTGAAAGAAGTGTCAGATGAAGCCTTCGCTAAGAAAAGCTTGGCCTCTCTTTCTTTTAGTGCCTTAGGGTTCATGCTCTGGCACGATCCACACTCCTCGACATCGTGCTTAGAGCTAAGACACCAAAGGCAGTCCCCATGCGGATCAGTGACCGACATCCGACCACCACATTCATTACAAGGCTTGAAACCCGATTTTCTCGGGGGAGACATTGTAACTACTAAAGCAACAACTCTATCCAACGAGCCAAGAAAAAGAACCGTTAGCGTTGGAGGCAGGGAAAAAAGGAAACGGACGTCAGCACGCCGGCGAGGACCTCTTATTGGCACGGTGACGTCAGACGGAGACGCGTGGAGCCGTGCAATTGTGACGTCCTCGTCGACGTGGAGAGTTGGGGAGAAGACTTTCCATCGGATGCTGGCGCAAGGACGAATTCATAAGGTGAGGAATCCACAGGTAGTTTTTATCCATCAGAAATATGATTCGAGGAGTTCCAGACTGTTATCAGGAATATTTTGGGATCTTTCAGAAATCTAGTAATCCCATCCTACCTCCTCATCGAATCTATGACTGTGCTGTTCCATTGGTTCCGAATGAAGTAGTACCTTTTAGTTGAATGTATTCATTGACAGATCAAGAAAAGAAGGTGCTCAAGGAATACCTAGATGACAACTTAAAGAATGCGTTAATTGCTCCTTCTACGTCTCCTGCTGGGGCTCCTTTTTTCTTTGTTCCCAAGAAGACAAAAGATCTGCATCCATGTGTCGACTTTCGCAGACCTTAATAAGATAACAATCAAGGATCGTTATCCCTTGCCTTTAATTCAGGATATATTGGATGCCATCCAAGGAGCCAAGATGTTCACCAAATTAGATCTAAGAGGTGCCTATCATCTTTTACAAATAAAAGAAGGAGATGAATGGAAAACAGCCTTCTGTACTCCCTTCGGACTCTATGAGTATCATGTCATGCCTTTTGGATTGACTAATGCACCTTCTGTTTTCCAACGATTCATGGATTCAGTGTTCTCTGATTTATTAAATCACTATGTAGTAATCTATCTGGATGACATCTTGATATATTCCCGTAATCCTGAGCAACATACGGAACATGTACTACAGCTCTTGGACAGACTTAAAAGGAATCATTTATATTGCAAACCAGAGAAGTGTTAATTCCACAAGACTGAAGTGAATTATTTGGGGTTCAGTATCAATCAACAAGGAATATCCATGGACCCAGACAAAGTAAGAGCCATCCTAGACTGGCCTTCTCCATCTTCAGTAAAAGAAACTCAATGCTTCCTTGGACTATCAAACTTCTATCGCCAATTTATTCAGGACTTTGCCGACCAACAAAGTTTCATCACCCAAACTATCAAAAAAAAGAATTTGAAGAATGGCTTTGTCTGGACCAAAGGTGCTGAACAGGCTTTTCAAGAGTTAAAGAAGTCCTTCACTCAAGCACCCATTCTGCGACATCCTGATGCTACTAAAAAATGTATAGTTGTGACAGATGCCTCTGAAAGAGCCATAGAAGCAGTTCTACTTCAGAAACAAAGCGACAATGGATTAGAACATCCTATATTCTATCTCTCTCACATTCTGACAGAAGCAGAATGCAATTACTCAGTACTGGAACGAGAATTACTTGCTCTCAAAATAGCATGTAAGGAATGGAGAAGTTTCTTGATGGGTACCAGAGAGCCTTTTGAAGCCAGGACTGACCACCGCAATTTACAATGTCTTCGAAGTTTCCAGTGTCGTAATAGTCGCCAAGCAAGATGGGCCTTCTTCTTTAGCCAGTATGATTTTGTGATAACTTACATACCTGGATCCAAGAATCTAGTGGCAGATGCTTTATCCCGTCGATATCCCCCCGTCGCTAATACCTCCTCTCCACATTTTATTGAGTCCAGTAGAATCATAGGAGCTACTAAATCTTTTCAAGAACGCGTCAAATCTGAGTACCAGTTCCTTCCTATTGCAGAATGGAATAAAGTGACACCCCTCTTACAAAAGGAAAATGATTACTTCTATCATCATAAGGCTCTTTTCTTACCTACTAAAAAGGTACAGAATGAGGCGTTACAAATGTGTCATGATTCCCGGGTAGCAGGACATCGAGAAATCAAGAAGTCCCAGGAGCTGCTGCAACGATATTTTTGGTGGCCTTCCCTTAAGAAAGATACAGAATCCTATGTCTTAGCATGTCCAGTATGTGGCCAGACCAAGACACCCAGAACTAAACCAGCAGGTTTATTAATGCCTTTACCTGTTCCCTCAGCTCTTTGGTGTACCCTTTACATGGATTTCATGTTCTTTACCGTCTTCTTCTGGTAACCATGTAATTATGGTAACAGTTGATTCCTTCACCAAGATGGCATACTTCACAGCCTTGATAAGATTACCAACAGCTCCTGAAATGAGTCGCATATTCATGCGAGATATTTTTCGCCTCCATTGTCTTCCTCAAGAGGTCATTTCGGACAGAAAGCCACAATATGTGTCACGATTTTGGAGAGCTTTTTGTGCCTTGTTAAATATTGAGGTGTCCTTGTCCTCTGGTTTTCATCCACAAACCAATGGTCAAACTGAACGAGTGAATCAGGAACTTCAACAATACCTGAGATGTTACTGCAATGCCACTCAAAGTTATTGGTCGGATTTTCTTGCTCTTGCTGAATTCTCCTACAACAACACAGTTCATAGTGCGACCAGTGCAACACCTTTTTATTGCACCTATGGTTTTCATCCTAGGGCCATGTCCACTGTTCCATGTAAAACTTCTCTTGTTCCTGCAGTCACTTCTTTTGGACGACGGATCCGCCAAATTCAGGGCTTAATCCATACCACTCTCAGCTTCTAAACAAGCAATGAAACGAAAAGCGGATCGTCATCGACAGATGGCACCCTTGTATCAAGTAAGACACAAAGGCGGTCATTCCGAACCTGGCGGTCATGGACCGCCAGGGCCGGGGACCGCGGGAGCACCGCCAACAGGCTGGCGGTGCTCCCAAGTGCATTCTGACCGCGGCGGTACAGCCGCGGTCAGAAACGGAAAACCGGCGGTGTACCGCCGGTTTTCCGCTGCCCTGGGGAATCCTCCATGGCGGCGCAGCTTGCAGACTGCAGTTTTTGATCCAGTGACTGCTCTTGGGAGGATGCCTCCTCCGTCCATGCCCCCCGCTTGGTTTGACTTTTTTATGCCCATCACCCTGACAAACCTGGGGCCTTGGGGAGGGGACCTACTGTGACGCTGCGCCTAACCGCGGTGTCTCTCTCTCCGATCGCGGTCGGATCGCACCTCCGATTGTCGTAGCGCCGTCCTCCGCGTTTTTTCCCTTTTTTGCTGAAGCGTTCCAGGAAGCATGTTTAATGCTCCTGGTCGCGTCGCCCCTTACCTGTTTTTGTGAATCCTCTTTTTTCATGTCAGTGGTGGTCTCTTTTTTGTCCTTTTTTTTCTTCTTTTCTTTTGGCCTCTGTGCACTTCGTTTTTTTCTGTATTCTTGCTAGTTTCCATGTTGTCTTCTTGCTGTTTCTTTTTCCCAGCATGCTTTTTTCTTTTATACTACAACCTTTTTCTTATTCTTGTCTATTGGCTTTTCCCAATTCAAGATGGTGTTGTTTTGCTTTCCTGTGTTGTCACTTCCTGACTTCCAGTGTATAAGTCACTCAGGGGGTCATTCCGACCCTGGCGGTAAATACCGCCAGGGCCGGGGTCGGCGGTAGCACCGCCAACAGGCTGGCGGTGCTCCGCCGAGCATTCTGTGTACCGCCGACTTTCCGCTGCCCATGGGAATCCGCCATGGCGGCGCAGCTTGCTGCGCCTCCATGGGGATTCTGACACCCCATACCGCCATCCTGTTCCTGGCGGTTCGCCCCCCAGGAACAGGATGGCGGTATGGTGTGTCGTGGGGCCCCTGGGGGCCCCTGCAGTGCCCATGCGAATGGCATGGGCACTGCAGGGGCCCCCGTAAGAGGGCCCCACAAAGAATTTCAGTGTCTGCTTTGCAGACACTGAAATTTGCGACGGGTGCAACTGCACCTGTCGCACCTTCCCACTCCGCCGGCTCCATTCGGAGCCGGCTTCCTCGTGGGAAGGGTGTTTCCCACTGGGCTGGCGGGCGGCCTTTTGGCGGTCGCCCGCCAGCCCAGTGGGAAACCCAGAATGACCGCCGCGGTCTTTTGACTGCGGTACGGTCTTCTGGCGGTTCCCACTTGGCGGGCTGCTCCCGCCGCCCGCCAAGCTTAGAATCAGGCCCTCAGTCCTGATCTGCCTTGTGTTGCAAACATTTTGCTTTGATGGTGCTCTTCGCTCCTGTTCGTCGTTCCTGTTTCGTTGTTTGTGATTTTGCTTTTTGCCCTTTTTTCAAGTCCTGTTTTTTTTCTTCCTTTTCAGGAGTTCCTGTTTTGAGTTTTTTTCCCCATTCCTTTGGGGTTTTTCCTCTGGGACTCCTTCTGGAGGGTACGGTCTGCTTAGGCATTTTCTGTCAAGCAGCACCGTGGCTACTAGAAAGGGTCGCCCCTATCTGGGTTTATCCAGAACCAGCAAAAGACCGGGTGTCCTTTCAAATCCTGGGCCAGAGGTGAGAAGCTGTATGCAGACCGGGACAATATGAGATGAGACTCTTCTTGAGGCCTAGATCTTGATGGCACCATTACTAAGAACAAAGAATTCTGATTGGTTTCCACCCCTCCATATAAGACTCTTTGACCTATGGTTCTTGGACATTTTACCATATCAGTTAAAAAATTAATGACCATGCTGTGAATGATTCAAATCATGATTATATGGATTCCCATAATTATCTATTTTCTGGATGTTGGGGACTTCTAATAAAGTGATATTGCTGAAAACATATGTGGATTTATTTAGGTCCTCTTGTTTGCCATTGCATTTGTTTTTTCTTTCTTGGGGGTTTTGAATTTGTTATAGAATGTTTTATTTGTGTTGTTCTTACTGTTTTCAGTGAGCATGATAGAGACTGTGTGAATGCTAGTTTTCCTTTTTATTTTTTGGCCTTTCCCAGGTTGCATGGGACTATGGGGGTTATTCTAACTTTGGAGGAGGTGTTAATCCGTCCCAAAAGTGACGGAAAAGTGACGGATTTACCACCAGCCGTATTACGAGTCCATTATATCCTATGGAACTCGTAATACGGCTGGTGGTATATCTGTCACTTTACCGTCACTTTTGGGACGGATTAACACTCCTCCAAAGTTAGAATAACCCCCTATTTGTTCTAAATATGTGTATACAGTAACAAGATGAATGTAATTATAATTGTAAAATAAAATGATATGCAAATATGAACGTATACTTAGGACCTTGGCTTGACAAGTTGTCATTATCAAATTTAGGGATTCAGACTTTTTGGAACCACTAATGAAGGTGGGTTATTTGTATTTTGCTGGATCTTGATGACTCCTTTCGAGGCCTGGATCTTTGAGGCCGCGCTTTTCCTTTTTGTCCTTCTCCAGGAACAGCTTTGCTTCTCTCTCTTTAAGTGCCTTCCGGTTCATACTCTGGCATGAAGAGAATCCCCGATGTTGTGGTCGGAACTCAGGCACCAAAGACAGGTCTGGTGAGGGTCAGTAACAGACATATGATCCCCACACTACTCCCTACAAAGTTTAAAGTCTGACTTCTTCGGCTGAGACATTGTTGCACAAACAAAATAAAAATAATAAAGAACTCCCTTGACACAGTGTAACACCTGGAGAGGTAGAAAAACCGTTAGCGTTGAAGGTGTGGAAAAAAGGGAACTGACATCAGTAGCACACTGGCGAGGACTTCTTATAGTTACGATGATGTCAGACGAAGTCACATGCACAACCGTTCCATTATGACGTCCTCATTGACGTGGAAAGCTAGAAAGAAAAGATTTCCATCAAATGCTGGTGCATTGGGAGTATTCAAAAGGTGAAGAATCCACAGTTAGAAATATCCATCAGAAGAATGTGTTCTGACTGCAGCCTTAGAGGTGGATCAGTACGGAGCCTATGCAAATGCAAAGATTATGGGACATGATGTTTCATTCTTGGTAGACACTGGGGCAACGCGTTCCACTGTCAGAACCACAGAATTGCCAAATGTGCCCTTGTCAGGAAGGTAAGCTCAGGTAGCAGGAGAAGCAAATCAGCATTTAACAAACCAGATTACAGAGCATATTTCAGTCAAAATAGGGTCATTTGAGGATTTACATCAATATGTGGCTTGCGAATCAAGCCCTGTGAGTTTATTAGGACGTGACCTGCTGTGTAAATAGAACTTCTCCATTAGTTGTAGTCATCAGGGAATAGCAATCCAGACAAATCGTGATGATGAAAGATCCAGCAAAATTGATGAGATGTATCCTCTCATCGCATTATTCCCAAGGATGACAGTTAATGATTTTCCCAAAGAGTTGCAGGAAACAGTGATGGTGAAGGTTTGGGATCTTTCAGGAAAGGTAATTGGACTCATCTAGCCAGTTAAAATAACAATAAAGCCAATTTCAGTGTTTCCCAAGATCCCCCAGTGCAATATGGCCCCAGAAGTGATTGCAGGGATTGAAAATGTTGTTGAACAGGGAGTCCTGAAGTAAGTAATGGGAAGCCTGTGCAATTCTCCTATCATGGGACTGCAGAAGCCCAATGGAAAATACTGCATAATCCAAGATTAGTGAAAAATGAACAAAATTGTTATTCCCTGTTGTCCTGGGGTACCAAATCCTGATGTGAATTTGTTTCAAATCCTCCGTGAAGCAGAATGGTTTTCCGTCATTCACTTGTGTCAGGCCTTATTTTCCGTTCCACTCCATGAAGAGAGTCAGTTCTTATTTTCATTTAAATTCGGAAGCTGTGTATATTCTTGATGTCATACTCCTCAGAGGTATACAGAGTCACCATCCATTTTCAATCAGATTGTGAAAAAGAATTTAGAGTCCCTGAACATGCCATTTTATTCACTGCTAGTTCAGTAAATAGATGACTTGATGGATGCATCAAATACACGTGAAGCCTGTAGGAGAAATACCATTGCCCTGTTGAACCGTAGGTGAAAATAAGAGAAGTGAAATATTTGGGTCATCACACAGAGAAGGGAGCAAGGAAGGTGTCCCTAGAGAGAGTTACAGCAATTGTGCAAATGAATCCACGCGTGACACAAAGAGAAGTCAGAATGTTCTAGGGAGTGGTCGGCTACTGCCTCCAGTGGATCCCAAATTTTCAATGATTTTCAAGCCCTAGCAAAAATTGACAAACAAAGGGGTGTCAGAACCGGTACCATTTGACAACACATGTATGAAAGCCTTCACCGAGCTGAGAGAAAGCTTGTGCCGAGCCCCAGCTCTGGGAATGCCAGATTACAATAAACATTTTTCATTGTTTTGTCATTAACGTGATGGTTGTGCACTTTCTGTTTTGATGCAGTTAAATGCAGGCGTCAACAGACCAGTGGCTTATTTTTCTGCTACACTGGATTCCATAGCTGCTGCTTTGCCTAGCTGTTTAAAAGCAGTTGCCACAATAGGTGTCAGCATCCTCTGAACATCCATATGCCCCACTCTATTGAAGTCCTTTTGAACCAAACCAAAACCCAATGCCTGACAAATGCACATTTAACCCGTTATGAATTGGCAATTCTTGGTTTGCTAAATGTTAATATCAAACAATGTACATGGTAAATCCTGCAGCACTTTTGCCTGAAATTGCTGATAATGTTAATGATAAAGATAAAGTGGAACATGACTGTCTCGATGTGCCTGTACTATTCTCCAAAGCTAGACCCCATATTCAAGACACCTTTTTAAATGAAAATGACTATGTCATGTTTGTTGATGACTCCTGTTTTACAGATAATGAAGGAACTCCTGAGCTGCTTATGCAGTTTGCACATTCTCAGGAGTGATAGAAGCTTCATGGCTTCAAGGAGTCTTTTCAACCCAAGTAGCTGAATTGGTGGCTCTTACTAGAGAATACTGTGCTTCTGAACAGCTCAAAAGTGACCATTTTCACTGAGAGTCAGTATGGGTTTGGTGTGGTTCATGACTTCGGACAGTTGTGGTCCTAGAGAGGTTTCCAAACCTCTTCAGGATCACCAGTCCAAAACAGTGAAATAATCTACAAATTATTGAAAGCATTACAATAGCAGTAAAAATTGCAGGTGTGAAACATGCATCACATCAAAAGTCCAGTGATTATATCTTGTTGGGCAATGATTATGCTGATTAAGTGGCCAGATACTGTGTGCTCCATTGCACGTCCTTTAACAAGGAATGGAGTAATGGAAGTAGCACCAATGAGACAAACCAAAGTTTCTTGATGTTAGTAATTGATATCTGGGAAGAGGTTAAGAGATTACAGGAAGAAGTTACAGAAGAGGTACACAGAGGTTGGAATAGAGGAGGTTGTGTTCAGAGAAATGAGGATGATGTTTGGGTTTCAGATAAAGAAAAAGGAGCGTTGCCTTCAATGGCAAGGTATTATCATGGACAGGTACACCTTGGTAGGAATGCTATGATCCGAACAGTCAAGCAGACATGGAACAACTCCAGATTTAGACTAGTTGCAGAAGCAGTGTGTCTCAGAGAAGTGTAACATGTCAGCAGTTGAACGTTGGGAAACATATTGTGGTTAACCAAAGTCACATAGGTAGACCTGGAGGTCCTTTCACCCGAATGCAACTAGATTTCATTGAGATGCCTGCATGCAATGGACTGAAGTATGTACTGGTGATAGTATATGCCTTTTCACACTGGATAGAAGCCTATCCAACTCATAGAAATGATAGGCTCAATGTTGCAAAGCTGTTGTTGAGGAACTTAATCCCCAGGTTCGGATTTCCAACTTCTTTGAAATCAGACCAGGGATTTCATTTTAACAACAAGATCATAAAATTGTTATGTGCAGCACTACAACCTGAGCAATGATTGCACTACAGTTACATACCAGAGGCACCTGGACTGATCGAGCAAATGAATAGATCTCTAAAGTCTCGATTGGCAAAGGTGTATGCTTCGACAACATTGAAACAGCCTGATGCATTGTCACTAGTTCTGATGAGCATGTGTAGCACACCTGGCAGGAACACAGGACTGTATCCACATGAGACTCTCATGGGACGTGCTATGAGACTACCAGCTATGCCTGCAAATGCACTTGTGAATATTGCAGATGACTTAGTGCTGGAAAGGGCTAACTGTTGTTGTTCCCTCTTTGTCTCATCAGGTTGAAGAAGCAATTGCCTTTCCTGGATCTACTTATATATGAGAAAAATTTATCATTGGCCACCAAGGTCTATTACAAATCTAGAGATCGCAATAATCGACTCCAATTTCATAGCTTTCACCCGAGGTCCCTGTGGGAGAACCACCCAGTGGGCCAGTTTTTACGTTTATGAGGGAACTGCTCGGATCTGTCAGACTATAAAAAACATGGTCAAAAGCTGTCCACTAAACTGAAAGAAAAAGATTACCCTGCATATCTTGTCAGGAGACTACATTCAACCCTCTATCTACCAAAATCCAGAAAATAATCAGAGATGACTGGAAAATCCTGACCTCTGGCGGCCTCCCTTTCCAACAACCTTTACATGCCTATAAAAGGGCCACAAACATACGCAACATGGTGGTGCACACAAGACCCACCAGGAAACCTCTCAATAAACAGACAACACTATGGCGTCCACCACCCCAAAGGGTCACCACCTGTGTGGCAACTGCAACGTTTGACGGTTCACACAGAAATCCACCATAGTACACCTTGGTCTAAAAACACTGTGGATATTGACATCACTTTCAAATTGCAACAGTAAGAATGTAATTTATATGATCAAGTGTCCCTGCCAGCTTATGTACATAGGAATGACAACCAGGAAGGTAGGCACCAGCATCTGTGAACATAGGAGCACCATACGGTGCAAATATGACACCACCAAACTTACGAGTCACTTCATCGCGTGTAACCATTCCCCAGAGGAATTGGAATGGACAGTTCTAGAGCAACTACCACCAACAACAAACAACATGACCCAGAAGCTGTTTTATTGTGAACAACGATGGGTCTGGAGACTACACTCATGGATTGAATGATGAAATCCCGTGGTCATCACTTAACAAGTGACATCACCAACCAGCATTATGACATACACCATGCCGCCCATTTTTCCCCCACCATCCCCCTCTTTCCCTTTTCCCTCTTTCCCTCTTCCCTTCTGTTCCTTCTATCTTGCTCTCCATGGCCCTTCACCACAGCCCCCCTCCCGTATTTTCCTCTGTTCCTCCTCCCCCATCCCCCTTCCTTCACTCCCCTTCTCCTCTCTTCTCTTCCTTTCTGTTCTTTTTTCTCTTGTTGTCTTCTATTTTATTGTATTTAATTGCTTACTCCTGATAAAAAAAAAACTGCCCCCCCTCCGCCCCTCTCTCTTTTTTCCCAGGCCCCTCTATCAACAACACCGCCATCCGCACCCATTGCAATCAGCGTGCAGTCTCCCTCACCATCCGCAAGAGGCAACACGTGTGTTCCTTTGAGCTGGGAACTACATTTCCCAGCTCTGTAGCACGTTGCAGCGTCACGTGATCTTCTCACGCTGATGCCACGCCACCTCCACGCCCTGGGCCTTGAGGTCCGGGCCGGCGGCGCTGGATGCACGAGTTGAGTGCACCACCTTTTCTCCTTAAATACCGCCCTCACTCTGGACCCGGCACCTCAAGCGGTCCAGTGAGGGGACGGAGTAGGTGGCAAGCAAGCGCCTCCTTTGGAGTTGTGAGTCTCTCTCTTCAGCACACAGTGGCGACCTCCCATGGCACAGATAAAACTTTCTCAATTTGCTCTGCATTTCCGCAGCCAGTTTGTCCCCCTCAGGGTTATTTAGCCTGATTCTGGCAGTTTGAACGATCTGTGTGATACATGCGTGGTGTGATCATTTTATTGGTCAATATTTGTGCTTTGGACCGTTATTTCTTTGTATATGTCTCCCACTGTTCCTTTTGGACTTTAGATATGCAACCAGACACTAATATTTTGTGGCTCACGCAGCAGTGGACATTGATTATGACCATTTAGTGGTCCCTTCCTCATCATATATTTCTATATCCTTTTAATTTACTGCCTTCTCCTGTTTTACCATATCTCCTATCCTTAGTGTGTGACTATAAGCGGACACCCCCCCTCCTTGCGTCCTGGGGCCAGTAGCCTTCAGCTATAGGGTAAGATATTCATCCTTCCCTTTGGACACGTGTTACCCACGTATACATTGCATGACTTTTTGCTTGCTGTGTCACTTTTGCGTGTGTTTTGCAGTGCAGTGTTGTGTGTCATGTACATGCCAAAATGTCTTGCTCTTGTTTCCTTTAGTCCTCCATAAGGTATTTCCTTTTCCCACAGGTAGGCCCCATTTATATTTCTTATATTACTTCACCTGCACTCGCGATTAGCGGAGTGGGTTATTGGTTGCAATGCATGACTATGAGGGGTCCTAGGCCCTGAAGAATGCCCCTAGACCTTCCTTGGCTCTTTGTAGTGGGCAGAAACATGTTGGCCAGTAACTTTTAGATAGGTGACCCAGTGAGTCCTTGTTCTCACAGAGGTGTCCCATCCTTGCTCTTAATCACACCTGCAGACACCACTAATAAAAGTGTACCTTTAGACAGGTGACTGTCTAGGTGTTTTTACTTCTACTCTAGTATAGCTGGATCCCATATTTTTCCAGACAAGTTGAATTTACGCACTCCCTCCTGTTCTTTTAACAGTGACGTTGAGTCCGCCCAGGTGGCACTGTCCTACCTGGGTGGGGCTAGGTGGTCATATGATGAAGCATGACACTATATAGTAAGTGAGACCATCTAGTCCGTAAAGGAAACCCACCACACAACCCTCCACAGCATCCAACACAGCAACTCATAGAGTGAGTTCAAGAAGCCCCAGGCAAAATCCTCTGCTAGCGGCTCCTCAATATAAGTGAACCCCATACCCTTTGTGTTTATGGTTCTAGTTATAGGGAGAAAGTATGGGTTGGTTCCTCTTGTTTGTTCTCTCCCTGACTCCCTTTATGTGTTTTGATGGGAAACAACAGCTTAACCATCACAAGAACAGCATTTCAGAAACACATGTTTAGAGCTGCGTTAGTAAGGGCTGGATCAGATCGTTCTACTACTACAATTGTGAAGTGTGCTGGTCTTCGGAACTGGGTTCATGCGATCCATACATGCAAAGTGCCAAGTCCTCTTAAAGATACAGTGCTTGTTCCTCTAGGGTCAGAATCAGTGAATGAAGGGGTCCAGGTTAGCCAAACTGTGAGACCTGGACAAGTGGCTGTCACAGAGCCTGCACAAGTTGGGGAAAGTTTGAGCATGTCAAAAGCAATCAAAGGTGCAGGAGAGTCAAGTCAGAGTCAATTGACTACTGCTAGCTCAGCAAATGTTGAAAATCTAGTTGTGTCTGAAACAGGAAATGTGAAAAGAGACCAGTGGCCCGCAAAACATCCAGACCCAGTTGCAGATGTACTTCCAACTATAACTGAAGCACCTGAGGAATAGGATCAAAGTGACGGTGAAAACAGTGCAGCAAGGAGATCATTAAGGAAAAGATTGCCAAGTCGCAGATACTCTGCACCTGAATGGCTATACTTTACTGCTTATGAATGGGAGAAGGAATTAATTGCCTGGAGTATTTTGGAACTTGAAATTGCTCTTGAACTGAACTTTGAAATGTAATTGCCGCTTGATGAGCAGAGGCATTACATGCTGAAAGTGCTAATCATTGAATGCCAGTTAGTGTATTACTAGAACTATTTGAATTTGTGATACAGATTTTGAACATTTCAAGACAACAAAACTTGATTAACTTTTGAAAAGATCAAGAACATAAATAAGTAAATAAGTGCAAAGAGACTTTGAAGTATTTTTTTTATTGTTTTTGGTTTGCTCACATTAAAGAAAAAACATTTTAAAAGCTGTGTTATATTTTTGATTTTGTTTTGCTTTTGATTTTTGAATTTGGTATTTTGGTTTGGTTCTAAACAAGTCATGAGTCCGGATTGGGGTATATAGAGTAAATGTAAATATGTGTGTATTGGCTTAGCAATAGTGTGTGTGATTGTGAGTATATTGGTGATTGTTGAGTTGAGTGTGTTAGTGAAAGACCATTTAGAGAGCACATTTACACAAGTGCATGAAGAGACTCATGCAAAACAAGATCAATTGTGTGAAGATGAGAGATTATTTCATTTGGACAACTCAAAGGTAGACTTGTCTTCTAATGTATACTACAAATTGCTGTACGAATATACTGAAACCATGGATGTGCGTGATTGTTATGTGTGTACACAGATACCTTAATTTGTACAGAAAGGAATTACATACCATAATTTGCCTTTTACTTATGGTATTAGTTGCAGTCTGCTATTAATACATTTATATATTCAAGAGTATATTCAGTATTTTTATTCTAATTTTGATCTTGTCTTTTCCTTTGTACCCATTAATTAGCACCTGAGTAGCATTGCTAAAGCAAAGAATATTGACATAGTGGGAGATTTCTTTGAACCAACTTTCACCTTTGGCACTGCTTACACTCACGAAAATAACCTAACATGCATTCTCATACAAGCAGAGAAAGATTTTGTTAGTCAAGTGGATGACAGGAGAAAAGCAATGAAAACCAAAATAGAAAAATGAATAGTTTTACATGTTTGGCAGAAAGATGCTACCCATCTTGCAGGTAGTAATACACAAGGACAATTAGCTCTAGATTGGCTACATGTAGGGAAGCTGTGTATATATACGCTGCAATCAAAGACTGATAATAAGTTTGTAGGGACTAGCGAATGTAGACATGTGTTTCTGTTTGAGAGTGTTTGAAATTTCATGCTAAATTGCAAGACCCTGCCATACCAGGTGTTTGGGTAGTTTTTCTGAAAATCCAGCATGTGGACAATTTTGACAATCCAGTCTGGAAGAAGAGACCTAATTCCAGAAAAAGAAGAGGAGCTAGTGCAGAAGAGATTATAGGTGATACTTTTGGTGCAGTGATTCCATTTGTAGGTGTGATACTGAATGACATTAAGATAAGAAAGTTGTCAACTATTGTATATAAGATGACAACTCATTATGCAGGTGCTATGCTTCTGGTGGACACAGAAATAGTTATGAGATCATTGGTTTTGCAAAATCGGCTTGCTTTAGACATAATATTGGCAAAGGAAGACAGAGTTTGCAAAGTTTTAAAGGCACTACATTGTTGCACATTCATTTCAGACAACAGTAAGGAGATAAGGAGATTCATAATGAACATGACAAACTTGAAAAATGACCTCAAAAATCTAAAAGAGACAAATATCGGGGAAAGAATAGGTAGAGGATTTTCAAATCTTGGATCATGGTTTAGAGATGTAGGGCAGAGAATAGTGAAAATGATCCTGAGTCCTTTGTTGATTGTGACTGTATGGATGATTGATGCACTTGAATTTTACAAAGGTTACAAATTCTGGAAGAAGCAAAGATCTAAGACTAAACAGAGGAGGGACGAAATTGAAATGGGGAAAATGAGGAGCAGTTGTCACAAGAACCTGAAGAGAACTGAGAATTTCAGTAGACCAAGGCCCTTACGTTATCAAACAACTAGGCTTTGAGCTTTCTCATTGAAAATGAAAATGTATTTTTGTGACTGTACAATTTGCCATCAGAGGAGGGATGGTTGGCGCGAAAATTTTAGTAATGCTTTAGTGACACAAAAGGCAGCATTAGGCAACTTTATATTTGCATTTAAAAGCCTAACAGAGATGCACTGACATGTATTTTAAAGTGAACACATTTTGATCTATGATGGACATTGTGCCTACTATTGGTGGACATTTTGCCTACCATGGCAAATGAGCCTACCTGTGTGTGATAAAATTCTAACATGACGATAATGTTGAAATATATTAATCTTCGGAAATATTAATCATAAATATATGAATCATTAAAATGAAGTTTTATTATGAATAAGAAGTCAAATTATTTTTGTGCGCAGAACAATAAATGCACATCTCTGCAATAGCTAATGTAATGTTTTAACAAAGATTGCAATTAATATTGAAATGCTTTGCATATTTTATGATACGCTGTTGGTATATTGTTGGTATATTCAGAAGTTTGCATTTTGTGTATGTTTTATTAATGATAGTATTAATACATTCATTTTTTTGTGTTAGCATACTAGGCCTGAAGTTTCATATAAGCAGCAGTAGTGAAATGATAAATCGTTTTCCAAATTATTATTGTCTTCTTTTTCATTTTGCTCATATATGTTAGCCCATTCCCACACATGCTTGTCCTAATTTGTGATAGTAGTAGTGTAACCTTGCCCATGAAATTTGATGTATTGACTTGTGAATCTGAAATTTACTAATGTCATCATCAAATGATTTGAAATCTGCTTCTGTTGCACAAACTGTTTCTTCTGGTTGCGTAATCCTTTTGGAATGTTTAATGATTTTGATATTGAGTATTTTAAATGTGTTTCATAGGTTTGGTCAGACTATAGTTTCCTTTATTTGTATAATCTGATCTTGCACACTATTTACATGATTTTGGCTTTGTGGTTGTAATAAAACTTTGACATTTTTACAGATTGGCGTTTTGTTTCCGTGGCCATAGTGGTCATGGTGTTTACATTGTTGTATGGGTTGAATTGATTGTAAATCTTTACCACACTCTTCACTGCGTCTAAAGATCATAGAGAGTAGGGAGAATGGGATAGGGACTTTGGCACAGATAACAGAGGGCAGGAGAGAGATGGATAGGTGCACCAAAATTACCTTACAGGACAGGCATAAGGGGTTGCAGCAGCAGAATACATTACAAAGGGAAAGTGGGATGGCAGTGCAGGACAACAGACCTGGGAAAGTAATAGGCAGGGGAGAGGGCCATGCACGTGGACAACAGAGAGCAGAGGGCAAACAGGCAAAGGCAGGAGGGAGGGTGCAGGAGCATGACAACAGAATAAATGATGCATAAGGGAGGGAATAGGGGCCTGCACATGGAAAATGGAGGGCCGGGGGCAAAGGGGCAGGGCAGGAGCAGCAAGCTGACCATGGAGGACAGGCAGAATGAGCACTGGAAGCACAACACAACATCAACAACTGTGGGAATATAATGGCATGCCCACAGACAGCGGAGGGAGAGTGGGAGGGGAAGCAAGTGGATCACACAGCAGGTGGGAGTGACTGTAGCAGCACAGAAGACCATGCATGGCAAGAGGGAGGATTAGTGGCAGCACAGCGGCCATAGTGGGCAAGAGGGAGGGGACAGGGGCATGCCCAAAGGATCATGGAGGACAGAAGGGAGGTGTAGGGGCTGGAAAGAGACTGGAGAGGGCAGAGGAAGGGGCTTCACAACATACCATACAGGGCAGGCAGGAGGAGCAGTTG
The DNA here is from genome assembly GCF_031143425.1 of Pleurodeles waltl. NCBI lineage: Eukaryota > Metazoa > Chordata > Amphibia > Caudata > Salamandridae > Pleurodeles > Pleurodeles waltl. The sequence goes on along the minus strand of NC_090442.1, from coordinate 646,026,405 downwards.
CAGTACAACAGAGTATGAAGGGCAGAAGAAAATGGCAGATAAATGGACCACAGAGTAGAAAAGGGAGGTGATAGAGGCATGGAACTTGGACAGGCAAGGTGGAGGTGGCAGGGACAGGCAGCAGCCATCTGACCATGCTAGGCAGGTGGGAGGGGCACGGGCAGCTCCACGAGCACTCAGAGTAGCAGGGGAAAGAGGAAGGTCCATGAAACATGATGGCCAAAGCGGAGGGAGCAGGGGCATGCATCTTTTCATCTCCAAATGTATTATACACACATAGGAAATTAGTATTGCCTCGCTAAATCTGTGTTTCCTCCTGATGTATCCATTTGTTTCATAAATACTGGGTGCTTTTGCTTAACTTCAATCCAAAACCAGATAGTCTAAAAAAGCGAAGCACACCGACTGCTGGTGCCAGCCTGGGGTTAAGACCACAACCCCTTAAAATATGTTATATATATATGTTATATATATATAAAACAACATAACAGAGTTCCAGTAGTCAGAGGCGCCACTGGTGCAGCCGTCCGTGCTAGGCTCTAGTCTCCCAAGCATCACAAAAACAAAGCCCTCAAATAGAAGAGACAGGATGCAGAAAGTGCTACAGTGTGCTGGGTTCACCAACGCGATTCAACTGTAGCCTTGTTCACGGAGACATGAACAAGGCAATGGGTGAAAGCACTTTGGAGTATGTGCCGTCTCTTCTATTTGAGGGATTTGTTTTTGTGATATATATTATATATGCAAATTCAAAAATAAAATAGCAAGCTCACTCGGATGTGGCGGATGAAGTGTTTACTACAAACAAAGATGCGTTTCGGCCATCACCGCGTTCTTGACCACGCACTGATTATTGGTGCACACACAGTGTTAATTGCGTGGATAAATGAAAATAGAGAAAGGACAAATACATAAGAAAAAACACATCAAAAAGTGCGGGAGCTATATTGGAGTGGCCCAAGTTCCATGTAACATCAATCAAAAAGTAATGCTGGTGATGTACAGACAATGAAATGCATATTACTACAGGCAGTGGCATACCAAACTGGACTTGTGTGCCTCCGAGACATAACCAACTTGGAACGTGCTAACAATACATCCTGTCAAGAGAAAATCTCTTACTGGAACACACCCTTGTCCTAAAGACAAACCTCTATGCCCCATAATGGACAGTGTGATGAACGTCACGGGAGAGATCAGGACACAATTACACTGGAAACCCACAGCAGGCAACGGTCAGCTCCAGCATTAAGTGGCCACCCTGGGAATCTGAAGTGGAGTATCCCATATGGAGAACTCCTCAGGGTCAGGAGGAAGTGCAGTACAGAGACATCCTATATAGAAGAAGAAAAATGATAGTGGCAAGCTTTAAGGAATAAGGGTACCTCTTTTGGGCCCTCAACAAAGTTATAAAAAGGGTGTTCCAGATCAACAGAGAAACCATTCTGTTTGACAATAAAGTCACCACACCCACAGAAATGGCTAAGAGAGTGATTATGACTTTAAATGGTAATTCCAAATTGATTAGAAAAGCATTGACTAGCCACTGGGGTATCTTAAAAGTGACCCTATAATTGGGAATGAAATTGGAGAGAGACCTATGGTCATATTCCATAGATCTAGAACCCTCAGGGATTTTCTAATTCGTAGTGATATCACTTTCACCAAGAGCATCAAAAAGTCTAGTCTGCAGGGTTTCTTCCCACGTGCCAGATGCAAAGCATATAAAAATAGCAAGGTGGTCAAGGAATTTGAGTCACTAGGGGGGAAAAACGCAAAATTAAAAAGTTCCTGACATGCAGTTCCCAATTTGTGATTTATATTCTGGTTTGCCCATGTTCTCTTTGATATTTAGGCAGTACCATCTGACAAGTTCAGAAGAGGGTCATGAAACACTTCAGGGCGAATGACCATGGCAACGCTAATTACCCACTTGCCAGACATTTCCAGGAAAAATACAAAGGGGAACTACCAAGCTCATGTATTTTGCAGTGGAATAAGTGGCACACAACCCCAAGGGTGGCAATTGGGTTTTGAGGCTGAGTCAGAGAGTGTCAAAACCATAGAAATTCAGCTGTTATAGTTATCTCAAGTAACTATAACTCAGGCCCTAAGGTAACTATAACTCACACACCGGCCATGCACAGTTTTTTAGTCAGAAATGTTACTGCAAACATTACATTGATGTTATCAATAATGTTATCAAAGATGTCATGAGTGCCGTAATATGTGGGTAATGTTTGTGCATGGTGACATTACGTTCCGCAAGATCAAATCATTAGGAGACGTTTTACCTAGAAGTATGTTCTTCAACAAAAGAAATTGTCTGTCCAAGAAGAATCTGGGCTTTTGGGAATGTGATCACTGTAAGCCCTGCAGACATGCCATGAACAGGAAAACATATGACACTTTTGAATGTAGATCTTGTTCCATAACTGAAAGAATCACCTGTGACACTGAATGTATAGTGTACATCCTAGAATGTGTGTTGGAAAATGGGTTATTGGTAAGGGCAGGTATGTACCTACACTTAGCAATAGGCCACCAACCCCCACTCAGGTCCAGTTAGGTCTCAGTAAATTAAACCCGGCTCAACCCTTCGTAGACTGGCAACGAGCGACAAGGCTTAACTTAGGAGACAAAGCGAAAAGCATTCAAATATCACAAAACAGTAATTAAATAAAACACAGGAAACAGTTTAAAAATCCAAAATCAATTTACAAAAATAGGAAATATATTTTTAGCTTTAAAATGACACCAAAACAAATAAAATCGGATAAAGGGAACGGGAGATATGAATTTTTAAAGAATTTTTGCTTTCTAGCGCATAAAAACAAAAAGTGCCAATCTGGTCATTTGGTCGCACCTCGACCGGAGCAAAGTCAAAGTTTAAGGCCGACCGCAATGGAGACTGGCTCGGCTACAACCCGCGATAGGCCTCGGTCAAAAGTTTATCTTAGGACTTAGTCGTTTTTCTGGAGATTTTCTTCAGCGGGATGAACCTGCCAGTCCAATCCGACCTCCTGGAACTCTTCCTTGGATATGCGTTGCGGGAGCCCTCAGTGGAGATTTTTACCTTCGGACTGAGTCGTTTTTTTGAGATGAAAATCCTTCGACTGGGGCAAACCTGAAGCTTGATCCAACATCCAGGGAGCCCTCTTTGGATACGCTGGCTGGGAGGTCCCGGTCAACTTCCTACTTTGGGACTTAGGCGGTCATTATGAACATGGTGGGAAAGACTGCCGTGTCGGCGGTGAACAGAATCCCACTGTTGGCAGTGAATGGAAACCTGCCATGACTCTGTCGGCGGGAATCCAGGCCCACCCCACCCCGCCACCGCCAAGCACACCCACATCCCGCCCTCCAAATAATGATGCACAAATCACCTTGGCGGATAGTGGAGGCCGGACGACCATTGGCGGCTGCGACCGCCATGGGCGGCAAGTGGACTCAACAGCAAGAAGTGCACACATTGGATAGGCGTATCACCCACACACCTGACACACATCCAGAACCCCATAAAACCCCCCCAGACACACCCCGCAATCCCTTGCAATGAAAGCAGGACAAGAAGACGGAGAGCACCAGAGCCCGACAGCGAACGCCAGCATACTGGACACGCACACCGACCCACAGAAGAGCACCCTTACCTCGTTCCTGTAGTGAATCCTACTTCATTTTAATGGGATAACAGGAGTTAGCTAAGCCTTTGGCTTGCAGACTCGTGCCCCTGTCACCTAGTGACTTTTAACCTACTTACCCTTCTCTGTCTTAGCACATTTAATTATTTGTTTCTTTTGAAATGGCTGCCTTGTTTAGAGTTAGGCCACTTGTTATGAGTTACATTATCAGTGTCACCGCGCTAAGGCGTCAAGAACAAGCACCAAAGACAAAAAACAGTAGGTGTTCACACTTAGGGATTTTCCCTCTCCATACTTTCAAGGGATTGTTTATATTAATTGCCGTCCCAAGCATGTCTGTTATCTATTGTTTGGGAACACACCTACGTCAGGGGTCCTTGAAGATCTGTATAAAGATATTGCACTTTAGACAGATAATCAGAGGGGTTCCGATCAGAGGGCATCGCCACCATCGCTGATATCGATGCTGCAGTCGTCTTGACCCTGACCCAGTCTTTGTGTCCCTGCGGAGTCTGAGATAGAGACCTCATTCCAAGGTAACGAGGGTTTGGGGCTCCTCTCATGGACATGGCATTGGCAGATTAGGTTTAACAAACCCAACTCTCCTTTAGGTAGGAGGTTAGGCTTTTTACATTAGGGTATTAGGCATATTACATCTCATATGTCTTTTCTATGCAGTGGAAGATGGTGGGGGTCTTTGTAATAACGACTCTCGTCTTCACAATTCTATTACTTGCATTATTCATTATCCTAATCATTGCAGCCCATGCAACTTATCGCAAATTGCAGTTATGTTGAATAAAAAGTATTGAAACTTTACTACATCTTTGTCATTGCCTGTGTTTGTATGAGGCATGATATATCTGTGAGAAAGGGGTAATCTCTGTTTAACCACAACACTCCCTGAGATGTCTTACTCTCGAGTTCATGCATAAAGGCTGCCACAAATCACCTTTTACTATTGTGTTCCTGGTAAGGTGCTGCTAGTGAGCCAGTAAGGTTGGGACAACAGTTGCGATTTGTTGTAGAATAGGCATAGTCACCTACAAACAAAAGTACTGTCATCCTTAAACCAGCAGTCTTGCCCAGAGCAAGAGTCCAAACTACGACATTCCCAGTCCCGACACCATCCACCACACTCACCATGTCCCCCCCCAAAAATCCACGCTTCACCGAAAGGGAGTTAAGGACCATGGTGGACAAGATCCTGAAGGTGGAGCCACAAATCTTCGGGGCCGTGGTGCAGCACACACCCATCGCCCGGAAAATGGAGCTGTAGCAGACCATTGTGAACAGGGTGAATGCAGTGGGACACCATCCACGCACCAGGGACGACATCCGGAAGAGATGGAACGACCTGCGGATGAAGATCCATGGCATGGCATCCAGGCACCATATCGCAGTGCAAAAGACTGGGGGAGGACCGCCACCAACACAACCCGACTACACCGACTGGGAGGAAAAGGTACTGGCCATCCTGCACCCAGAGGGACTCACAGGACTCACTGGAGGAATGGACTCGGGTAAGTCATCTACAATTACCCCACATACACCACAGCTGCAATGCATGTACCACCCCACCCCACCCACACTCACCTGGACCTACACCCCACCCAGCCATTAACCACTACATCCACCCCCCTGCATGACCTCAAACCCACTAACAGGGCCACACACCCCACACTGGCGCTAAATGCAATGTCAACCTCACAAAGGCACCCTGGAAGGCCACTGAAAGTAACACCAGCACAAAGTAGCCCAGTCCTATATACCTCAAACCTACATGCATATGTAACAGACATGTCTATGTCCCCCATCAGGTACCACCACCCATGCAATCCTAACGGGCAGGACAAGGAGTGCCAGTGCCCTCCAGGGAGACAGAGGCACCTCACAAGACACTGGCGAAGGATCCCTGGACACTGATGAGCAGGCAGGCCCCTCACGCAGTTTTGGACTTTCACCATGCAGCAGCCCCACCCAGGAAACCACTTTCACCCCTACCACCCAGTCAAGACCAGCAGCCCAGGGCAGGCGTACCCACAGCAGTGTATCCAGGGCACAGACTGGTGGAACACAGGTACAGAGGCCACAGTCTCCCACTCCCAACATGCAGGAAGGCGAGGGCCCCAGTACAAGTGGCACTGCCAGACCTGTGCAGGGGACATAGGCACAGGGGGCTAGGGCAAGTGCAAGGCTCTCAGTGGGCCAGGGGGGAGGCCTCAGGATGGATGCAGGAGCCCAGGACATTATTTCAGAGGTATTGGGGGCCTACCAACATACCCAAGACAGGTTGGCACAGATTGTGCCCACCCTAGAGCAAAGTCAGAGGATGCAGCAGGAACAACACCAACAGGCCATGGAGCAGTGGAAAGAGCACAATGCCACAGTGGCCACCATAGCAGGAGCACTGCTGCAGTTGGTCAAAGACCAGTCTGACACCCACACCGGACAAATGACCTCCACAACAGCCCTGGACAACCAGCATCAGATGACCCAAGCAGCAGAAACATCCCAGGAACTACCCTCCCAGGAAAGCCAAGGGCCAACCATGTCACCCCAAGAATCTCCACAGCAGGCGCCCAAACGTACTCGTAGGCCAAGATATGGCACTGGAAACCCAGCTAAGAACAAGGACCCCTCCAACAATTGACTCTGCTATAAATGCAAAGCAACTATCCGCCCATTCCCCAACAACACTTAGCAGAGGGCAATTTGAAGTACTGTTCGACAAAATGGACCATCAATACTGTCCAACAAGGCTGACACCAAGTTGGTTTTGAGGACCCCCCACCCTTACGACTCCCATTATTGTAAATAGCACAATTCACTCACTTCTACCAATGAAACACATTTCACACCTGTAACACTGTCCCCTGTCTTAAATTGTGAACAAAGTGGAGTATGGATGCAACTGGAAGAGAACAACTTTATTGTCAATTCTGTGCATGATGGTAGTCATGTGTGCCCAAGTGGTGGCAAGGAGAGAATGCATATATTTTCAGTAGTACCATGCAGAAGTGGGCCATGTATCGCCTATCATGACCAACCCCCCCTATATGACTGAGCACACTGAGAGTATTAGTCACTAACCCCAATGACAGGCTTAAGTCCCACACAGATGACAGGCTTAATTTCCACACAGTTATTGGAAGTAGAGTTGTATCATTTGGTTCCTGGAATTGACATCTTCCCCTTCCTCATCCTCACCATCACCCTCCTCACCTCTCTGAGGTAGCTGATCAGGACCTATAGCACCCTCCACCTCCAAGAGGGGGATAGAATGTCCCACTGCACGTTGTGCAGCATGCAGCAGGCCACCACTATTCTACACACCTTATCAGGCCCATAGGCCAGGGAACCCTCAGAGATATGTAGACACCGGAATCTAGCCTTCAGGAGACCTATAGTTCGCTCTATTACCCTCCTAGTACGTCCATGGGCCTCATTGCATCCGTCCTGGGATTCCTCACTGGGGTCAGGAGCCAACGCAAGTTTGGATAGCCAGAATCATCTAGTAAATGGTGCAATACAGACTCGTCATTGTAATGTCCCTTAGTCAGACAGGCTGGTTTTCTGCAATGTGTCAGTTAGTGACAGGTAAACCTACCTATGATCCACCCTCTGTCATCTTGTGGTTGTTCCATCTTCTGTGGCACACTACTGTTCCTCAACACAAAGGAATCATGGACTGAACCTGGAAACATGGCATTCACATGGGAAATGTACTGGTCTGCAGTACATACCAATTGGATGTTCATGGAGTGAAAGTTCTTCCTATTTCTGTGCACCTGTTCACTCACTCTTGGGGGGATGATAGCTATGTGTGTGCCATCGATGGCACCTATGACATGGGGAACGTTGGCAAAGGCATAGAAGTCAGACTTGATGACAGGGAGGTCAGTACTTTGGGGAAACCTCACATAGGATTGTAGATGTTGTACAAATGCATTAAGAAATCTTGTCAGTACCTGGCTGAACATTGGCTGTGAAAAACCAGCACCCATGCCCACTGTCACTTGAAATGAGCCTGTGGCTAGGAAATGGAGTGCGGAGAGCACCTACACTTCAGTTGCAATGGTATGCTGATTACGATTTCCCGGAGTTAGTGCAGGATCCAGTAATGCACAGAGCTCCTGAATAGTTGCACGTGTGGATCTGTAAGTGATTATGATCTGACGCTCCATCATGGTCCCCATATCCACAAGTGGTCTGTACACTGATGGTGCCCTTCCTCACCACAAGGGTCGATACCTACGAGGGGTTACAAAAAGGAGTGATGAAAAAAACACATACATAGGCACATTTGTCATCATATGTGCACAGCATTGTTCATTGGGGTGTCTCTAAAATAACTGCTACCTGACAGATATACATGGACATCACAAGGAGGGAACACAGTATTTCATGTGTACTACAATACTAAATGGACAGAGGCATAGGTGCTTCATGTGGCTTGTAGGGCCTGCATTCTGAGTATTAATTAATTGCAGATGCGTAGGTAAAGGCAAAACGTCTGCCCACTGTTGTTCTGCCCTTTCATTGTGGAAGTGACCTCATACCGCTAGCGAACAGGTACTCCACTCTGTTTACTGCTGTGGACTGCCTCTGGCTATGGATGTGCCACGTGTTGCAGGGGAAAGGCCCCGGCCTTCACCCAGGAAGAACTGGAGAAGCTAGTGAACGGGGTCCTGCCCCTGTACGTGAAACTATATGGACGGCCGGAGGTACAGGTGAGTCTGGGTTCGGAGGGCACTGTGTGTGCGTAATGGATGGTGTTGATTGGACATATGTGTGCACCTCTGAGCCTGCATGGGCCATGGTGCATGGCATGCTGCGTGCAACTGTTCTGTATGCTTGAGAGTACTGTCCGTCCCATTATGGACGATTAGCCAGCTTTTCCTATCCTACAAGTGCCTGACCTCTGTGTTCCATTTCTGTGTCGCCCTTTTAGGTCAGCGCCCACCAGAAGAGGGCACATTGGCATGCCATCACCAAGGAGGTGCGGACCCTGGGGGTCTACAACCGGCGGAGCACCCACTGTCAAAAGAGGTGGGAGGACCTGCAGCGCTGGGCGCAAAAGATCAGTTAAGCCCAGCTGGGGAAGTCCTCCCTGTGCGACGGATTCTGGTGGTGGCGTACCCAGACCTGGATGGGCGCTTGAAGGCTGCACAGCAGTTACAAGGGGGTGAGTACTCATTGACCATACTTCAGTCTGGAAGGATGTCTGGGTGTGCAATAGGGCTCATGCTGCTTAGAGGCAGGGAATTTGACTGGTGTCCATCTACTGTATGTTCCCCAAAGGGTGTAGGGTTGTCCCTGTCAGGTTTCACCTACTTCTGCTCCTAAGGTATTTCAGGGGATGGGTGTAGAGCAGACAGGGGCATGGCCATGGGCTGCCTGTTAGGTATGTTTTCTGGGTGGGTGTATGTCTGACCATTATGTACCTGCATTCACGCATCCTCCGAGGCAGAGACAACCGACGCCCAGGGGAGCAGTGGGTGGCAGGGTGAGGGGACTTCCACGGGGGAGGCTACTACCATAGGATGTAGTGACTCTGAGACCTCCTCCGATGGGGGCCCCCTGGCGGTGGCGGACCCTAGTGCACACACCACTACTGTTACATCTTCCACCACCCCCCATTCCATCACCGCCCTCCCTTCTGCTCCCCACCGAGCTGCTCGTGCCCGCCCACCCAGAAAGGTGGGCGTCTCCTTCGCCCCAGGCACCTCCTCCACTGCCCCAGTCAGCCCTGCTGCCCTCACAGAGGAGGCTACTGACCTCCTGAGAACCATCTCTGTAGGGCAGACAACCACTGTCAATGGCATCCAGGGGCTAGCATCAGAGCTGCAGCAGACAAATGCCTATCTGGATAGCATTCACGGTGCCATGCCCTACAGAGATCTTTTCAGGCTCTGGCCTTCTCTTGGAAGGCAGCCAGTTTCCCTGGCCATTCCGTTCCCCCCTCCAACCTCCTCTACCCCTTCCACCACCCCACTCCCTTCACCCGTCCAAAGCACACATTCACATCAACACACAAGAAGCACACTTCAAAACACAAGCACCACACATCCTACCAGCATTCACACAGCCAACATACACCTGCACACACAACAACGTCCACTTCCCCCAGTGTGCCCACCTCTTCTGCCTCCCTGTCTGTCCCCTCTACATTCACACCCTCATGCACTGCGCCTTCACTCACTTTTACTGCTCCTCTTCCTGCACTCACCACAATAGCAGGCAGCCATATATGCACCCCATACAGCACACCAGCACTCACCACCTCTACTGTAGTTGACACATGCAGCACACTCACCAGACTTGCAGACAGCCACACAACATACATCTACACTAGCTGTCTGTCTTCTCCCACTGTGTCCATCCCCACCTCCTAAGACACACAAACGCACCAAGACACCCACCCATCAGACATCTACTACACCACAGCATACTGAGCAGTCCCCTGCACCCACTACACGCACAACAACATCCCATACTTCCACTCCCTATGCCTCCACTCCCACGCCCTCATCCACCCCCCCAATTGCTCCAAAGAAACTTTTTCTCTCCTGTGCTGACCTCTTCCAACCCACTGGCCCACCCCGTCTTGACCCCAAATGTGCCCATCTCCTTGCCCTTTCCGCTCCTTCCACCTCACAGCCCACCCCGGTCCGCCTTCGCATTCCTGTGCCCATTCCCCAGATAAGAAGGCCCGGACAGAGCCTAGGCCATCCAGCTCCACCCGAGCCAAACAGACCCCACCCCCTTCAAAGGAGAAGCCCACCCCCCACCTTCAAAAAGAAAGTCAAAGGCCCACCCTGTTGAAAATCCCCACCCCCACCACCCACTGTCCCCCTTCTGTGAGGTGCCTGGATGCCCATATGGTGCCCCATTATGTGGAGTACCAAGCACTTGTGGGAGTCAAGTTGGGCCCGTTGTGGCCCATGACAATTGACAGTCTACGGACTGGCCATTGGACCTGTTTGTACTGTTTGGCTCTGTGAAGTTGAGAATAAAGTTTCTGTGTGGCCTGTGTTTGGGCTGCACGCTGTTAAGCCCTGGTCATCTGTTTCACTTTTTTATAGGTGTGGGGCTTTTGTATGTACTATGGTCAAGTTGCATTAGCCTTGTGTCGGGTAAGTACCTCTTGCTGTGGGGTGTATAACTTGTGCTGCTGTGAAGGGTTGGGAGGAGTTGCAAAATGGGTGGAGTGGGTGGGTATGCAACTGTGCCCTTTCCTCCCTTGTGTCGTAGGTTGCAGTACTTACTGTCTTTGTCGGCGGTCCCGGTCGTGGAGGTATATGGCAAGGAGCAGGGCTGGCATGATCTGCAGCTCTCTGTCCATGGCTGCCGCAGCGGGTTCTGTGGGACTCTGGTGCGTGGTTCCTTATATTTGGTTCATTTCCACCTGGCTTTATGTGGCGGTGGTTCCTGCCTCGGAACTGACCGCGTAATGGTGGTTCATAATTTGATGGGCAGGTTGGGTCCTTCCAACGGCCTGTGGGCGGACTCTGCCGTTGTCGTCGGCACTCCTCTCCTAGAGGTGGGTGGTTCGCAGGATGCATGTGTTTCGTTTGGATCATTATTTGGCGGTCCGGACCGCTCCTCTGTTGGCGGTTTCTACCGCCGGCAGAGTGGAACGGACCGCTATGTTCATAATGAGGGCCTTAGTCTCTTTTTTCTTCACCGGGATGAAGCTGCAAGTCAGGCCGGGTCGCGGTTGAGGCAAGCCAGCTAGAGTTGCTGCGGCGGTTCGGTCCCTCTATGGAGCTTTTTTCAAAAAGTTCTCCAAAGCGCTCCAAACTTTTGGATCTTCTTCCGGATGTTCTTTTAAGGTTCCGTTAAGGTCCACAGATCACCCCAAGGTTCCAGAAGCTCTGAGATGCTCTTTGATGGTGTGGACTACAACTCCCAGAATGCACCTGGTGCAAACTCTTTTTTGGCCACTGGACAGTGGTCAGCTGGTTGGTTTCTTCAGGAGTTGGTGCAGGGGACTCTGGTTAGCAAGTTTTCACCTGTAGCAAACAGGGAGTCCCTCCTTGAACCAGTTGAAGCCAGGTAAAGTCCTTCTTGTGGTGAAGCCCAAGTGTGCAGCTGGTGCAGTCCTCCAGAGCGCAGGGTCCAGGTGCAGGCCAGGGGTCCAGCAGGGCAGTCCTTCTTCTCCTGTAGTTCTTCCTTGTTGGAATCTGATGGGGATCTGAGGTGTGGCTGCAGGTCTGCCAGTTTTATCCTTGCACCTAGGTCAAAAACCGTGGGGTCCTGGTTCTCCAATCAGGGCCAGGGTCCTTCCCCCGTGATGACCACTTCCTGGGAAGTGTGGCAAAAATCAATCCCTGGGAGCAACATTCCTCAAAAATCCATCATGGCTGAAAGTGATTTTTGGAGGTTACATCTGGCTGAGTCCACCCACTGGTGTGGCTAACAATCCTAAGCACACCCCTCTCCTGCCCTCTCCTAATCTAATCAAGGGGGCACCTAATTGTCTGGGTTTGCAGGATGTGAGGGTGTTGCTGGGTTGCTCCAAATGTCCTTCTCTGCCTTTGAAGACCAGTTTGGAAGCCCTCCCCCTTCCTACTTCCCCATCTGCTGAGGGGAGATCTCCTCCCCCAGGCACATCTCTTTGTGTTGAGCCAGGCCACTTCACACTTCATCATGGCAGCCTGGCCAGGCTGCCAGAGGCTGGCCAATCATAGCAAAGCAGCTCAAACACTGCAGGGCTGAAGTTGGCAACTTTTCAGGTAAAGTTTAAAACTCTTTACCTGAACAAGTTATGTTAAATCCCACAACCTCCAGTTGTGGGATTTATTATAACAATTAATTTGATACCAAATTTCTGGTATCTGTTACTTAAGGGGTTTTTCAAATTAAAATAAAGTCTTCCCATTCTAGCCTATGGAGGCCATTCACTACAATGAGGAAAAAAACAAATGTGGCTGTTTTACCTCACCAGGGCCTATACAACTATTTTTATAAGGCCCCTGCTTATAGTTACATGGCACCCAGCCCTAGGGGCACATAGGGCACACCTTAGGGGTGACCTAAATGTAAAAATAAGGTAGTTTAAGACTTTGGGACTACTTTTAATTCCAAAGTAGAATTTGCATGTAACTTTAATTTAAAAGGAACCAGCAAGGCAGGCCTGCCTTTAAAATGACACTGGGCACCTCAGCAGTGCACCTATGGGGGCACTCCCTATGCTGGGGTCCCTAAACCTCCTTGCCCTACCATATACTAGGGACTTATAGGTAGGTTAATTTTGCCAATTATAATTAGCCTAATTTGCATATCCACTTTACACAGAGCACTGGCCCTGGGACTGGTAAGCAGTACCGAGGGCACAGCCAAGAGTCAGTAACCACCAGTACCTGTCCACAAAGTTTGGGGGTGACCAGGGCAAAAAGGAGGTCGTCCCTACACTGCCCCCCCAGATGAAAGGTGATGGGTACTAACCTACACCCTGGTAGTCCTCATCAGCTAAGTGGAAAAACCTGGAAAGGCCATCTGCATTGGCATGGGCAGTCCCAGGTCTGTGCTCCACTGTGAAGTCCATTCTCTGTATGGAAATGGACCACCTTAACAGTTTTGGGTTCTTCCCGCTCATTTGCATCAACCATCTGAGAGGTCTGTGGTCAGTTTGTACACGGAAGTGAGTGCCAAACAGGTATGGCCTCAACTTCTTCAGGGACCAGACCATAGCAATGGCCTCCCTATCAATGGCACTTAATCTTTTCTCTCTGGGGAATAGTCGCCTGCTGATGAAGGCAACTGGTTGATCTTGGTCCTCTTCATTAACTTGTGCTAACACTGCCCCAATCCCTTCCTGTGAAGCATCTATTTGCACTATAAACTCCTTGCTATAGTCAGGGGCCAGTAACACTGGTGCTGAGCACATAGCCTGTTTAGGGTGTCAAAAGCTTTCTGACACTCTGGGGTCCAAATGACCTTCTTGGGCTGTTTCTCAGAGGTAAGTTCCGTCAGAGGGGCCACTATGTTCCCATAATTCTGAACAAACCTCCTGTAGTCCCCAGTTAGGCCAAGAAAGGCCCTGACCTGAGTCTGGGTTTTAGGAGCCTCCCAATCCAGGATAGTCTGGATCTTGGGCTGGAGAGGTTGTACATGGCCTCTACCAACAAGGTGGCCCAGGTACACAATTGAGCTCTGTCCTATCTGGCACTTGCTTACCTTGATAGTCAGGCCTGCTTGAAGCAGGGCCTGAAGCACTTCCTTTAGGTAGACCAGGTGGTCCTCCCAGGTGGAACTAAAACAGCTATATCCTCCAGATAAGTTGCACTGAAAGATTCCAACCCACACAGGACTCTATTGACCAACCGTTGGAGGGTGACAGGAGCATTTTTCAGGCCAAAGGGCATCACCTTGATCTGAAAGTGGCCCTCTGGTGTGGAAAATGCTGACCTCTCCTTAGCTCCTAGACTTAAGGCAATCTGCCAGTATCCTGAGGTCAGATCAAATGTGCTCAGGAATTTGGCAGCCCTCAACCCATGAATGAGCTCATCAGCTCCAGGTATGGGGTGAGCATCCATCCTAATGACTGCATTTAGACCTCTGTAGTCCACACAGAATCTCAATTCCTTCTTCCCACCTTGGGGATTAGGTTTGGGCACCAGTACCACTGGACTGGACCAACGACGGTCAGAGGGCTCAATTACCTTGAGCTCCAACATCTTAGCCACTTCAGCTTTGATGTTGGCCTTGACCTGGTCAGACAGCCTATACAGCATGTTTTTGACAGGTAAGCTGTCACCAGTGTCAAAGTCATGAACACACCAATTGGTGAGTCCAGGGGTCAGGGAGTACAGATTAGCAAACTGCTCCAAAACTTTTCTGCAGTCTTTTTGTTGCTGGTCTGTCAAATTGGGGAGAGTACCACTCCCTCCACTGACCCATCTTGTTAATTTGAGGACAGGAGGTCGGGCAGAGGTTCACTCTCCTCCTCCTTCCCTTCATCAGTGACCATCAGCATGGTCATGTCTGCCCTGTCCTGGTGGGGTTTCAATCTGTTGACATGCAGGATCCTATGAGGATTTCTGAGGGTGCCAAGATCCACCAAGTAGGTGACCTCACCTTTTTTCTCCACAATTGGATAGGGCCCAGTCCAGTTGGCCTGAAGTGCCCTAGGAGCCATAGGCTCCAAAACACACACCAGCTGCCCTGGGTGATACTCAGGCATGGTAGCCTTCTGGTCATGCCAGAGCTTCATGAGCTCTTGGCTGGCGTCCAGATTTCTGCTTGCCTTCTTCATGTACTCAGCCATGCCTGACCGCAGGCCCAGCACATAATCCAGCACATTCTCCTTGGACTCTTTGAGAGGCTTCTCCCAAGACTCTGTCACCAAGCACAATGGGCCTCTTACAGGGTGCCCAAACAGTAATTCAAAGGGGCTGAAGCCAACCCCCTTCTGTGGCACCTCTCTGTAGGCAAACAGCAGGCATGGGAGGAGAACATCCCATCTCCTCCTGAGTTTGTCAGACAAACCTATGATCATGCCCTTCAGGGTCTTATTAAATCTTTCCACCAGGCCATTGGTCTGTGGATGATAGGGGGTGGTAATCTTATAAGTAACACCACACCCACACTCATCCCACATGGCTTTCAGATAGGCAGACATACAATGTGTGCCCCTATCTGAGACCACCTCCTTTGGGAATCCCACTGTTGTGAACACACCATGTAGGGGCCTAGTCACTGTGGGAGCAGTGACTGTCTGGAGGGGTATTGCCTCAGGGTACCTGGTGGCATGGTCCACAACCACCAAAATGTACATGTTGCCTGAGGCAGTTGGTGGGTCTAGGGGACCAACAATGTCAATCCGCACCCTCTCAAAGGGAGTCCCACCCACTGGCAGTGGTATCAAGGGAGCCTTTGGCTTGCCCCCTGCCTTGCCA
The DNA here is from genome assembly GCF_031143425.1 of Pleurodeles waltl. NCBI lineage: Eukaryota > Metazoa > Chordata > Amphibia > Caudata > Salamandridae > Pleurodeles > Pleurodeles waltl. The sequence goes on along the minus strand of NC_090442.1, from coordinate 646,010,858 downwards.
CTGGCCTGGCAGGTAACACAGGAGCTGCAAAACTCCCTGACCTTTTCTGACATTTGGGGCCAACAAAAATGGTTGACCAGCCTGTTCCAGGTCTTGATCTGTCCCAAATGTCCAGCTAAGGGAATATAATGGCTTAAAGTGAGGAGGGATTCTCTATACTTCTGGGGGACCACCACTCTCCTGGTTGCCCCTGGTTTGGGGTCCCTTGCTTCGGTGTAGAGAACTCCATCCTCCCAGTACACCTTGTGGGTTCCACTGGTATCCCCTTGTTTTTGCCTGGCAGCAGTCTGCCTTAGGCCCTCAAAAGTGGGACACTCTCTTTGTCCCTGGCACAACTCTTCTCTGGTGGGCCCACCTGTCCCTTGCAGTTCTGCCAAGTCAGACAGAGCTTGCAGGGGAAGTGGCCTTCCCTCAGAGGTGAGGTCCTCCCCTTCAGGTTTGGATTCCTCCTGACTCTCTGTACTTGTGGGGGCTGGCAAGCCAGACCCAGTGCCCTTTCTCTTCTTCTTGGAGGCTTGGCCCATTGTCCCAGGGTCCAAGAGTCCAACACCTCCCTGTTGTGCTGCCTGTGACCTGGTCCCAGGAAACACCCATTCAGGGAGGTCCAGCATCTGTGAATGGACCCTTCTCTCCACCTCTGACAATTCAGATGCTTCAAGATCATTTCCCAGCAGACACTCTACTGGGAGGGCAGTAGCTACAGCTACCTTCTTAGGGCCAGTCACACCTCCCCATTCCATGCTCACCATGGCCATGGGATGGAGTTTGGTTCTGCTATCTGCATAAGTCACTTGGTGGAAGACACCAGGTAAGACCTGTTCTGGAGAAACCAGCTTCTCTGTGACCATTGTCACACTGGCTCCTGTATCTCTCAGAGCTTCCACCTCAGTCCCATTGACGTTAGGCCTCTGCCTATATCTCTCCATGCTGGGAGGTAAGGGGGCATAGCTGCAATGTCCACCCCACCCATGGATACTAAGGTGACCCCTGTGTACCCTGATCCCAGCCATGGGCCAACTTCCACCCCCATCCCTACATTAGCAATCCCCTGGGATTGCCCACCAGTGAGGGGCTTCTTGGAGCAGATAGCATCTCCTCTTTTGAGTCCAGGTTGAAGACACTCAAAGCACTTGCTGGCCTTAGCAAGCTCCTGAAAGTTTCCTTCCTTAACAGGATCATAATGCTTCCCCTGATACCCTTTCCCCTTAGAAGTGGAATGGCTCGGGGCTCCCCCACCCTGAGAAGTTTTTGGGGACTCTTGTGAGGACGCCTTGGGCTTTTTATCATCCTTCCCTTGGTTATTCCCCTGCGAAGAACCATGTCCTCCCTTATTATGATCAACCCCTAGGGGTTCCTGGTTAACCCCAGCTCTCTGGGGTTGGTCAACTTTGAATCAAGTAGATACTGGCGGACCTTCTCTTGGACACGATTGGTTAGAAGGTGCTCCCTCATAATCAAGTTGTAAAGCCCCTCAGAGGTACTTACCTTGTTGCCCTGCATACAGCCCTGTAGTGCTTTAACTGAGATGTCTACAAAGTCCACCCAGGACTGGGTTCTTGTCTTTTGGGTGTCCCTAAACTTGAGCGTATACTGCTCTGGGGTCAGACCAAACTTTGTAGTTAAGCATCTCTTCATACTGGGGTATGAATCTGCCTCCTCCCACCTCAAGGTTAGGAGACTATCCCTCCCAGAGTTGGGGACCAACTCACAAAGAAGTGAACCCCAGTATTGTGGCTTAACTCTCCTCATCTGGAGGGCCCTCTCAAAGGCCCTCAGCCACTTATCTATGCCATCCCCCTCTACACAGGCAGGATCCACACCTTTGGGTAATCTGGGGCAAATCCCAACTCCCATGGACACCTCAGCTTCTCTGTTGCTGCCACCATCTCTTTTCTCTTTCCTTGCTCACTTTTTCTTTTCTAGGGCCTGCTTCTCTGCCTCCAAAGCTATAAATGCTAGCTGGGTCTCAGCTCTCTTTCCCTGAGGGGCAGGTTCTCTCCTCCTGAAGGAACCCCCTAGCTTTGGGTATGCCCCTGGTGACTGTGTGCAGTGATGACTGGTCTTCCTCCTCCTCACTTAGGCTCAGATGCCCTTCCTCCCCTGAGTGGTTGGAGCTAGCCTCCTCCCCTGCTTCTTCCTCCTCTGGAGCTTCCTCTGAGCCTACTTCTTGGGCCTGAGCCCATGCTGTCAGGGATTTAATCAGGACATGCTTCCTGAGGTCAGTGGTTGCAGGCAACCCCCTTGCAATACACAACCCCCTAAGCTGGACTACTGTCAGTGCGGGTAGGCTAGCCAGATCAAGCTCCATGGTTCCCTAGTTTTGTGTCAACAAAAACTTTTTGCAAAAATTGGAAACAAGAATTTAGAAAAATCACAAAAAATAAATAATTTAAATTAATCCAAATTAAAAATGAAAAACAATTTTTGCACTAGGACAATTCAAATGATTTTTTATTTGTTTTACTTAAAACTGTAATGTGATACTGAACACAAGTACAGGATCCCACAACTGCTACCAAAAATGTTAGAAAATGGGTTACTGGTAAGGGCAGGTATGTACCTACACTTAGCAATAGGCCACCAACCTCCACTTAGGTCCAGTTAGGTCTCAGTAAATTAAACCCAGCTCAACCCTTGGTAGCTTGGCAACGCGCGACAAGGCTTAACTTAGGAGACAAAGCGTAAAGCATTCATATATCACAAAACAGTAATTAAATAAAACACAGGAAACAGTTTAAAAATCCAAAATCAATTTATAAAAATAGGAAATATTTTTAGCTTTAAAATGACACCAAAACGAATAAATTCGGATAAGGAGAACCGGAGACATGAATTTTTAAAGAATTATTTCTTTCTAGCACATAGAAACAAAAAGTGCCAATCTAGTCATCTGATCACACCTCGACCGGGGCAAAGTCAAAGTTTAAGGCTGACAGCGATGAAGCCCAGCTCAGCTACAATCCGGGGGAGGCCTCTGTCAAAAGTTTACCTTAGGACTTAGTCGTTTTTCTGGAGATTTTCTTCAGCGGGACGAACCTTCCAGTCCAATCCTGGAACTCTTCCTCGGATACGCGTTGCGGGAGCCCTCAGTGGAGATTTTTACCTTTGGACTTAGTCATTTTTTCGAGGTGAGAATCCTTCGACCGGGGCAAACCTGAAGCTTGATCCGACGTCCGTGGAGCCCTCTTCGCATGCCCTAGCTGGGAGGTCCCGGTCAACTTCCTACATTCGGACTTAGGGGGTGATTCTAACTCTGGCGGGCGGCGGAGGCCGCCCGCCAGAGTTCCCTCCTCCAGAACCCCGCTCCGCGGTCAGGAGACCGCCGCAGTGATTCTGGGTTTCCCACTGGGCTGGCGGGCGACCGCCAAAAGGCCGCCCGCCAGCCCAGTGGGAAACAACCCTCCATGAGGATGCCGGCTCCGAATGGAGCCGGCGGAGTGGAGGATGTGCGACGGGTGCAGTTGCACCCGTCGCGAATTTCAGTGTTTGCTCAGCAGACACTGAAATTCTTTGTGGGGCCCTCTTACGGGGGCCCCTGCAGTGCCCATGCCATTGGCATGGGCACTGCAGGGGCCCCCAGGGGCCCCACGACACCCCATACCGCCATCCTGTTCCTGGCGGGAGAACCGCCAGGAACAGGATGGCTTTATGGGGTGTCAGAATCCCCATGGCGGCGCAGCAAGCTGCGCCGCCATGGAGGATTCCTTTGGGACGCTGAAAACCGGCGGGAGACCGCCCGTTTTCCATTTATGACCGCGGCCAAACCGCCGCGGTCAGAATGCCCTGCGGGGCACCGCCAGCCTGTTGGCGGTGCTCCCGCCGACCCTGGCCCCGGCGGTCCTTGACCGCCGGGGTCAGAATGACCCCGTTAGTCTCTTTTTTGGAGATCTTCTTCACCGGGACGAACCTGCAAGTCGGGCCGGGTTAGGGTTGAGGCAAGCTGGCTAGAGTTGACACTGCGGGTCGGTCCCTCTATGGAGCTTTTTTCAAAAAGTTCCCCAAAGCTCTCCAAACTTCTGGATCTTCTTCCAGATGTTCTTTTGAGGTTCTGTTGAGGTCCACAGTTCACCCCAAGGTTCCAGAAGCTCTGGGATGCTCCTTGAGGGTGTGGACTACAACTCCCAGAATGCACCTGGTGCAAACTCCTTTTTGCCCACTGGACAGTGGTCAGCTGGTTGGTTTCTTCAGGTGTTGGTGCAGGGGACTCTGGTTAGCACATTTTCACCTGTAGCAAACAGGGAGTCCCTCCTTGAAAAGGTTGAAGCCAGGCAAAGCCCTTCTTGTGGTGAAGCCCAAGTGTGCAGCTGGTGCAGTCCTCCAGAGCGCAGGGTCCAGGTACAGGCCAGGGGTCCAGCAGGGCAGTTCTTCTTCTCCTGTAGTTCTTCCTTGTTGGAATCTGATGGGGATCTGAGGTGTGGGTGCAGGTCTGCCAGTTTTATCCTTGCTCCTGGGTGCAAAACAGGGGGGTCCTAGTGTTCCAATCAGGGGCAGGGCCCTTCCCCCTCTGATGACCACTTCCTGGGAAGTGTGGCAAAAATCAATCCCAGGGAGCAACATTCCTCTAAAACCTATCATGGCTGAAAGTGATTTTTGGAGGTTACATCTGGCTGAGCCCACCCACTGGTGTGGCTAAAAATCCTAAACACACCCCTCTCCTGGCCTCTCCTAATCTAATCAAGGGGACACCTAATTGCCTGGGTTTGCAGGATGTGAGGGTGTTGCTGGGTTGCGCCCAGTGTCTTTCTCTGACTTTGAAGACCAGTTCGGCAGCCCTCCCCATTCCTACTTCCCCACCTGCTGAGGAGAGATCTCCGCCCCCAGGCACATCTCTTTGTGTTGCGCCAGGCCACTTCACACCTCATCAAGGTAGCCCGGCCAGGCTGCCAGGTGCTAGCCAATCATAGCAAAGCAGCACAAACACTGAAAGGCTAAAGTTGGCAACTTTTCAGGTAAAGTTTAAAACTCTTTACCTTATCAAGTTATATTAAATCTAACAACTAGAAGTTGTGGGATTTATTTATAACAATTAATCTGATACCAAAATGCTGGTATCTGTTACTTAAAGGTTTTTTTTATCTAAAATAAAGTATCCCCATTGTAGCCTATGGAGGCCATTCACTACAATGAGGGGAAAACGAATTTGGCTGTTTTACCTCACCAGGGCCTATAAAACTATTTTTATAAGGTCCCTGCTTATAGTTACATGGCACTCAGCCCTAGGGGTACACAGGGTGCACCTTAGGGGTGACTTATATGTAAAAATAAGGTAGTTTAAGACTTTGGAACTACTTTTAATTCCAGTCGAATTTACATGTAACTTTAATTTAAAAGGAGCCAGCAAGGCAGGCCTGCCTTTAAAATGACACTGGGCACCTCAGCAGTGCACCTATGGGGGCACTCCCTATGCTGGGGTCCCTAAACCGCCATGCCCTACCATATACTAGGAACTTATAGGTAGGTTAATTTTGCCAATTATAATTAGCCCAATTTGCATATCCACTTTACACAGAGCACAGGCCCTTGGACTGGTAAGCAGTACCGAGGGCACAGCCAAGAGTCAGTAACCACCAGTACCTGTCCACAATGTTTGGGTGTGACCAGGGCAAAAAGGAGGACTTTCCTACAATGTGAATGCCACATGACGTATGTTGGAAGTATCATCCATGAAGTTAAAGTTTGGATTCTGCAGCACCTCAAGGTCACCTGGAACCAGGAAAGGAATTACCCCATGGCCAAGCATTTTTGGGAGGTGCATCAAGGAGACCCAGTGAACTGAATCAAGAACTATTATTTTGTTGGGAACTGTGAAACCATGGGGCCATAATTTGGATGGTGAGCTACATGTCCATGTGTAAGTGGGGAAAGATCCAGCATACATGACTTGCTTATTGATTGGTAATGTGGACCCTGGGTTGACTCTTGGTGCTCGTCTATGATGAATAGATAAATGGACAATGAAGTCCAATTTGAGCACCGCTCAGACCCCGTGATCATGCTGTGATGTTAACATTATAATGTTGATATCATTATTTTCAAAGGGAGTGGGGCAATGTATGATGATGCACTTTGTTTTTTATGATGTATCTTTCGTTGTTTACACTTGAAGACCTGCTGCTAATATATTCTTTGCGATCATTGTGACATTGTATTTAGATTATTAACTGCAGTTTGCCTTGGAAACCAACATACAGCATACTGGATCTTTGCATGTCACACTTTATATATCATACATGTACTTAGGCTTTATAATTGATGGGTTGGACATGTTGACATGTACCTTCTTAACGACTGCATGCTACCTAGCAATATGTGTCACAGTGGAAGCTCAGATTTTGAGAGATCATTGGTGTTGTTGATTGAAAATTGGAGCCTCATCTCGCCTTAGCACATAGTACTTTACTCATTTGTTTATTTGCACCACAATTGATAGATAATGTACACCTTGCTAGGTGATGCTTTTTCAATCAGTTGCTAGAGTACTTTAAATGTCCATCTCCTTAGTTATGCATCTTGATTATATGATCTGACAAGCAAGTGAATGCCACTTACAAATATGTGCAAAACAGAGGGCTCAGATCCTTGGAGACATTAAGGCATTAATGAGTGACAGCTGGTCTTACAGTACTTTAACACATAGCACTTTAAATATTGGATCATATTTATCCATATTGGCATGCTGCTATGTATGATGTCATGTAGTTCCTAAGTATGTATACAGTATAGGGTGTTTCTACTGTCCATCTCCCAAGATGACAACCCTTGATCAGGCTACGTACAAATTTAACTCAATGAGTGTTGTTTATGAATATGTGCAATATATTGGGCTCAGAGTTTATGAGGTCATAAGACATCAGTGAGTGATATTTTAATCCCTACAGCACTTCAGCGCATATTACTTTAGTTGTTAACCATGTTTACTAATATTGGCATGAAGGTCTTAAGTGTCCATCACCAAGGCTGATAAGTTTCAACCAGGCGCATATACATTACCTTGGACAACTGAATGCTGCTGACAGGCATGTGCATTTAGTGCGTTTATACCTTCATGATATCACGATGTGTCCAAAATTTTAATCCATATGTTTTAACTCATAGCTCTTCAACCATTAGAACATATCTATTTATATCAGCAATGCTGAGCCCTGTCATATTAGATGCTTTTAATTAGGCAACTGACAGTTTTAGACATTTTTTAAATAATCCAGTTGACTAATGGGATCATCTATCTGTATGGTCGAAAATTGCACACAGAGACATTTATGAACTGATTTGATCATTGACATGTCATTTATAACTACGTGGAATAATATAGGTCCATGACAGGAGATATCAGAGGGTGTTAGAGAATGACATGGAAATCTTATTGCACTTTAGCATTTTGCACTTTTTGGAACATGTTTACAAAGAGTGCCATTTTGCACTCTGATATATTATGCATTTCCTTATATAGCTATTAGGTTGTTTTTTGTGTCATTTTATGGAGAAGCATATTGCACACTGGGCTCCTTCCACATTAATGTGAACTAGTCAATGATGCGTATCAATCTACAATAGTGGCTTATTTAATTATGCATGCTGCATTTTAAACATGGGGGTATTAGGTACTAAAGTGTGCAATATTAAACTTGTACTGGTATGATATTTCTGTGAATTATGTTTCTATTCATATTGTAGGAAATGTGTCCTTTGGGGGAATTGCTATCAACACTGGAAATATGCATTTTGATTGGTGCTATGTAGCAATGATTGAAATATAAGACCCTGAGCAGTGTATTTGTGGGATTAGATATTGGCAATGGCTTACAACTTTAATTTATGAAGATCTAAATGATTGATCAGCAGAAAATTGCTATGCATGCAATTGCCAACATGATTGAGAATATTGTTTGGGCACTGAAGCAGGGCTGAGAGCTGTGCAACTGTTAAAGTATTATAACAGAAATCTTTTATAGATGTACTTAGTGAAGTTTATATCAACAATTGCTTACAATATAAGTTCATGGGGCTGCAACACACATGATCACAACAGCATGAACACTGCCGCATTTGAAAATGCTGACTCGATGAAGTACATTATCATGGCACTGAGGTTGGGATGGACACTATTTGGCTGCAGCAGTCTAGTTTACAACTGTCAGGGGCAGTGCAACTGAAAAAGGACCACAATTGTTAAGACACTATGGTGCAGCGATACAGAGTTCCCAGTTGAAGGCAAAGCCGGGACACGTTGGTGCCCTGTTTGTGTTTGGTGGGATAATGCTAAATAGAGAAGAGTAAAAAAGGAATGATTCTACATTCCACTTAGCCCGAGCTCCTTGTCATATGAACTCCCGACTGTGGTGCAGCTGTCTTTAGGGGAGAGGTACTGCCAGAAAAGTTGATCTATCTATCTATCTATCTATCTATCTATCTATCTATCTATCTATCTATCTATCTATCTATCTATCTATCTATCTATCTATCTATCTATCTAACTATTCATTTAAAAAAAGCACAGGTTACAGGGACGTTATAATTAGGTTCTGAATTTACTTGCACAGAATCATAGAAATTCTGCAGTTATAGTTATGGTTAGCACAAGTAACTACATTTTCTGTGTTTTGTAATATCGACAAAGCGCTTTTAAATTATTTGTTATTTTTATGTTTTGTTATCCAGTTAATTATTTGATTATTTATTGCACTTAGGGGAGAGGATGTGGCGTTAGGGCCAGAGCTGCCAAATTTGCAACTGGCGACCCAGGTTCGAGTTTCCAAGTTGCCTCAACATCCTGTAGTTCTTGGCAAATTACTTAGGGCCAGAAGTTTCATGCATTTTTGCAGTTGCAAATGGCCCGATCAGGCCGTTTGTGACCGCAAAAATGCATTTTGGTATGTATGAATTCCAATTTGCAATTCGGTAACTTATTACTGAATCACATATTGGAATTGCAGCTACATACCGATTCGGTATGAGGAAGGGGTGTGTCAAGAGCGTCCCTTCCTAGTACCGAATTGCAGCGGTATGCAGGAATGTTTTGTGACCAAAATGCGGTCACAAAACATTCGCATTTTACCACCTACTTCAAGGGACCCTTCCCCTTTCTGAATGCATGCAAAACATTTTTTTTAAAGGAAGCAGTGGTCCTGTGGACCACTGGCTACCCTTAAAAAATGAAAAGAAAACTTTTAATTTTTCTTTTTTAAATACATCCCATTTTCCTTTAAGGAAAACGGGCTGCATTTAAAAAACAAAACATGCTTTATTTAAAAGCAATCACAGACATAGTGATCTGCTGAGCCCTGCATGTCACCATCCCTGTGATTTTAGCGTTTCCTAATGGGTTGCAATTTGCGACCAACCTCATGAATATTAATGAGGTAGGACGCTTTGCCACCCATTAGGAGAAACTATATGAAACTCCATGAGTTTCATACATTAGAATAGCGATTACCTAATAGGGATTCACAGGGAATCACAATTAGGTTATCACAATTTAATAGAATAATACATCTGGCCCTTAATCTCCCCATGCCTAAAACCAAAATAAATGTGTCATTGTGTAATGTAACTGATGCTCATGTAAAGCACTCCAATACCTTCGGGTCAAGTCTGTGCTATATAAAACTGGAAAAATAAGCATTTTGCACACTTCTGTAATTGGGCTACGTGTGTTTGTATGTATGTGTGTGTGGGGGTGCGTGTGAGTTTATGTGTGTGAAAGTGAGTGATATTTGGGCTATATTTGGGCTCCTTTTTGTCCTGTGGCCAGTTTGGTAGACTTTTTTGTTATGATGCTCCACATTTTACTCATTTACTGCAGTATCCTCAGTAAAATATGCTTTCAGTCTTCCAATTAGATTCCATCAAGATGGTGTTCAGATGTGCAACACGTTTTGCATAAATTCTGAATGTTAGCCTCTAGTTGCTCATTAAAACACTGCGGCAAAGCGGATGACCATCAGGTAGTTAACTGGCAGTCTGCTGCTGGTGTTGAAAGCGCATGTTTCTGTCTGCATGTCACAATGTTTTATTGATTTAGAAGAGGAGGACATTTGAGAACTGATTCAAAATGTGTCCTCATTTTGCTTTCTACAGCACTAATATTAATTTCTATGACAAAATGAACCCCCTCATTGTGTTTCTTTCTAAATATTTTTTTTACGTTTTACCAGTTTCATTTAATCAAGATGGCTTTAGTAATGTCACACTTGTGTCATAAGTCAGACTGTTAGCATCTAGTTGTTCTTTAAAACACTCTGGGAGGCTGCAATAGAACACAGGGGAGTAAACTGACAGGCTGGCTACTCCGGTTTAAAGTACATGTTTCACTGAGAATGTGAGACTTTATTCTCACATGGCTTAGAAAGAAAGTGTAAATTTACAGAAGATATGCCCTCATTTTAGCTTCTGGCGCAACTTCCATAACCGCTCTGAGAAAATCATGAGAGAGAACAGATTTCTCTCCAACATGATTCATGAAATCCCAACAAAAGGTCAGCATTTTTCACAGGGTAAAAGCACCCCAGAGCACAACACATTCCTAAAGTTAGCATGGTACCACCAACAAATGATTTAAATGGTAACTAAAGTCTTATCACCCTTTATGCGTGCTCCTTTCTGTGACCCTCAAAACCTGCCATTCATTACAATGCAGTTCAATGAGGTCCATGTGCCAAAGACCTGTAATGACTGCCACAGCATGTCTTATTGGGATCTTCTCCACATGCCCTTTGGGTTCTGGGTGTGCTTAAACTGCCCCTTACATATTTTTTAATTCATTAACAGGACAGAGGGACCAAGTCCCTGAGTCTTGTAATGGCTGCCAAAACATATTGTTCAGGTTGTCACCAACCAAACAGGATTCACTAGTCTTCATTAAATTGGCCAATCAGAGTATATCTAGACACCAAGGCCGTCATTAAGAGTATGGCAGTCAGTGGATCACCGCAGTGAAGGTGGTGGGCGGACTGTCACTGGCCCGGCTGTGAGGACTGCCATATTACGAGTCGGGTGAAGGCAACTGCAGAACACAGCCAGGTTTCCATCCGAACTGCCAGGGTGGATGCACTGCCGCAGCCTGCGGCATGCATCTTCAGGCCAGCGGTCAGGCAGCTTCCCACGTCTGTTTTACGAGGCCATACACCACCAGGATTTCCTGCCGGTCTCATCACCACGAAAAGCATGGGGAAAAAGAACAACATAAAAGGGAACACTCACATTCAGGAACATAGACACATCCGTAGGCGCCATGGCATGCGAATTGCAAGTCTTCCTAATGCTCCTGCTGGCGAGTGACTTCCAGGACCAGTGACACCGACCAAGATACCAATCGTAGTACACCAGCCTAGCACACACTGGAGGGAAGGACATTACTACACACACACGGCACGGCAAGCCACGCCACACACACACATACACACATGCCAAATCGCATAACTACGACACATACATGTAGAAGGAAAGCCAGAACAAGGTTGACTCCATCGACACCAACGGTGCAGTGGTGTATATATAATAAATAACTTAAAACCAATAAAACTATGTACAATAAGGCCGAAGGGTCAGTCCAAAATTGTCCATTGTGCCCCAACTTGACTCCTGACTGCAAAGTACTGGCCTCCACAGGGCAGGGGAACCTCAGGGGTGGGGGTTCTTTGTGCTGGGCTTGGAGGGGGGTCCTTTGGGCTGGGTTTGGAAGGGGGGCCCTTAGCCTTGGCCCTGGACGGTGGTGGTTTAGCCAGGAGGGGGGATGGTTTGGGCCTGGCCCCGAAAGTGGAGGGAGTGGGTGTGGCCTTGGCTGTGAGAGGGGTAACTGTGGTCTTGCTGGGGGTGGATGTCTTAGACAGGGGAGGGGCATGGCAACGACCAGCAGAGGCCTGGGAGGTGGAAGGCGGGGGTCTAGGAAGTGTAGCAGGGCGCATCAGGGGAACAGCGACTGGGCTAGTGGTGGGGAACAGGGAAATCTCAGTCAGGAAATATTTCTTAGGGTCACAAGGTAGGTTGTGGGAAAGACCTTTGGGAATGGTTGAGAAGTGTGTACGTGGAAGTGCCTTGGGTGCAGGTGCGTGGGCGTGTGCCATGTGTGTGTGCTGGGTGAGTGTTGGGTGGGTGAGTGTGGGTGTTTAGGTGTACTGGGAGGAGGGGTGGAGGAGTTGCAGGGAGATGGCGGGGGATGTGTGAGTGGATGTTGGGGTAGTGTCTGCAGGCACTGGATAGCATTCACGATGGTTGTCTGCCCCACAGAAATGGACATCAGGAGGTCAATAGCCTCCTCATTGAGGGCAGCAGGGCTGTTTGGGGGAGGGACAGAGGTTCCTGCGGTGAAGGAGACGCACCCGCTCCTGGGTGAGCAGGCATGGGCAACTGGGTGGAGAGATATAGGGAGGGCGGTGCTGGTAAGGAGGGTGGCGGACTAAGATGGTCCCTGATGGGTCCACCACCGCCAGGGGTCGTCCATCGGAGGAAGAATCTTAAGATGGTGTCGACGATCCTGTGTCCCCCGTGACACTCCCCTCGCCCTCCGTCCCATTGGTCCCCTCATCTCCACTGGTATCAGCCTCCAGGGTCCCGTGGGCTGCAGCATTACCACTCACCTGTGCCCCTTATTCTTCGCCAGATGATGCTGATGCACACAAAGACAGAGGAGGAGAGGAAGAGAGGGTGGGTGGGAGAGAGAGAGAAACTGTGTAATTGGTCAATGCCAGTACAACAGTCACACAGAGTAACTACAACATCTTCTGATGCAATGCCATGACACACCATGCTCCCACCTACAAATGTTACAACAATGGAACACCATGGGGGTCACCACAGCAATGCACATGTACACTGCTGAAGCTGATACAGATGCAATTGTGTACATGATGAGAGGCCTACCCGCCACACCTGCCCAGGACCTGCACTCTTCACATGCCCATAGAGATACACTATTCCTGCACTACAGAACTAACAGAATTCTGCATGGCTAGTTGGTATGCCAACTAGGCCATTGTCAAATTGCACAGTGACATGTTGGCACACCCTACCTCACTACACATACAGTACCTAGAAGCACATTGAGGACACAACAGTCACCCCTGGCTCAGTGGTTGGCATTACCTGATTTCAATGGCCTGACACCACAGATGTTATGATCTTGGTGGCATGTGCTGCCTAGCACATTTTGGTAGTAGGTGACAACACAGATACCACATTGGAGCTAGATGCACCTCCATTCACAGACGCATTGGCCACACATCCATGATGCGAATCCTGCCCCATTGGCTAATACCCATAGTGGACATGAATCCACCTAGTACCCACGCCACAGCTTCCCAATAGTGCAAATGAAATGGCAGTCACGGGCACCGCGGACATCACCGTCAACACCGGCGGACATCACCATTGGCTACTGTCTCCCACAGGCAACCATGTTAACCAATGAGGAGTTGCACAGCGGTTTAGACAGCCTACTGCCATGACGTGTTATGCTAGCATGATGAGCACACTTTAATCTATCATGTGCATGCAGGTCAGGCGGCCGTAAAAACTTCTATTCCACCAATGTGCAAGTGGTGTGTCTGGCTGACCAATATATCACCCAAGTGACGGCCAAGTTCCCTGGGTCTGTGCATGACTCCTACATTCTGCGGAACAGCACCATCCCAACATGATGGCACCACTACAGAGGGACCGGGCCTGCCTTATCGGTATGTGTCCTCACATATGTGTGCCCCTCTGCTCTCAACACTTTTCACAACCTGCACTACACCCTCTTGGTCCTGACAAGGCTCTTACCTATGTGCACACAGGTGACTCTGGCTATCACAACCTTCCCTGGCTACTGACACCCGTCAGGCATCTGACTACAGCTGCAGAAAACAGGTACAATGAGGCCCACGGTAGTGCAAGGCGGGTGATTAAGCGGACCATTGGCCTGCTGAAAGCCAGATTCCAGTGTCTGCACATCTCTGGAGGTGCCTTACTCTACACACCACAGAAAGTGTGCCAGATCATTGTTGCTTGCTGCATGCTACACAATCTGGCCCTGAGACGTCACAGCCCATTGCTGGATGCAGAGGAGGTGGCAGCTGTACCACTGGCTGATGAAGGGGACATGGGGAGTGATGATGAGAAAGATGATGAAGATGCAGCTGACTCTAGAGCAGAGCTGACACGCTTTTACGTATGCACCCAGGATTTGGGTGAGGGCCTCATGGGCAGCCATCTGTTGTGTTTGCCCTCTCCGTTGGGCAACTGATCTCCTCCCACTGACCCTAGCACCCTGCGTCTGTGCCCCTGGCACAATGTGCTCACTCCCAGTAGCACCAGGCCCTTCATTGTCTGGGGTGTGTGCCCTTGACTCTGGCCCCTGTACAGTGGGGCACACTTCTGATTGAAATGTCCCAGGGTCCCAGGTTTGGGGAGGAGGGGCTGGCTGAGGTGTTGTAGCCACATGGGATGGGGAGTCCGGTGTGTGCAGTGTAAGGCTGCTGGGAGTGGACTGACCAGACACCGCAGATGGCCCAGGCAACTCATCCCCATCCAGACATCCACTGGGCTCTTCATCATGGGGACGGCTGTCTGATCCTGGCATCCTCTGCTGGGTGGCAGTGGCAGGGTTACCTATGGATGGAAAGAGGGAGAGTTTGTATGAGGATGTGTCGTTACTATTTTCATGGTGTGGTGCATGCAGTGGCTTCATTTGTTTCCCAGTGATGACAGTGACAGCTGCAGCACTCGAGACATTGATTTGATTATGGGGACTGTGCCATGGTTTCTCTGTGCCATGGTGGGTTGTGGATGGTGGTTGGCATTGCTGTCATTGCTATGTGTTGGGAGGCAATCGTAGCAAACTGGGTGTGATATGGTTGTCCATGCAGGTGTCCCACTGTGAAGTGGTATAGTGAATTTTAGCTGTGTGGGGTGTGATGCATTGTGGGAGTTGTGGTTCTTCACATTGTGATCGTTATCCATGCATTGGGGAGGAGTATGTGGGTATGGTTGGAGAGGGGTGGTGTGGCATGCAGGAGAGGGGCGTGGAGTGATTGAGGGTTGCAGTAGTGTTGGATGGGGTGGATAGGTGATTGGTGGGTAGGTATGCTGGTTAAGAGTGGTTGTGGCCTGGGGGGTATTGTTGCCTTACCAGTGTCGAGCACTCCATCAATTCTAGTAAGTCCTTCCGGATGCATGATGTCCAAGACCTTCTCCTTCCAGGATGTTAAGTCAAGGGGTGGAATTGGGGGCCTACCGGCAGTCTTGTTCAGGGCGATCCTGTGTCTGGATGCCATGGAACGGACATTCCCCCTGAGGTCGTTCCACCTCTTCCTGATATCCTCCCTTGTGCGTGGATAGGTGCCGACTGCATTGACCCTGTCAATGATCCTCTGCTATAACTTTGTTTTACTGGCCCGTAATGTTTGTTGGACCTGGACTCATATCATTTGCGGCTCAACTCTGACGATCTTGTCCAACATGACCCACAACTGATTGTCTGTGAACTGTGTATGCTTCTGGTGTGACATATTTGGGGGGGGGCTGTGTGGGGAGGGTGCTGTGCGGGGTGATTGGTGGTGTGGGGGTGTTTGGTTCTGGGTGCTGGTGGTGGTGTGTGCAAAGTGTGCAATGTGCAGGTGTTTGTTGTGTATGGGGTGTGCTTCTTGGCTTGTGTTTCTCTGGCTGGTCATGGTAATCGCACAGGATTGCTGGTGTGGGGGGGTGTTTTATGGAGCTGTGAGCAGGTGTGTGTGTGGTGTGTGTATATGTTTCAGGTGTGGGGTATTCGAACTGACCCCTATCAAACTGGGGTGTTGGCTACTATTAGTAGTGCGTTTCTGTACCGCTGTGGTGCGGACCACCGTTGGATTACCACCGTACATGTGCTGCTGTGCTGAAAAATTACTCGTAATAGGGCGGTCAGAATGGGCTCACCGTGGCGGGGACGGTTGTAGATCAGTCAGCATTTCACTGCCGGACGGCCTGGTGGTGTTGATTTTGCGGCCGTGTTTGGGCTGTTTGTTCTGTGTGACTCGTAATACGGTGGTCGATGTATGATGGTATGGTGGTAGCATTTCGCATGGTGGTTTTCCCCAAAAAACACCAAGGTCGTGATGAGGACCCGTGTCCAGATAGCTATATATTTTTAACCTTAATTACTTAAAACTTACTGAATGGATTTACACCAAATGATGAAAAGGACACTTTCTGGACCATGATCTAGCTTCCTGCCAAATTTGGTATAATTCCTTTCGTCAGTTTTTTCAGTAGTGCTTCTTTGAAAGATTGATAAAAAATGCATGGGGATTTTTCTTTTTGGGACCCACTCTTTTTCCTTGGCCCCTATTTGACAGATCACCCTTAAACATTCCATGCATAAACTACAGCAGGGGGGTGGCTGCTGTGCCTGGTATTTTCCAAAGAGTCCTTTGAACAAGACTACAGCAAAAACTGCTGAACAGAATTACAATAAATTTGACAGTAAGTCTGATCTTGGTCTACAGATTCTGCTTTTTGTGATTTATTGTAAATCTGATCAGTAGTTTTCGTGAAATTTATGTTGAAAAATAATTGTATATCTGAAGGTTGGGTCCACAAGAGTCTCATGGGAGAGGCAATTAAAAAATAGAAAATTCTGATCACATGGGAGTGGCAATTAAAAAATAGAAAATTCTGATTGGCTCAGGGAGCTTTATTTCCCATGGGCCATCTCACTCCCATTTCAGGTCTCGGGGGCTTAGGCCCCTGTCCCAATTTTTTTTTAAATATATATATCGGAACAGAGTAAGGATACCCTGACAACCTAAGCCCCATTGGGGGAACCCAAACTAACGCCTCTGGGGTAAAAAAGAAAACAAATCAGAAAAAAATGCTGCGATCCTGCAAAACTCTTGCGGGATTGAAAAAAAATGGTAGTCGGGCCACATTGATTAACTATAAGCCGGGGGGAGCTTATACCCGGTGCTGTATTCATAAAGGGGAAGGGGTCTGCGTGACCCCTCTCCCCGAGCCTCCATCAATTATGTCAATTATGTCATTTGAGATGTCATCAGTGATGTCATAAATTATGTCATAGAACATGTCATGAGTGATGTAATATGTGAGGTCATAAGTAGTGCATGGTAGGGGTGCAAGTTATAGTTAGCACTGCTGATGATAAATTAAAAAGCACTGGCTCACTCACACCTGCTCTTACTTACTCTTACTTACCTGTGAACAAGGCATGCTGTTGCCGAAACGCATCAGGATTTTTTGTCTTGCTGCCCAGAAATGCTATTAAATGCTTGGATTTTAAGATGGACTGGTGCCTGGGCTTTTCGTGTTTGGGAGATATTTTCTGTGGGATGCTTCTCCCCAGAACCCAGGCCACCCTGCATATATATATAACTATTCGGTGGGCCTTACCCCTTTCCACATGTGGTTAGGCCATTGGGGATGGCATCCATGGGCCTAAAATTGGCTCGGGGAGGGGGGCTGTGCCGGGCCTGTGGCTAATCCCCTGCTGCACCTGGCCTTTGGCTGTTTGTGGTATGGGGTTAGCTGTCTTTGAATTCAATATTACTTTATATTAAAGAACCTCTAGAAGTTCATTGAAATAAAACATAGGTTACAGGGACATTGTAGATGGGAAATACAACAAAAAAACCTTAGAAATTCACTAAAACAACTAAAGGTCACATGGACGTTATAGTTAGGTTCACATTTTTCACATACAAAACCATTGTAATTCAGCAGTTATAGTTATGGTTAACTCAAGTAAATATAACTCATGCCCTAAGGAAACTATAACTTGTGACCTTTGCATTTTTTATTCTATCTTCTAACTATACCATCCCTGTACCATTTGGCTTAACTTTTAGCATCTAGCAGACTCCGCCCTCCTTTGCGAGAAGAAAGTCTAACTCAAGTCTGTTCCGCAAAACCATAGATCTTGTTACTACCATCACAGGATCTACAACCAATAAGGAACTTTGCAAACCATCTGCCTACTCAAGCAAACCAATCTCCAGTACCTTCCCCTGTACCTTTGCTTTTAACTCTTCCAAATCCCTTTTCAAGCCAATAATGTTCTCAATGTATTTCTTTAAATCCTTACTTTTGTCTGCGATGCAAGTACAGCATTGCTGAACTTTCAGCATCTGGCAGATTCTACCTTTTTTTATGAAGAAGGTCTAATGCAAGTCTGTTCTGCAAAGCCATAGATCTTATTGCTACCATCTCAGTATTTATAACCAGTAAGGAACTTTCTGGACTCATTTCCATTGTAGCCACCATATTAGATAACTTTCTAATTTTCAAATAATTCTGAATCACTCCTATAGACGGAATCAATGGACCAAAAATATTTCTCACCACTTTTCGAACACTAACACCTCTCTTAGTTCTAGGTTTTGTTTCCTGTACAGGATCATTAAAATGTTCCACGTGATACATTTTCAGAAATACTACACCTAAATAACATGCACCATACCATCTCTTTGGCAATCTGAAATAAGCATTCTTTCCACAAATAAAATATACTCCAGGAATCACAGGCTCCTTTCTTCCAACCTTAAAGGTGTGTTCATATTTACTCTTTTCCACAAATAATGGATCCAAATAACTTCTGACAATTCATTAACACAACTTTCCTTTATGCTGCCAATCTAAAGCCAATGCTGGTTGGTTTCCTTTCACTTGATGTTCAATATTTTTCTCTTTCCACCTGAGCTCTCTCTTTAGGTCTTTATATCAGATTTAGGGACTGATTTAGATCTTGGTAAAGGGAATATTCCCTCACAAACATAACGGATATCCTTTCCGGCATATTACAATCCCCTAGGATATAATGGATAATAGGCCGGATATCCGTCACATTTGTGACAGAGTATTCCTCTCCGCCGACATCTAAATCAGGCCCCTAGACTTGATATCCCTCCTTCTATCTTCCCCTAGATTAAATATTTTTTCTCTATTTCTGTCATTTCACAAGTCAAATTATGTCTATATGCATAAGCAGTGTCTAGTGCCATGACAGGTACAAAATATTTACCTGCACCTTTAAAATAGGCATTTGTACTCAAATGTTTAAACATAACAACTTCTGGAAGAACTAAATATTAATTTCAGAAATAATATTGAAAGCTGCTCTGTTCATAAAATATATTTAATAAAAGACTAAAGAAAACTCCAAAGGGATGTGATGACATGTGATGCCTTCTGAAACTTAAGCGGGTAATTGCATACAAATGTAGCAATCCCTCACATCCATAGTGTCAATATACTCATAAAGCAATTTAAAACATACATTTGAAGAACACTCTCCTCTAGAATCATCTACCTGCAAAGCCTTACCATCTAATGTTTGAAAGCCCCTATCTATAGGACTCTGTGTTTGTGGTGGAACACTAGACTGAAGCTTATATACTACAGAAGGTGTAAAGGAAAACAATCCTACCAATAAAACAAGTATTACTACTAGAAAAAAATCAACATTGCAACTAATTAATATTTGAATCTATCAGTTTTGTTAGTTTCCATCTTCTCTAAAATCAGACCATAGGATGGAATGTAGTACCAGCAGAAAGTTCTCTGTCTAGTTCCACCTGTGCAAAGCAGCAAAACAAAGTCTGAATGCTGTACAAAGAAAATATTTACAAAGTCTTTGTGAGTCTTCCTTAGCCCTACTCTGTGGTCTTCTAAATGACACCGATATGCTCATTTTGCTATGCCTCATGAATGGGTACTCTTCTTACTTCTTTGATTGAACAAATTCTCTTTTTTTCTCAAACAAAGTCCAGTTCAGTTCAAATGATCAGGAATTTCTAAATGTAGATAATTCAAGGGTAGTATAATATGTAACTCAGTTCAGGTTCAGGTTCATAGCGTCTGAATTGAAGTTCCATTTTCACGTTCTTGATCATTTGTTCCTTCTTCACTGTCACCTTCAACAAAATACGTCCACTCAGAGGACGAGTACCGTCGACAAGGCACTGTAACTCTTTGATGTTCTGAGAACAGGTTGTTCTGCATCACTGTCGCTGAGGCCAGAGTCCTCCATAGCCTCTTGGACACAGTTGTGGCTCGCTTCATTCATAAGCAGCGGGTGCGGCACGCGGTAGTGGGGGTACACGAGGGTGTAAAATTTAATTTAAAAATAATTCAAGCTAGCCTGGCTGATGAAGGGTGATACTCTGAAACCGGTCCCAGGATGCTTGTTTCCGGTCCAGGGAGGACCTGGCTTGGCAGTTCGGGCTGGACTGCTCCCATGAGGAACAGGGTCAAGACTAATTTGCATATGGCTGGGTCCAAACTGGGGTGGCATGGTGAGCAAAAGAACAATGGATTAACCTCGATCTGTGATTGGAGGTGAGTGTTTGCATTGTTCAACACTCCGTCCATCATCCTTTTGTGTTGCTAAAGTTGCCCTAAGTGGGAAGGGTATGCCCAGACGTGGGTCCCTTGCTCACTGTGCCACTGGATTCAAGGTAGCCTGGCTGATGAAGGGTGATACTCTGAAACCGGTCCCAGGATGCTTGTTTCCGTCCCAGGGAGGACCTGGCTTGGCAGTTCGGGCTGGACTGTTCCCATGAGGAACAGGGTCAAGACTGATTTGCATGCGGCTGGGTCCAAACTGGGGTGGCATGGTGAGCAAAAGAACAATGGATTAAACCCAGATCTGTGACTAGGGGTGAGTGTTTGCATTGTTCAACACTCTGTCCATCATCCTTTTGTGTTGCTAAAGTTGCCCTAAGTGGGAAGGGTATGCCCAGACGTGGGTCCCTTGCTCACTGTGCCACTGGATTCAAGCTAGCCTGGCTGATGAAGGGTGATACTCTGAAACCGGTCCCAGGATGCTTGTTTCCGGTCCAGGGAGGACCTGGCTCGGCAGTTCGGGCTGGACTGTTCCCATGAGGAACAGGGTCAAGACTGATTTGCATATGGCTGGGTCCAAACTGGGGTGGCATGGTGAGCAAAAGCACAATGGATTAAACCCAGATCTGTGACTGGGGGTGAGTGTTTGCATTGTTCAACACTCCGTCCATCATCCTTTTGTGTTGCTAAAGTTGCCCTTAGTGGGAAGGGTATGCCCAGACGTGGGTCCCTTGCTCACTGTGCCACTGGATTCAAGCTAGCCTGGCTGATGAAGGGTGATACTCTGAAACCGGTCCCAGGATGTTTGTTTTCAGTCCAGGGAGGACCTGGCTTGGCAATTCGGGGTGGACTGTTCCCATGAGGAACAGGGTCAATACTGATTTGCATATGGCTGGGTCCAAACTGGGGTGGCATGGTGAGCAAAAGAACGATGGATTAAACCCAGATCTGCGACTGGGGGTGAGTGTTTGCATTGTTCAACACTCTGTCCATCATCCATTTGTGTTACTAAAGTTTCCCTGAGTGGGAAGGGTATGCCCAGACGTGGGCCCCTTGCTCACTGTGCCACTGGATTCAAGCTAGCCTGGCTGATGAAGGGTGATACTCTGAAACTGGTCCCAGGATGTTTGTTTCCGGTCCAGGGAGGACCTGGCTTGGCAGTTCGGGCTGGACTGTTCCCATGAGGAACAGGGTCAAGACTGATATGCATATGGCTGGGTCCAAACTGGGGTGGCATGGTGAGCAAAAGAACGATGGATTAAACCCAGATCTGAGACCGGGGGGTGAGTCTTTGCATTGTTCAACACTCCGTCCATCATCCTTTGGTGTTGCCAATAAAAATGTCTTGCCATTGGTGACAGGATACCATGAGGCAACACTGGTTCACTGTCCATAGAAACCCATATGCCATCATCTCTCTTCACACAACCTGCTCTGATCCAACCCTTCTGCTTAGACTTTGTCACTTACTCCTGCAATCTCTTCACTTCATCCCAAGAATAAGTCATTGACAACAAAAGGTTATTGTTGGTCTCATATTCAGTTTCATTAGATTTTCTCCATTGAATGATTGAGAACCATAAGCATCGGGCGACTTTGCCTGCATAGAGTTTGCCAACAGTCACATAGTCATCGTCACTACGGTGGGCTGATCACTTCACCACTGCAATCATAGCAGGCAGTTACTATGCTTTTAGCAGTCTCATGACATGCTCCCCATTTCATATGGGCATTCCAGAGGAATTCATTAACCCTCTTTGGGACCATAATTGTCTAAAATCATGAACAACACCAAAGCAATACTGACTATCGGTAAATATTGTCACTTTCAGCTGGTCACAGACACAGCAAGCTCTGCAAGAGCTACCAATTAAGACACTTGTGCGGAGATCACTCCTTGAAGCCAGGAGTCTTTAACCACTCCTGAGACACTACAGACTGCAAATGCAGCTATTAGATCTCTTTCATTGTCTCTGAGGCATGACCCACACACAAACAAGATATAATCATTTTCTATAAGTGGCTTATCTAGTATGTCAGGTATTGGCTTGGTGCACAGTTTTGTGACATCGAGACAATCATGCTCGATCTTTCCATCATCACTCATATTTTCTTGGAGAGGCATTAACACGGCAGGATTCAAAGTCATACAGTGCTTCAGAGTGATTTTCCAGCTGCTATAACCAGTTGATTATATTTAGTTAGTCTGCAGTTTTTCAAGTGCTGAGTGTGGATGTGAGTTAACAGTAACTCCACAAAGCATGGTACAAGAACAGTTAAAAGATGTCTGTGATGACATCTTAGGAAGTAATTTTATGTAGGCAGCATGCTTGGACAGAGATTTAGAATGTGACATGACATCTGTGAGGTCATATGGAATATTGGTGGGGAAAACTAAAAAGAGAGAGCTGGAAGGTGAGAGGCTCTGCTGGATAAGTCATGTATATTGGATTCATATGAAATAAAGAAGTAAAGAAGTAAAGAAGAACTGGGTGCCTTCATCTTTACACTGGTGACGAGGAACCTATCTGTGCAGGGGGGGCAGACAAAAGACAAAGGGACATCTCCACCCCTGGAAACTTTGAAAATTCAAATTTAGTTAACGCTACAGCAAAATTACAGACTAAGGCACGTCAACTGATTTTTAAATAATTTAACAAGGAGCTTGTAAGCAGCTTGTAAGTTTTAACTGGAAGAAACAGTGAAATGTTGGAGCTTCTATTTTCCCATAAATATATCGGCAAACAACAGGCAGGACACCAACAACAATCGCACGAGCTGCAGCACAAGTTTTTATACATTCTGACCAGAGCAAGGAACCCGCGAAGTAGAGTGTGAGGAAGCCGGGAACTAGAGCACGAGGAAGATGCGAGGTAAAGAGCAAGACGAAGCGCGAGAAAGACACGTTATGATTTCAGCTTATGAAATATACTGTGATCAAACAATTTAACTTACAGATCGTCATATCTTCACGAGTCCTGTAATACTTGCCGATCATCTTGTCTTCAGCCATATACACAACGAGTATCGGGTATAGAAATAAAAGAGGGACTAAATAGTGCAAACTAGGAAATAGCAATAGAAATGTCAGATTAAGAGACATGAAGTAACGTATTTGGGGCATGTGTAAATGGTCGTGGGATCAGACCATAGAAGAGTATAATGAGGATAATAGAGAATACTCCTGTGCCTTGTAACAAGGAGGAACTGAAATTGTACCTTGGTCTTGCAGAATATTGCTCGAAATTTGTAAAAAAATTTACAGAAGTGGTTGAGCCTTTGAGAAAATTGGTTAAAAAAAAAGTGGAAAATATATGGGATGAACATTGTGGGAGTGCTTTTGAGAAAATAAAAAAAAATATTACACAGCCATCCACATTAGGACACTTTGATGGTACAGCGAAAACATACATCATTACTAATGCTAGTAATGTGGACATTGGCACAATTTTGACACAGATTAAAGATGAAGAAGAGTATGTAGTGGGATTTGCATCTAGAAGATTGCAAGGTGCGAGACGTCATATTCAGTCATAGAGAGGGAGGCCTTGGCATGTTGCTGGGGAATCATTCACTTCAGGTTTTATGTGTGAGGTATACCTTTTAAGCTAAGGACAGATCATAAACCCCTGAGGTATATTTTTAAGGGTGGAAGGGGTTTGGAAGGGAGTGTTACACCACATATTTTGAGATGGGTGTTAACAGAAATGGATTACAGTTTTCAGGTAGAATTTCTATGGGGTAAGAGAAATGTAGTAACAGATTATTTGTCAAGGACGCCAGTCGAAGTGGAGGAAGTGGTGGAAGATACATTTGTAGGAGAAACAGAAAGTGTTTTGGAAAGTGCAGCAATAAATGTAAGGGAATAGGAGCTTGCAAAAAGAGGAGACAATCATGGAGGAGGTTGAGAAGAAGGTTGTGTGTGGATGAAAGAATGAATATGGGCTGAATGATGATTTATTTAATTATTTTAATATTAGAGATCAGCTAAGTATACAAGGTGGCAAATTGATGGGAAGAAAACAATTAATTCCTCCGGTAGGAGCTCGTAAGGATATAATTAGTATTACTTATGAAGGCCATTTAGGCAGGGGAATGATGAAAAGGAAAGTGAGACAATTATTTTGGTGGCCGGGTATGGATCAGGAAATTGAGGAGACAGTGAGAAATTGTATTGCGTGTGCGAATAGTGATAAAACCAAAGTAGTGAGACAACCTCCTTTGAGGATAATGGATTTC
This sequence comes from Pleurodeles waltl, assembly GCF_031143425.1. Taxonomy (NCBI): domain Eukaryota; kingdom Metazoa; phylum Chordata; class Amphibia; order Caudata; family Salamandridae; genus Pleurodeles; species Pleurodeles waltl. Next base: position 645,986,309 of record NC_090442.1, on the reverse strand, counting down.
CCTAGCAGACCTTGAGAGAAATTAGCCATAGATTTTATTGGTCTGATTTCTAGACTTGGTTTGAGGAGTAGGTATACAATAATATTGGTGGGTTATTATACTAAGTGCTATATAATTAAAACGGTAGAACAAGTAAGTACATTGAATGTTATTGAATTCTTGGAAGATGCCTTCATGGAGGAAGGAATTCCTAAAATGATTGTGCCGGACAATGGGGTGCAATTTGTATATAAGGAGATGACTAGTTACTTAGCTAGGATGGGTATAACTCATGAAAGGGTCACTCTGTTCCGACCACAGGCTACTGGTTTTGTAGAAAGAGTAAATCAGGTTGTGATGGAAAATATTCAATTATCATTGGCTAATCATCTTCCAGGGACAAGAGGGTTCAGAAGAATGATGTGGGCATATAGGACGACTCCTCATTCTGTAAAAGGGGTATTGCCATTTGTATCTCTGAAGGGAAGAAAGCCAGGGGTGAAGGAGTATCCTATGTGATTGAGGGAAAAGGAAAAGGTGATAGTGGTTCGGAGACTTGTAAAAGAGAGAGTTGAGCAGAAGCAAGAGAAAGTTACCCAGCATTATAACAGAAGAATGGGTGTCAAACAATGCTACATACAAGCTGGTGTTTGGGTTGTTATAAAAAAAGGAGGTATTGTTCAAAAAGGGGATAGTAAGTACTCAATTCCACATAAGGTAAAGGAAGCAAGACGCAATGTGGTAACTTTGGAGAATGGTTTGACGTGGAGTATGGGAGACATATGTAAGATTAATCGCTAATACCAATGGCCAAAATCTGGTATAATTAGTGTATTGTGAATGGTGTTATGAGACAATTTGAAAGGAACATGGAAGCATTTTATTGGGAATTTTTGATATGATGTATATAATGTATATTTATTAGTTTATTTCTTCTTAGATGCTGTTAGACATTATGAGATGTATACCTCTCGCAATAATTTTTGTTTGAATAATATGTGGGGGAAGATGTGTGAAGATATCTTATGAAGTAATTTTATATAGGTAGCATGCTTGGACAGTGATTTAGAATGTGACATAGCATCTGTGAGGTCATATGGAATGTTGGTGGGGAAAACTGGAAAGAGAGAGCTGGAAGGTGAGAGGCTCTGCTGGATATATCATGTTTATTGGATTTATATGAAATAAAGAAGTAAAGAACTGTGTGCCTTCATCTTTACACTGTCCCATTACAATGAATTCACATTTCTATAGGCTGACACCCACGGAAGCCACAGCTTTAAGACAATCAGAGCTGCGGTAATAGGGTCCAAGAATTTCAGAAAAATAAGCCACTGGTCTTCTCACATTTCTGTGCATCTGTGTAAGCACTGAGAGAGTGCAGCCCTCCTTCTCACTGCAGAACAATGTAAAGGCCTTATAGTAATCAGGCATTCCCAAAGCCGTGGCATGACAGAGACTTTCTGTCAGCTCTCTGATGGCATTCAAGCAGTTGTTATCCTGTGGTCTCTGATCAGACACATCTTTATTTGTCAGCCTTTGTAAGGTCTTGGCCACTAGGGAGAAGTTGGGTATCCACTGACGACAGTGGCCCACCTTTCCCATAAACATCTTGAGTTTTCTCTGTGTTGTTGGCAGATTCATCTTTAGAATCACTGAGATTCTCACTTGTGATACCTTTCTTGCACCTTTCTCAGTGTGATATATCAGATTGAGGACCTCTTTCTGACAATACTGTAACTTATGTGTGGACACTTAGGCCCTCATTCCAACCCTGGCGGTCTCTGACCGCCAGGGCGGAGGGCAGCAGAAGCACCGCCAACAGGCTGGCGGTGCTTCCTGGGATATTCTGACCGCGGCGGTAAAGCCACGGTCAGAAAAGGGAACCGGCGGTTTTCCTCTGGCCCAGGGAATCCTCCATGGCGGCGCTGCTTGCAGGGCCGCCATGGGGATTCCGACCCCCTTCCCGCCAGCCTGTTTCTGGCGGTTTTCACCGCCAGAACCAGGATGGCGTGAACGGGTGTCATGGGGCCCCTGGGGGCCCCTGCACTGCCCATGCCACTGGCATGGGTAGTGCAGGGGCCCCCTAACAGGGCCCCATACAGATTTTCACTGCCTGCTTTGCAGACAGTGAAAATCGCGACGGATGCCACTGCACCCGTCACACCCCTGCAACTCCGCCGGCTCCATTCGGAGCCGGCTTCCTCGTTGCAGGGGCTTTCCCGCTGGGCCGGCGGGCGGCCTTTTGGCGGTCGCCCGCCGGCCCAGCGGGAAAGTTGGAATGGCCGCCGCCCGCCACGGTCAGAATGACCGCCTTAATGCCCATTCTCAGCGAAGTGGTTCAACAATGCAACAGTGTCTTGTTTGCAAGCTTTCAGAGCATCTGACGCCACAAACTGGTCATTGATGCACTAAACCACAACCAAATTACAGGGCATAATCAAAGATTTAAATTGTTTCTTCGGAATCTGGTTAAAATTGGATGGCATCTCCGTGTAGGGTCCTGTGATACTCAGCACCATGTCAAACACAGTTCTGAAGCCAGGAAACAAATAAGAACTGGCTATTTTCAGGCAATGGCATGGAGAAGAAAGCTTGACACATGTCAATGATGGTGAACTACTCAGCCTCACAAGGAATTTGAAACAATATAATAGCTGGATTTGGTACCATGGGACAACTAGGGAAGACAATATTGTTAAATTGTCACATTCCCTTGGACTATGCAGTACTTCCCACTTGGCCTCTGTATGCCCATTATGGGTGAGTTTCAGGATGATCTCTTTCAGGATGCCCGCTGCATCACTGACTCGATCACAGGAGTAATTCCAGCAATTGTTTCAGGAGTCTCTTTCAGGATGCCCCGCTGCATCACTGACTTGATCACAGGAGTAATTCCAGCAATTCTTTGAGGAGTCAAATTATACTGTGGAGTTCTTGGGTACTCAACATTAGGTTTCACCTTTATATGGTCAGGCTCATTTCCTTTTACAAGACCAATGTCCTGTCCTGAAACATCCCAAACTGTAGAATCCTCCCTCTCCATAAAGTCCATTGTTAAATTTTCAGTAGTCATCGGAAATAGTTCAATTTCAGACCTTTGTGTCATTAATTTAAAATCTATATCCTCATCATTGGTCTGAAACTCAGCCCCTTTTGATGTGCAATATATGGTGCAGTGCACTTTGCACAACAAATCAATAGGCTCAGAGGACTCAAATCACGCACCACAAACTGATGATTCTCTTCAAAGGACCTTTTTTTTAAGGTAAGTCTTCTGTCACAGTGTTTGTTCATTTATTTATTAGCAACTCCTATGACTTGAATCCTTTTTCCAGAGAGGGGTAGATATGGAACTTCATGGTCCTCACAGTCACGCGTGTCACTCCTGTGTCAATTTAGAATGGTATTCACCCTCCACAAAGGGACCACTCTGATCTACATCTAGTGCTGCATCAAGCATGCACTTTTCCTCCCCCCTCTGACACCATTCTTAGGACTGATCATAATCATAATCCGAACCAAACAAGGGAAACTGTTGCAACGCACTGTGGTTTAGAAAGGGATTCTGGTTTGAGTTGAAAGGGGGATCTGTTGTAGCCTTCTGTAACCTGCATTACAGAAGCTTTGGCCACATTGGAATTCTGCATTCTCTGTAGATTCTGTGATTGTACTGGGTTACTGCCTGATCTGAACCTGATATTCATTAATCACTCTATTGAGATTAAGATGACATTCCCACTTCCAATGTCCCACTTTGTTACAATAATGACAAGGGATCAACCTCTTTAAAGGCGCCTCATCAATCCCCGTGCTCAGATCAATTGGAATGTGCCAACCTCCAGTTTTCTGTGGAAACCCATTTCTACCCTGCATCCCAAGAGCTGTCTGTTGGCATGCTCCCTGCACAAACCCAGTGTTCCCTGCGTGAGGCGGATTCTGACCCCCCACTCTGAGCTGCTCTCATCTGTGCAACCATCAACTTTTTTTCAGCTACTTCTGCTTCATTTCCATTTCATCACTACAATACTTTGCATATCTCAGAATAACATCAACTGATTTATTCTGCCAACCAATCAAATGCTGCTGAATCATTATAATAATAATCTCTGGCCTCAATCCCATCACAAATTGAGACACAACATTGCCTATGTCTTTAGGTTAAAAGGTGTTAGACCTGACAGCCTTAGGATGGTCTTCCCCCAATCTTTTTACCCTAAGGTAGGCCCTAAGTAACCCTAAGGGCAGGGTTCTATGTAAGTAAAAGACAGGACATGTACTTTTAAGTTTTACATGTCCTGGTAATGAAAAGCTCTCAAAGTCTTTGTTCACTACTATGAGGCCTACTCTTCTCCTAGGCCAGGATTGGGAATTCCTTAATATATTTTTAAGCTATGATTCCTGATCAGAAATGAATAGCTATACCATGTTTCATACCTTTGGAATAATAATGATAAATCCTCTTTACTAGTAAGGTCGAATTTAATATTACTACTTTAGAAATGCCACTTTTAGACAGTGGGCATTTCTCAGCTCTTACTGCTCTTTGTTCCTTACAGCCCTGTCTCCATTTCACGTCTGGGCTAGATGCCAGCTACACTTTGTGCATTCCCTCTAGACAGCCACAAGCACAGGAAGGGTGGGTTTGAAAAGGACTCATCTGCATTCTGATAGGCCTTCCTGGGCATAAAGATGGAGCTGACACTTACACTTCAATAGGGAAGTACCTGTCCCCACACAATGTGCTATTAAACCCATAATAGTTGTCTAGAAGCAGGGCTAGGAAGAACGGATCTCTATGTACTTCAAAGACCCTTTTTTATAAAGTCACCCCCACTTCAAAGGGAGATTTGGGTAAAAGAAGTGGGTCCCTGATGGGAAACAGACATTACAACGTGGCCGTTAACCCAAATAGCCCCTTTACCATGCATGCTTTACAATGCATGCATCATTACTACAAATAGCCTTAACCACCATTACCCTTACAACAAATTATTGTGTAAAAGTATGCATGGAAAGGGCCATGCGTGGAAATAGAGGTGAAGGCTATCTGAGTCATTAGAGGAAACAGAGAGAGCCTTCCATTTCCCCTGAATGATCTGCGCTGTGCCTCAGAGGAGATGGCTCTTCATCTTGGAGAGGGAGGTAAGGGGGATTGGGCCTGGGGGGAGACTGTTTTAGGGCTTAGGTGGGGAAGGGGTATGGTTTGAGGAAGAGCAGTGGGGATGTTTTCTATTAAGGGGGTGGATGGTTTTAGGGCTTAGAGCAGAGGGTATGGTTTTATGGTGGGGACAGTTTTCTGGATTGGGAAGGGGAGGGTTGACAGTTTTAGGGTTCAGGACAGGAAGCTGGGAACAGGGACAGTTTTATGCCTTGGAGCAGGGGCGGTTTTAGGGTGGAGGAAGGGGGAGGTTTTTGGGCTTGGGGTGGGGGGATGGTTTTAAGGCTCATGGCAGGGCAGGATGGTTTTAGGGCTTGGAGCTGGGGGTATGGTTGTAGGATGGGGGTGGTTTTCATACTTGGGGCATGGTATGGGAGATGGTTTGAGGGCATGGGGTATGGGGTTCTGTCTTAATGCTCAGGGCAGGGGATGGGTATTTTTTAGAAGGGCTGGGGGAGTGTCGTGCTGGGGTCCGGTTTTAGGGGTTAAGGCAGGGGTTGAGTAGTTTACAGAAGGGCCAGGGGCTGGGATTGTGTCACGCTGAGGTCCGGTTTTAGGGCTTAGGGCACGGGTCGGGTAGTTTTTAGAAGTGCTGGGGCTCAGAGGGGGGTCCTCACTGGTGTCTGGTTTTAGGGCTTAGGACTGGGGTCAGGTAGTTTTTAGAAGGGCTGGGAGGAGTTGCGCTGGGGACCACATTTAGAACTCAGGGCAGGGGTCAAGGAAAACCTTTACCACACATTTGCCTTTAAATACATGCTTTTACAATGTATTTTGTTGTAAAGGCATGCATGGTAAAGATTATGCGTGGTACTGGCATCTTCATTGTAACATACGCATGGTAACAGCAAACGTTGCAGTGGAATGCATTGTTCCGTCATAAAACAATCTCTGACTCCAGTACACTACTGGACCTGGGAAGAACTCTTCTGGAGTAAAGACTGCTGAGCTGTACGGATTGCTACTTTGGCTGGACTGATTATACCAAGGAACTGGTTCTCTGATTTGCTGAGCTGCCCTGATGAGCCCTGAAGAGGACAAGGTCTGGACCCATCTCACTCGAACCCAGAGCAACTCCAAGGGCTTACTGGCTTGCCCCCTGTCCTTCTGTAGTCTCACAGACATCCAAGACTGCCTGCAGCTCTCCTAATGCAGCTGCACTCTGCCATCTGTGAGTCCTACCCTAGCCTGAGGTGCCTCCTCTGATGCATCGCCCCTTCGACGCTGATGCAGAGGCTCGTTTGACTACAGCATTTTCACAGCCTGCATGGCCCAATGACGAAAATGTGTGGCTTGACGATGTTGGATTGCATTCATCTCTATGGAGCTCAATGCCAACGTGGAACCCGACTGCATGGGAAATATCGCTGCATCACTTTTGCATTTGCTCCTTTACGTAGACGCTTGCTCCATACAAGGTAGTTCAGTGGAATCTACGTGAGTTCTTTAGTCGGCACACCCTCCATCGATGTCAGCCTGAATTTTGGGTTTGCACCAGTATCTCGTAACCTCAAGTAACTTTTTGACTGCTAGTGACTTTTAGGCACTATTTTTAGTTTAATCTTTAATAATAAATATCTCAACTTCTACTATTTGGACTTTTGTCGTTTTTGTTATGTTTTACTGGCATAAATATTCTCTATTTTTCTATGCCTGTGTGAAGTTCTTTTGTGGTGTTTTCACTGTGTTAGTGTGTGTGTGTGTTTGTGTGTTGCACACATACTTTACGTATCGCCTCTTAAGTTAAGACTGCCTGTTCTATGCCAAGCTACCAGCTGGTGAGCACAAGTTTAGCAAAAGTGTGTATTTCACTTAGCCTGACTAGGATTATGGCTCATACTTGGACAGGGTGCATACATCTGCCAATTAAAGACTCAATTCCTAACAAAGAGTATCCGCTCCACTGTGTTGTTGAAAAACCTGCATTATCTTCTCATAAAGACCGTGGACTGACTCCTTGGGTCCTATGTTATCCTCTCAATTTTAGGCCAATCCACATCCTTAGCAGGAATCTTATCCTGCAAATGGTTATCACGTGTTGGTGTTTTTTCATCACCAACGATAATGGACCATGTGATACTGTATTTCTTAAAGGCTCATTCTCTGGCCACTCTACAGCTATCTTACTCTCTGCCCACAAATCACTTGATGCCACAATATCAAACAAAGTGGTCAAATCTACCCACAGAACCTGAAAAATCTTTACAAACCTCTCAACCGGTGTATACAATTCCACTGGTTTTTCTCTCAATTTTGTGAAATCATTTGTGTATGATGCAAGATCACTTCTACTCCAGGGCACATAGACAAACTCTTCAACGGGCACTTCCCATAATGGAAAATTTGAAGCACCTTCTCCATCCATTAAAGGCAGAGGCAGCTCTCCCTTTATTTTATTTTCTCCTTTCCTTTAACACCACTTGCCTTCCCATATGTCCGATTCCCTCCACTTTTGAATGCAATTAAATATTTCCTTAATTTGCACCTTCATTCCTAAAGTCCCCATGCTACAGATGTCATTATCATTGAAATATACACAATACCTTCACTTCAAGACAAAGCCCTCAACTGGATCTCCTCTTTTCTCTCCGGTAGAACCCAGAGAATCCGACTCTCACCCTTCCGCTCCGAAGCCACCAACCTCATCTGCCGTGTCCCCCAAGGCTCCTCGCTAAGCCCAACGCTGTTCAACTTATACATGGCACCCCTCGCACACCTGGCCCGTCAACACAGCCTCAGCATCCTCTCATACGCCGACGACACCCAGCTCGTCCTCTCCCTCACTAAAGATCCACACACCGCCAAAGCCAACCTCCACGAGGGTCTGAAATCCATCGCCGAATGGATGAGAAACAGCCGCCTGAAACTAAACTCCGACAAGACGGAAGTCCTCATCCTCGGTCGCTCCCCCTCGGCCTGGGACGACTCTTGGTGGCCCACCGATCTGGGTCCCCCACCCACTCCAGCCAACCATGCACGCAACCTCAGCTTCATCCTCGACTCCGCTCTCACCATGTCCAAACAGGTCAACGCAGTCTCCTCCTCCTGTTTCAACACCCTCTGCATGCTCCGCAGAATCTTCAAGTGGATCCCGACGGAAACCAGAAAGACGGTGACCCAAGCTCTCGTCAGTAGCAGACTTGACTACGGCAACGCACTCTACACAGGCATCCCAACAAAAGACATCCAACTACTCCAACGCATCCAGAACGCATCCGCCCGCCTGATCCTCGACATACCCCGCCGATGCCACATCTCCCACCACCTGAAGGACCTCCACTGGCTCCCCGTGGACAAGAGGATCACCTTTAAACTCCTGACCCACGCGCACAAGGCACTACACGATGCCGGACCCACCTACCTGAACAACAGACTCAACTTCTACACTCCCTCCCGCCAACTCCGCTCTGCCAACCTATCCCTCGCCATCGTTCCCCGAATCCAGCGCAAGACCTCCGGCGGCAGATCCTTCTCCTACCTCGCCGCCAAGACCTGGAACTCACTCCCGACCTCCCTATGCCAGACCCAGGACCTCCTCACCTTCAGGAGAATCCTCAAGACATGGCTCTTCGACCGATAGCAGCTACCCCCCCCCCCCCCCCAGCGCCTCGAAACCCTAACGGGTACATAGCGCGCTTTATAAATTTAATGATTGATTGATTGATTGATTCAATGATTTTATTCTGTTCAGATCTACATTGTAAGCTTCAGCCTATTCTGACACTTTATGATGTAGTAATCCTGCATGTTTAGTAATGTCTTTGCACATGAATACATGTCCATTCTCTTGGTAAGAGTCCAATCAAGAGAATTCAAGATTTCCTTCAATCATCTGATCCAATTCCAATTACAGCTTAACCACATCTATGGGATCTTCCCTCCTAGGAAACTGAACTACTGCTTTACCCTTTCCTGGTGTTTCACTCTCCTTGAATTTATTCAAATCTTCTACATTTCTGGAATGTGTACCATTCGAGACTACTGGGCTATTTAACACTATCATATATTTGGGACCAGGATCATAACTACTCTGAGCTGTATTATGCATGGACATCTCTAAGTAAATCTGGTCTGCTTCATTATTGAAGAGATAGAGATGATATAAGGCATACTGGCGGTCATTCTGACCCTGGCGGTCAAAGACCGCCAGGGCGGAGGACCGCGGGAGCACCGCCGACAGGCCGGCGGTGCTCCAATGGGGATTCCGACCGCGGCGGTAAAGCCGCGGTCGGACCGGCACCACTGGCGGGCTCCCGCCAGTGTACCGCCGCCCCAATGAATCCTCCAAGGCGGCGCAGCTTGCTGCGCCGCCGAGGGGATTCCAACCCCCCCTACCGCCATCCGGATCCCGGCGGTCCGCCGGGATCCGGATGGCGGTAGGGGGGGTCGCGGGGCCCCTGGGGGCCCCTGCAGTGCCCATGCCACTGGCATGGGCATTGCAGGGGCCCCCGTAAGAGGGCCCCTACATGTATTTCACTGTCTGCTATGCAGACAGTGAAATACGCGACGGGTGCAACTGCACCCGTCGCACAGCTTCCACTCCGCCGGCTCGATTCTGAGCCGGCTTCATCGTGGAAGCCTCTTTCCCGCTGGGCTGGCGGGCGGCCTGAAGGCGACCGCCCGCCAGCCCAGCGGGAAAGTCAGAATTACCGCCGCGGTCTTTCGACCGCGGAACGGTAACCTGACGGCGGGACTTTGGCGGGCGGCCTCCGCCGCCTGCCAAGGTCAGAATGAGGGCCACTGTCATTAAGCAGATTTAAAGGACTTATTCTCACCATCCCTTTTCTTCCAACCTTTCCAGAAGAATTCATTCACAAATTTACGCCAGTAAGAATTGTTAAAGAATGTTCTTGGCTCCTGTTGATCCAGGCTTATACATAGGGATCGCAGGACCAATTGTACCTGGAGCAGCTATTGCATCTGCAGAACTAGGATCAAAAAGCTAGTAGATCCATTCATTTCCAAGATTCCTCCAACTATGGGGCTTTAGGTATTTGTTGGAAATGGGGACTCTAGTTGGCAGTCAGTTTACACCCTGTTCAGGTAGGGACCCTCACTTTAGTCAGTATAAGGGAGATACACATCTCAGATAACCCCTGCTCATCCCCTTGGTATCTTGGCACAAGCAATCAGGCTTATCTCAGAGGCAATGTGTAAAGTATTTGCACAAACACATAGAGTAACACAGTGAAAACACTACAGAAGGACTCCACACCAGTTTAGAAAAATAGCCAATATTTATCTAAATCAATCAAGACCAAAACAACAAAAATCCAACATACACAAGTCAATATATCAAATTTTAAAGTAAAAAAGAGTCTCAATCCATAAGAATCATTGGATGTGTTATTTTAGCACAAAGTACATAGTATGCGTCAAAAATAAAGCCGCACAGGTGAGTATGCATTGTAAAAGCAAGAGATGCATCTATTCCTTACTCGCAAGTAAGGCTGTGCATTGATTCTTTCTCCACAGGGTAGCCGATGCATTGATTCTTTCCTTGCAGGAAGTGATACGTTGGTTTCCAGGCAAGCAGCCTCAGGTGCATGTGGTGATAGTGAAGATTTTGTCGCCCAGGGATGATGCGTGGAACATTTGCCCGCACAGCAGTGATTAATCCACACTGAGTTGGCAAAGCATCAATTTCACCAACGATGCGCTGATTTTTCAGCCGCAGTGCAGACACTGCATTGACTTTTCTGCTGCTCGGCTACAGTGCGTGGAGTTTCTCTCCGATTTTATCTTCTTCCCTTTCCAAGCACCCAGGAACTGGATGTGGCACCACTTGGCAAGTTACAGGTCTCATCGAGAGAGCACAGGTGCTGGCAGATGAAGTCTTTGATGTCCCTGAGACCTCTTAACAGGAGGCAAGCTCAGTCCAAGCCCTTGGAGAAACTTCACAAGCAGGATACACAGCAAAGTCCAGTCTCTGTCCTCTCTAAGGCAGAAGCAGCAACTGCAGGCCAACCCAGCAAATAACACACACAGCAAAGGGGCAGTGCTCCTCCTCACAGCTCTTCTCCTTGGCAGAGGCTCCTCTTGATCCATAAGTGTTCTGAAAGTCTGGGGGTTTGGGTCCACTACTTATATTCATGTCTGCCTTCGAAGTAGGCAAACTTCAAATGAAAGTCTTTGTAGTGCACAACACCCTGTCTCTTCCTTGCCCTGACCCAGCCACACTCTAGGGAGTTGGAGACTGTATTGTGAGGGGACAGACACAGTCCTTTCAAGTGCAGGTGACAGCTCCTCCCTCCCACTCTAGCCCAGGAAGACTCATCAGGATATGCAGGACACACCTCAGCTCCCTTTGTGAATTCGGAGACGTGGAATCAGCAGCTAAGCAGAGACACAGAATGGTTAAGCAAGAACATGCCCACTTTCTAAATGTGGTATTTTCAAACTTACAATCTGAAAAACCAATGTTACGAAATGATGTATTTTTAAATTGTGAGTTCAGAGGCCCCAAACTCCATATTTGTACCTTCTTCCAATAGGAAACTACGCTTAAAAGGTATTTAAAGATAATCCCCATGTTAACCTATCGGATTGCATAGTGAAAACTGAATTTGGAAGTATTTTGCTATCAGAATAGGTAAAACACATCAGTACATGTCCTACCTTTTAAATACACTGCCCGCTGCCCATGAGGTTACCTAATGTCTACCTTAGGGGTGCCTTACATGTACTAAAAGGGAAGGTTTGTGCTTGGCAAGTGGGTGTACCTGTCAGGTCGGCATGGCAGTTTAAAACTACACACAAACACACTGCAATAGTAGGTCTGAGGCATGTTTATAGGGGTTCTCATGTGGGTGGCATAATCAGTGCTGCAAGCCCACTAGTAGAATGTGATTTACAGGCCCTGGGCAGCTCTAGTGCACTTTACTAGGGACTTACTAGCAAATAAAATATGACAATCAGGGATAACCAATCATACTCACAATTTACACAGGGAGCACTTGTACTCTAGCTCTTGTCAGCAGTGGTAAAGTTCCCAGAGTACCAAAAATCAGCAAAAACGAAATCCTGCACACCATCAAAAAAACAGGAAGTAGAGACAAAAAAAGAGGGGAACCACACCAAGGAAGCCAGGTCTAACAGTATTAGAAACAGTAAACATAACAGGTATATTATGTCCTGATGTCTTTCCCGCTATTATATTTGGAGGAATCGGGACAAGGGAGCTGGCAGGAACACAATTTCCTGATTTCTCTCCCATCCCATCCAGGCTCATACTCTTTTGGATAAGTTGCTATTTTATAATTACTACTCAGACTCACAGCATCCATCCCTCCATTTTCGGTCACATTGTATGTGGGTGGACGAGCAGACAACAGTCCTTCCATGAAATCATCACTACAATCACTGTTGCTATCTTCCTTTGCAGTCCCTGTACCTCCTATTTTATTCCCCCTCTTCTTTCTTTCTTTCTTCTCTTCACATTTCTCACGTTCTTCACAGGTCAGAGCAAGATATAATGTAGTACCCTCCATGATAAACATTATCCACAGCTGTTTACTGCTTGCCAAACTTTCCTCTGATGCTTTTCCTTTTCTTTAGCATGAGCTGCACATTTCCCAGGCATTATGTGCTTCAAACTGTAGGGGCATGCAGGGGTTTCATTTCATACGGGTCTTGTCTCAGATTTTCAATGATTCGCAGATTAAATGTGTCATAACGCGGGCGCACCAATGCACTCTCCTTCTTAGTGATGCTATGCCATTGACTCAGCAAAATACACATTTGAAGCCCTACATTCACAACAATATAATGACCTAGCATGCCTTCGAGAGGTGCCACTTCTCTCTCCTGCACTGGTATCCTCACATCTCTCCTCGACAAATTTTGAATGCCCTTGAAACATTTCATTTTCAATTAATTCATGAATGTCAAACAAAATTCAATTTCAAAATTATAAAATTTGTCTTTCACCCACAATCCTCTGCCAACTGGCGCAACCAATAGCAGTGCGACACTCTGACTCAACTGACCTATAACACTGCAGCACTACAAAAACCAACCAATTTCAGCACGGCATGCTGCAGCGTCTTTCTTACTCCTCACAGAGGCTCACCCTCCTTTGCAATTTTTGTGAATGTTACAACACAAGCACAAAAAGAAATGCAAAGCAAATTTCAACAACTCTGTCTGCTCCACTAATGAAACCAATAGTACTCAATCACATAAGAAACAGTCCAACACATTCTGGCCTACCCTAACTCATGCTCGAGCAAAACCTCGACAATTATGGAGTCACCCAGATTAGTGTAGCTTCAACCCTGCTCAAAGGATCGACCACACCCAGCATATCTCATTCTCACACAAAGATACTGTCCTTATCTTAACTGTGTAGTCAATGGGACCATATGACTAACACCACAAACCTTAGCAGACAATTATAGCACAGTGAAATCTACACTGAATAAATTATCACTATCTCAGGATCTTAAGCTATGTCGAGCCCACAAATCTCTTCATTTCTTAGCATCAAGTGCTTCCATACTCACACAACAGTATAAACCTCAACACATCACACCGCACAAACTCAGCAAAACACTGCAAGCTAGACATAAGGAACTGTAACACACAACTCTATTAATACTCACTCTCCGCTAATACCACTTTGTCCCCAGTCTCTGGAACACCACTGCTCCTCCAAAGCGGAACCTGGTCTTTGGGATCAGGAATGCACTTAAGTAAATTCTGGAACACTTACACAAATACAACTCCCTTATTTCACTAACCTAACAAGGTTTCATTTTGCTAGAGTGGCCTTTGTGATATAAATGTGGATGCTCTTTCGATGAACCTTGAAGGGTAGTTGAAAATAGAGAGAGTTTTTCAGTAACCAATTTAAAATTCAACTCGCAGGGTCCATTCAACCTCATAAAAAGGTCCATAAACCATTTTCTAAGTTCAAAGATTTATTAACCAAAGTGATTCAGTCAATCAATATGCATGCCGACAAAATTTAGGTAAGGATACAAAATCATAAATGGTAAGCTGGGATGTAGCAATAAATTCTGTCTCAATAAGATATAGAAATTATTAATCATAAACATACAAAGACTGAGGACCAGAAAATAATGCTCTGTAGAGGAACCGGAATATACTCCTGTAAACCTTTGAGTTCTCAGGTTCTAAAAAAGAAGTCTAATCCAGAATAAAAGGATGTTGGGGCAAAAAGTTTCAGAAATGTGAGGTGTCAGCAGGAGGAAGTTCTCCCATGAGGGCTTCCAATAAGGAGCAACTGTTTAGCATAAAGCTTCACACTTTGGGCAAAAAGCATAGAGAAGTCAATATCCCATCAAGCAAAGGGAATCTGCTCTACCAAAGAGATTCTGCTAAACGTCTATCAGTGAGAACATTAATTAAAGAAACAGAGGCTTCAGGAGCACTCAGGACTCTGTCCATGTCGTCAGTAGCCAATCAAATCACTCAGCCTAGTTCCAACTGTAACATCTTCCATTCTTTTCATCCCATGGTAGTCCAGACAGACAGAACAACCTTGAACAGCTCCAGTGTCTGGTGCAAATGAATAAAGGTCTTCATAGGCTTGTTAGGACCTTACAATTCTTTGCCAAGTTTCCCTTTCTCCAACTTTAGAAGTATGTACACCCTTCAGTGCAGTAAAGTCAGTCACTGGCTTTCCTTTGAGAGAACACCATTACTTATATTTGCCATGGTGTGGTTGATGTGCACCAAAGATAGTTGGTATAGAAGCTAGCTTCCCTCAACACTGTTTTTCTTTCATTGGTCTAACTTTGGAATTCTCTAAACTCATTCTGTTGTCAATGTGCCAAGACTACAGTGTCTGCTCGTACACAGAAAGAAGAGTTGGAGGTTATGACATTGGAAACATGTGGGCCTGCTGTCTGAAGAGCCAATAATAAGGCTTGGAGCTCTGCAATCTGAGTGAGGGAATCTCTAAACTATTCTGTATGTTTTTTCTGTACCGTAAACTGTTTTAAAAGATTATTTGAACAGTAACATATTGGCTGAAAATTTCTGATGGGTGTTTATTGCCAGCTTTGCCAACCATCTGCAAAAAGACCTGGTATGCCTGCGCATGTTATGGGTGTGCAGTGTGGGACACTTCCTGTTGATATTGCAGTAGCTTTTCCTTTCAGATTGTATGTCTGACACCACTTGAGTGGATGCCCTTTGCAGATGTTGGCCCTATCAGTCACATGCTAGCTCTAGTAGCATCTGCAAAAATAGGTATGAGAGAGACCATTGTGACTGTGATTTTCCCTTTTGCTGCAGGTCATCCATTTATGTAGGTTGCTTGTAGTGCTGTTAGATTTTTTTCCACCATAGCGCATTGCTCCATTGTGGTGCTGGGGACTACCAAAATACTATATCAGATTGTTGCGTCTGGACTGTAGATATTTTGCCTCTAGCATGTCAACCTGTAATCTTTGCAAGACAGAAGTATGTTTGTTAATCCTGTATTTTTACAAAAAGATGGATCACAGATTTAACCCTTTAATCATAATGTGGCAGGTACATACAACCACAGTTTAGAAATCAAATCAGGGCTTGTAACCTATGGAGGATGTTTGAAGCTTGCTACATAGCTAATACCCCTGAAAAATATCATGTGGAAAGGCAATTCAAGACATTTTGGATGTGTTGTAGTAAATTGTGCACTCTACTTGGGCTAAGTTCATAATGATTGTGACTTCCCAGGTAAGATATTAGTCTAAAATACTATCTGCAAAATAGATACCGTTGATATATGGTACTACATCAGGATCGCCTTGATGACGTTCCATGATCATAGATAAAAATACTCCTGAACAATTCTTATAGTTGTGAGAGGATTCAGGTGGTACACTCTGGGCATAGGGCCCATTAGCTGTATCAAGATTCATTTAGTATTTTGCACACCAATTTCATTATTAGTCTAGTAATATGTGCATTCTGTAGATTTGTAATTTTATATTAAATAGGTTTGCCTTTCATTACCTCCAGTACCCTAGTGCATCTTTGGCGTAAAGAGCTATGTTCCTCTTGACATCACTAAATAATATGTTTAAAACTGTGTAAAAGTTCTAAATTAATTGCATCCCCAAACCTACCACAGTTGATGTGTCAAACTTTCCGTATCTGTCATAATCGGGCAACACTGTTATCAAGGGGTACCATGTGTAGCAGCATATAGGTGTGCCGACACGCGTCCCCATGTACAGCAATCTTGTGGATTTTGTGCCACTCATAGGGAGACACATTGCCATTTTTCAATGTTTCTTCTGCTGAGGTGTATTTGGGTTTACTGCATTTAGCTGAATCATTTGGTGAGCTTCTCCACACTTTCCTGTTTATTTTAACAGTCTCCATTCCCTCTCTTTTTAGATTGTAAAGTGGATTGAGGGACAAGTTAATGCATCTCCATAACCACAATTTGGAACACCTGGTGCTCACCTTGTCAATATACTGCCATCAATTATTCCAACATCACATCTGTGCATATGACTTCATGTCAGTTCCATTCTAGATGAGATCAGGTTTGCCCAGTAATTTTAATGATTCCATCCAAACAAGTTGTACTATGAATGGTAATCCAACTAGAAAACACTACATGTATTTGAGGTACATAAATAGCATCAGTATCATTGGAAGGGAGTATGGTATGCAGAAGGATTGCTTACTAATATTGTGAGCTGTGTCTTCTGCTATCTTCTACTAAATCAAGCATCAATGAAGAGCAAAAAAATCTCTGAATTATATAATGTGCTGGCATGTAGAACAAATATTGTATCTCCTCCGGAAAATTGAACTTTTCATCCGTTTAAATAGTTTTGAGTGTAAGGTGCACATTTGTCGATATAGGTGTAACAGCCATGGTAAAGAAGATTCAGGCCTCATTTAGATAATGGCAGACAGGTTACTCCGTCACGACGGTGACGGATATCCTGTCCGCCAATATCTCAATCCAATAGGACATATTGGGATTTAGATACTGGTTGATGGGATATCAGTCACTGTTGTGAAGGAGTGACTCGCTGACAAAATCTATATCAGGCCCTTACTTTTGAAACGTTAAGCTTAATAAACAAGAATCCACAAATCATTAATATGTACTATCCTGGTATAGAATATCTTTAACAAAATAGTAGCGTGTAATAGTTAATGTGAGCTGACGCTCGTGTCTTAGAGGACTCGGGCGCTCATGCACACGAGGTTGCTGGGGCAACCGGGGGGAACGCGTTCAAACGGTGCCGGAGATCGGGAAAAACGGACGCGTTTCCTCTGGGGGTCGGAATTTATGTACGAGCAGAATAAATGCATCAAAACCGTGTATCTTGTGAAGGTTATTACATACCTTCTTTTTGGCGACGAGGAGACCCTCGGAGACAAACCCATTCCAGACGCTGCTGCAGTCAGTTGAGGCTCGAGTTGGTATAAATTAACCAACGATGTGTGGAGCAGACTCGGAGCCACTGGTTCAAGGTTCCTCAAGTATGAAGTTTTTTTTTCTTCAGCAGGAGGCGTGATTAATGAAGTTTAACAGGAAATAGCACTGTGGGAGTGTTGTGCTAGAAACGCTAACTTGCTATTTCAGATGGACATATACAGCAGCCATTTTGGATGAGTATTTTTTTTTAAGACTGTGTTGTATTTTTCATTTTTACTAAGTTTTAAAGGATAAGGATGTACATAAACATCATTGGAAGTTATTACCTGTAGTAAATATACGAAAAATAGTTTGGTTTATTGCGTAGTCTTGGATTCGCCTTTTTGTGCGCTATGCAGGCTGTTAACCCTCCTCCCCCGTTTTTGGAAAGTCCAGGTGAACCACAAATTGCCTGGAGGCATTAGTTTGATGATTTTGAAACTTATTTGGGGGCAATAGGAGCGGCGAGATTTAGACCTGAGCGTAAAAAGTGCATATTGTTACAGTCTATTGGGTTTGAAGGTCGAGCTATCTTCAAACATTTACCGGATATACCAAATGACGAAGAGGAATTGGATGATTATGAATCTGCGGTGAAGAAAATGAGTAACAGGTTCGATTCTCCGCCAAGTTTAGTAGTGTCTAGACACAAGTTTTTCAAGAGGGTTCAGCAAAATGGTGAAGATGTGGATACGTACATTTCTGCGCTGAAGTTGTTGGCAGCTGACTGCCAGTTTGGTGTACTGAATGATCAGTTGATCAGGGATCAGTTCATTTGTCAAGGCTTGGACAGATCAATTAAGTAGAAATTGTTATCTTTGGACAATCCAACACTAGTTGAATCCATCAAAATTGCCAAGAGCATCGAATCATCAATAAAATTGACTAAGGAAATAGAGAAATCTTTGGATAGTCGGGAAAGAATTGGTGTGGTCCGAACTAAAATGGACAAAGGAAGATTGGACAAAACAGTGAACATTCAACCCTCTAACCAAGGATACAAGAATAGTAGAGACAATAGTTCGAGTGTTTTTTTTAGACAAAAAAATATTTGCTTTAGGTGCGCATATGCCCTACATGTGAAAGGGACCAGAGCGTGTCCGGCTTTAAATGTTCAATGTAGGAACGGTGGAAAAATTTGCCATTTTGCAAAAGTGTGTCAGAGTGAACGTTTAAGAAACAACGCAGTAACGTCAGTGGTTGAGAATGAGGAAGGGTTGGTTGAAAATTTGATTGGAGAAGTTCAAGATATGGTGTTAGTGATTGATGACAAGATGATGAAGAGTGATGATGCTGGGAGCTGCATTGATCCGTATGTCCTCATTAGAGTAGGAAATAAACATTTACGGCTGTTAGTGGATTCGGGTGCGAGAATTACAATGATAACACAAGAGTTGTTTAGTCAGAATTGGAAAGGTCGTACTTTGTTACCTCCAGATAGAGCTCCTGTTTCTTATGAAGGGAGGAGAATAGATCTCCAAGGATATTTTGAGGATATTATGGAGTTCAAGGGAAGAAAGATATGAGGAAAAATGTACGTTGCAGTGAAAGGTTTAAATATCTTGGGTTGGTTTCATCAAGGTCTTTTTGGTATGGTTTTGCGACCTGGTACCAAAGATCAGGTAACAGTGATTAGGGATGTTAATGATGTTGAAGAGACATTAAATGAATATCCCGAGGTTTTTTCAGGAGACTTAGGAAAGATAAAAGGATTCAAGCACAAAATCAAGGTAAAGAACAATGCCATACCAGTCAAACATGAACTTAGGAGTGTACCTTTTAGCATCAGAGAGGAACTAGAAAAAGAGCTTCTTGGTTTACGTGACAAAGGGATTATTGAGCCAGTTGAGTCTTCGCTATGGACTTCCCCTTTAGTGGTTACAACAACAAAAAAAACGGAGAGTTGAGAGTGTGTGTGGACTTGAGAGCATTGAACAAAGAGATTTGGGTGGACACGCATCCATTACCAAAAATAAGTGAATTGTTGTCTACGGTTAAGAATGCAAAGATATTTACTAAACTTGATCTTGCTATTGCTTATCATCAGGTTTAGTTAGATTCAGAATCAAGACATTTGACAGCGTTTGTGTTGCCTATTGGGACGTTCCAGTACTGTCGCATGCCGTTTGGGTTAGCCTCGGCAGCTCCAGTCTTTCAAAGGATTATGTGTTCGATATTGAAAGGTGTGCTGAATGTATTAGTGTTTCAGGATGATGTGCTGATTTATGCAGGTACTCAACGTGATCATAACCAAGTGTTGAGACAGGTGTTGGATAAGTTTTCATCTTGTGGAATTGTTCTAAAAAGAGAGAAGTGCTTGTTTATGAAACCATCAGTAGAGTATTTAGGTCATGTTATTTCGGAGGAGGGAATCTTACCAAAACCTGGATTGATAGAAGCCATCAATAAGGCCCCACCCCTGAAGGACAAAGGGGGAGTGAAGTCATTTTTAGGAATGTGTGAATTTTACTCTCGATTTGTTTCAAACTTTGCTAGCATAGTTAGGCAGATATCAAATCTTTTGAAGAGTGAGGTATGCTTTGCTTGGGACAATGAGTGTGATAGGGCATTCAAAGAAATAAAGAAGATATTAGTTAGTGCTAAGGTACTGAAACCTTTTGATCAAGAGGTTCAATGTTGTTTAACTGTTGAATCAAGTAATGTAGGGGTTGGAGCGGTTTTAACGCAGTTGAAGAATGATGAAGAGAACACAATTGGGTTTGCATCTAGAGCGTTAAGGGAACCGGAAACTCATTTTTCTGTTATTGAAAAGGAATTGTTGGCTTGTGTGTGGGCGGTTGAGAAATTCAGAAACTATATTTGGGGCAGACATTTCATATTGAAGACAGATCATAAACCTCTGGTGTCGATTCTAAATGGCACAAATAATAAAACTGGTACACCCAGAATTGCGAGGTTTACGGCAAGATTGATACAGTATGATTTTGAAGTCATTCATATTCAAGGAGGAAAGAATGTCAGAGCAGACTATCTATCACGGTTTCCAGCTCAAATTGTAGAAGGGGATGATGATAATTGGGCAGATGAGAGTTGCTTGATTGCTGCTGTGGAAATTGAACAAGTCTGTGTGTGTTCAGAAAATGTATGGAAAGAGAAATTATATGCAGACGAAATTTTGTGTGAGGTAATCAAGAATGTCAAAGAAGGGTGGCCTCATGAAAGGGGATTGACGTATGGTGTTCAACCATTTTGGAAAGTTGCTGACGAGTTGACTATTGAGGACAATATTTTGCTGAGGAATGACAAATTAATTCCACCAGAAGATTTGAGATGCAGAATCAAGGAAAAAGCTCATGAGGGGCATTTAGGTGCAACAATGACCAAGAAAAGAGTGCGTGAGCGTTTTTGGTGGCCATGTATGGATAGTGAAATTGACAGTTTGGTGAAAAATTGCACCATATGCTATAATAGTGATAAGTCATTTAGAACATGTACCCCTCCCATAATTCCAATTGATTGTCCTACTGGTCCTTGGAAGAAGTTGGGAGTGGATTTGGTGGGACCATTTCATGCTTTGAATTGCAGTACCAGGTATGCGTACGTGGTAGTTGACTATTACTCAAAATGGCCATACGTGAAGTTCGTTCAGGATCCTAATGCTATATCGTTGGTTATGTTTTTGAGAGAGGTTTTCATGAGTGAGGGTTTTCCCGAAGAAATAATTACAGACAATGGTGTACAATTTTTGTCTGACGAATTCAAAGTGTTTTTGGATGAAGGATCGATTAAACATTTGAAGTGTTCACTTTATCAACCCCAGACAAATGGTTTGGTGGAACGTTTTAATCGTGTACTGGGTGACTGCATTAGGTGGTCACTGAGAAACAAATGTGCGGTAACTACATTTGTCCAGGCAATGCTATGGTTTTATAGAACAACACCACACTCCACCACTGGAGTGTCCCCTTTTGAAGCATTAAGGGGAAGGAAGGCTTGTATGCAAGTATGTCCGGGGTGGATGTCTAGATTTTTCAAAAGTATTCGATTGGAAGAGTGTGCGAAAATTGTTCAACAGAATGTGAAAGAAAAACAGGTTGTGCAAAAAATGCATTTTGACAAACGGAAAGGTGTCAGGAGAATTGGTTTATCAACAGGAGATTGGGTGTCTATAAAGCTGCCTACTTTTGTCAAAAAAGGGGATCCGAAATTCTCTGACCCGGTAAGAGTGAAGATGGTGAAAGGGAATGCAGTAAAAGTTGATGGAAACAAATGGTGGAACATGTCAAAGGTTGTTAAACTTCAGAATAGGTTGGAAGAGTGTCGTGTTGACCATGGGTTAAGGACTAATTCAAGGTCACAGGATTCTAATG
The DNA here is from genome assembly GCF_031143425.1 of Pleurodeles waltl. Taxonomy (NCBI): domain Eukaryota; kingdom Metazoa; phylum Chordata; class Amphibia; order Caudata; family Salamandridae; genus Pleurodeles; species Pleurodeles waltl. The sequence goes on along the minus strand of NC_090442.1, from coordinate 645,964,444 downwards.
CTCTCCAGCAACCGGTATCGCAGGTACCGCCAACGCGTAAGAGTCTACGTTTAAGGAGAGTACCTTGGAAACTCAGAGTGTGATGGGTTTGTGTGTGTGGAACGCGGGTAAAAAAAAAAAACAATTAGTTATCCATAAGATTGCTTTAAGATTAATGTTTAATGAAAATTATTTTTGTTCTATAAGCATGTTAAGTTAGTTATAATTGTTTGTGTAAGGAGTTATATTCATAATATGCTTTAAGTGAGAGTTTGCTCAATGCAAATCTTTACAGTTGAATAATTATGTGGAGTTGTTTTGTTTGTTTGTAAAAGGAATTATTTAGTTAAAAAAAAAGAAAAAAAAAAACCTCAATGTAATAGCTAATGTGAGCTGACGCTCGAGTCTTAGAGGACTCGGGCGCTTGAGCACACGAGGTTGCTGGGGCAACCGGGGGGAACGCGTTCAAACGGTGCCGGAGATCGGGAAAAACTGATGCGTTTCCTCTGGGGGTCGGAATTTATGTACGAGCAGAATAAATGCATCAAAACCGTGTATCTTGTGAAGGTTATTACATAGCGATCAACAGATCTATATTGAAAAAGGAGAACACTAGAAAAGTATATAGGATGAATAACACAAACATATTACAGTAGTTAGCCTAACAATGTCTGCCTATAACTCTGCTGTTTAATGAAAAACGTGATAACAATTGTATATACTTGCCTTAGGCTACAAATAGCGAAATGTGAACGCAGAAACATACCACACATCCAATAAGTGGAGGGAGTTTAAATCGATCCCAGTCAACAAAATAATGCAGAAGCACACCACAAATCCAATATTTACGTTTTAAAAGCAAAGCTCCTAAGGCTTCTCTCTTTTCATTGATATGTCATAGAAAATCTGAGCTAAGGAATCCTCTGAGGGCAGGGTCAAACATTTCCTCTTCATCTCATTGGCCCGGGGGTGAGTCATTCAATGATACAGAAATATGCACAGCGCTATTCCACATCACGTTTGGATCCACAACAGCTATTAATGTGACATCATAGCAGACTATGTAAACCACCCTCGTATCAATCTATCAGTTCTGCTCTAGTTTTCACAGCGAACAGAACCACAACAAAAATCGTTTGCAAACATCGTGCAGAAAAAAGATCAATATTAAGAGGAAACATTTTTATTTACCACTTAATAGAGGGCAGGAGAGTAGGTAAGAAACGAGTCTGTTTGAGATGAACCGCCCACCAGAAAGAATAATACAAACAGTAAGGGCCAGATGTAGCAATATACCAAATTGCGACTTGCAATTTGCGAGTCCCTGCGACTCGCAAATTGCAAGTCGCAATTTGGTATGCAGAAAGGTGTCTCAGACACCTTCTGTGAGTCGCTATGGGGTCGCAAAGACCCACCTCATTAATATTCATGAGGTGGGTCGCAATTTGCGCCCCCATAGCTACTCTGGGCATTCACGGGGATGGAGGCCTGCTGGGAACAGCAGACCTCCATGTCCGTGACTGCTTTTAAATAAAGCAGTTTTTTTTTTTTCCAAGTGTAGCCCATGGGGACCCCTTCCCGTTTGCGAGTGGGTTACCATCCACTTCAAGTGGATGGTAACTGCGACTCCATTTGCGACCGCATACGGGGTCGCAAATGGAATTGCATACCACTGCGACTCGCAAATAGGAAGGGAACACCCCTTCCTATTTGCGACTCGGAAATGCATTTTGCGAGTCGGTTCCGACTCGCAAAATGCATTTCTACATAGCAAACACGCATTTGCGACTCGCAAACGGCGATTTTCGCCGTTTGCGAGTCGCAAAGTGTTTGCTACATCTGGCCCTAAGTAACTCGTTCCTATAATGAATAGCTGCTCCCCCCAGATTCCTTATAAGAACAGCACCTAAAGCAACCACCAAGAAGAAGGAAGAGAAGAGGCCCCATTATACCAAAAATGACTTAACAACTGTTCTATCATGTTCTCTCCTAAATCAAGCAAACATTTTTGACAAAAGACTACAGAAGATCAATCAGTTGACTGTCATATCTGTTTCATAGACACACTGTCATATGTTGTCATATGTCTTATGTGTATTTAGATATCACCTGTAACTCTTGTGTCATCTTCCTTTATTTATCAACCGCTGTTCGTTGTGTCATCACTTTAGAATGTCGTATAAGATTCTATTTTGTTGGGTTGGCACATGCGGTCCTACCTTCATGAGAATAGGACGTGTGTGTCTGCTGTGGATCTCAATAGAGAAGCTTAATGTCATATCTGGAAATTTACTGGATTTCCTTCTTCGTTTTGTCCATTATCAGCACCATACCACATTTTATGGTACCAGGAATGGGGTATTGAAAAGGAGAAGAGGAAGACATTTAAAAAAAAAAAGAAAATAAATTCTACGTGGAAGATCCACCGGCCGACAGGAACATATGTTCGACGTCCTTTTTACGAACTGCCAGAAGTCGGAACTGTCAGCCAATTCTCCTCAGGTACTCTATTTGCTGGCTGCATTTATAGACTTTGAAGATAAGCGCTTGAAGAAAATTTTGCTCGCACTTAATCGTGTGTGCGAGGAGGTTGACTGCTTTTATAAATACTGATAGAATTAGCGCGTGAAAGAAATATTACTTGCACTTAACCTTGCGCGTGAGGGAAACGTCCTCACCCTCTGCCGTTGTTCTTGCACTCAAAGGAGAGAAGCCTCAAGACCTGCATACGTATCCTGAGACGCGCGTGCCTCTTCTGCTTTCGGAAACCAGTGGTGTTCGTCTCCTTCACGTCATTCCGTCCAGGCACGCACTCGGAAGAAATTGTGTGTTGGATACCTGGAGTTCGTCTCCTTCACGTCATTCCGTCCAGGCACGCACTTGGAAGCAATTGTGCGTTGGATACCTGGAATTTGTTGTGCCAGTTTCAAGACGTGGCCAGAGGTCTTAAGTCAGGCGAGAAGAACACGGTTGCTAGGATCCTTAGCAACCATTGTTTACGCACAGTAGCAACTATTGTTGTGTTATTCGGACACTGAGTTTCATTTCCGGGACGTCTCTAAGACATTAATATGTACTCAGAACAAGACATTTTATTTTGAATCAGCGTTTGCTTGGAGTAAAAGAAGAAATATACAAAGGAGGAGAAAATAAAAAAAAAAGAAGAAATTTTTGCTTGGCATGACTCAATTTGACTGCTCGATGTGTTGCTTTTGGAAATTCTTATTTTGCATGTTTCCTTTTGCCTTTATCTCCTATAGGAGTATTCTACATTACTATATTGTATATTGACTGCTTTAATTTGTTCTTTGTTTTAGACATGGCAACACGTAACAATGTTATACAGCCTCCACTGTTTTTACCTAGAGCTGGGAAACTAGAAATGAGATGGTCCGAGTGGGAGAGAATTTTTGAGAACTATCTAGTTGCTATTGATGCCAATTATTATTCTCCAGCTAGGAAATTGGTACTCTTATTTAACCATTTAGGAGTCGCAGGGCAGCGTGTTTTCGATAACCTACCTGCCATATCACCGCCAGGTGATGACAATGTATGTTGGAATGTATATATTGAGGGTAAGGAGAGAATTAAGAATCAATTTTCTGATGAAGCGAATGTACTGTTAGAAAGATTCAATTTTGCGATGTGCAAACAGGCATTGGATGAGTCTGTGGATGAGTACTTGGCCACCTTGCTTGTATTGGCTGCCAAGTGTGAATTTGGGTGCAATGTTGATATACATATCAGAGATCAGTTCGTATTTCATTGTCAGTCCAAGAAGATTCAAGAGCGTTTATTAGCATGTCGTAATCCCTTTTTAGATGAGGTCATTGACATGGCAAAGGCTATTGAAAGATCTATTGTAACGTCTAAAGCTGTATGTAGCCAGAGTGAGCAGACTACTGTTAACCAAGTGTGCGAAGATTCTGATCTTTGCTATATTAAGGAAAGGTCTATGAAGCAGAATAAGGGGCAATCGATTTGTTATTGTTGTGGTTCTCGCAACCATATTGGGAACAGTCAAGTTTGTCCTGCTATTGGCAAAAGGTGAAATAAATGTCAGAAATTGGGTCACTTTCAGGTAGTTTGTAAGCAATCTGGATGTGGTAACAAATTTCATGAAGGAGGGGCAAAGGTGAAAATTAATAATGTATATACTCAGAACGAAGAGGATTTGAACCAGGAAAGTCATAGCAGGCTTTTGAATGTTGTATTGACTGTAGAGATTGATAGTCACGATAAACTTAATGTTGTGAGGAAGATCAAGGTGCCTATTTGTCAAGAGCTCATCGATACTAATGAAATCACTGTTATGGCTGATTCTGGTGCTCCTGTTATTATACTGGCAGATAAAACTTTTAACTTGTTTGGGCCGCGATCCAAAGGACTACATAAGGCTGATATCTGTCCGGGAGCCTTTGGAGATCACAAAATAGATTTTTTGGGTTTCTTTCATGCCAATGTAGAGGTGTTAGGAAGAAACATTACAACTAAGGTGTACGTAGCCATAAATGGTAGGGATATTGTTGGATGGAAGGATTTGGCAAGATTAGGTATCATTCTTAATCCTGGATTCGATGATCCTATTGCTTTGGGAGACATACCTGAATGTCAAGCTGAGGAGTCTAGAGTGTCTGCCATCATCACTGGTGACGTTAAGGAATTTTTCCATACTATGTTTTCTAGTGTGTTTGCTGACAGTATTGGCTCAGTTAAGGGTTTTGAGCATCACATCAAGCTTAGGAAGGGAGCCATTCCTGTTTTACACAAAGTGAGACCAGTCCCCATTTCGGTCAGGGAGCAATTGAAGACTCTACTTGATAAATTGGTGGGAGACAGAATTATAATTTCCACCGAATCATATGAGTGGGTTTCGGCCATTGTCTTGACAAAGAAGAAAAATGGTGATCTTCGTCTATATGTGGATCTCAGATCCCTCAATAAAAAATTTATTGTCGACTGTCATCCACTTCCTCACATTCAGGAACTCATTTCGTGTCTGGGAAATTCAGAGGCCTTTTCTACTATTGATTTACACTCTGCTTACCATCAGATTTGTCTTAATGAAGCTTCTCAGGACCTTACCACCTTTGTTACTCCCTATGGTGCATTTAAGTTTCTGAGAATGCCGTTTGGCGTGGCATCTGTGGCCAGTGTTTTTCAAGAAATGATGGACTCATTGTTTGGCCACCTAAGCAGTGTTTGTGCATTTCAGGATGACATCTTAGTACACACTGAGGACATAGAACAGCTCAAAGAAGTGCTTAACAAAGTTTTCTCTATTCTTCAGGAGGTGGGCATGACTATCAAAAAAGAAAAATGTAAGTTTTTAGTTGATAGTGTGGAGTATTTGGGTCATTCTACCTCTGTGGAAGGTATCAAACCAAAACAGAGCAACTTGGAAGCAATCAAAGATGCACCTTCACCTTCCAATAAGGATGAATTACGTTCATTCCTAGGCCTTTGTGAATACTATTCTAGGTTCGTGAATAGCTATGCCGTAATAGTTCAACATCTAAGATCATTACTTAAGAAAGGTATCAAATTTGTCTGGGATGAGCAAGCTGTTAAAGCATTTGATTTGGTCAAACAAGTAGTGTTGTCCGCTTCAGCTTTAAGACCTTACATGCCAGGTGCACAATCTTTTATCACTGTGGATGCCAGTTTGAAGGGTCTGGGTGCTGTTTTTGAACAATGGGTTGACGGACAGGAACACACCGTAGCTTTTGCTTCTAGAGCCCTACGTGTAGCTGAATCCAACTATAACACTATAGCGAGAGAAGCACTTGCATATGTTTGGGCAATTCAAAAGTGTAAGACATATGAGTGGGGCACATTTTGTATCATATATACTGATCGCAAACTGCTTGTGTTCCTTATGAGCGGAAATGGCTTAGGTAAAGCATCTGCTAGATTGGTTCACTTACTCTCGAAATTGCAAGAATTTAATTTGGAAGTGAGGTATGTTCCGGGTGGAAAAAACATGCGTGCAGATTGTCTTTCTCGTTTGCCACTTCCCTACTCTCAGTGCATGAGTGAGAATGATGACACTGAATGTGTGGTAGGTGTATTAGATGTTGTATCGGCTTCAGAGGGTATATTTACAGAACAAGATTGGCAATCAGCAATGTCCAAAGATGAGATTCTATCTCAAGTGTTAAACTACATCAAACATGGGTGGCACATCAACAAAAAAATATGACGGTGAGTTGGGAACTTATCACCAGTTGGTTTCAGAATTGTCCTGTGAGAATGGGATTTGTATGAGGGGCTCAGTTAGTATTCCTCCTGCAGATCTCAGACACATGTTGGTGAAGGTGGAACATGAAGGTCATCTTGGTATTCCTGCAACTTGCAGAAGGTTGAAAGCAAAGTGCTGGTGGCCAAATTTGTACAAAGATGTCAGATTTTGTTAATAACTGCCCATCTTGTATCGCATCTAACAAGCATTGGAAAGTAACAATAAACCATTGTGCACGGTACCTTTTCCCAGTAAGGCTTCGGAGAGTATTGCCATTCATTTCTCTGGACCTTTTCATGTATTACCGAAAAACATGAAATTCTTAATTGTAGCCATTGATTACTTTTCAAAGTGGATTTACTACTCATTTGTGGAAGGTGCAGATACGGAGTCTGTTGTTTCATTTTTGTCCAATCTTTTCGCATTGGAGGGTGCTCCATCAAACATTATTACTGATAATGTGGTACATTTTGTGTCCAGGAAAATGGACATGCTAATGGAAAAATTTGATATAAAGCATTCTTGTGTTGCCTTGTATAGTCCAGCTTCCAATGGGCTAGTGGAAAGGGCTAATCGCATTTTGAAAGGAGGGATACAAACTGCTTTGGCTGCCGATCATTATGTACAGAGTTTCCTTAAAGATAAGATCTGGGCCTATCTTAATACTCCTCATTCTACTACAGGAGTATCCCTTTTTCGTCTGCTCAGAGGTCGAGAGTCCAGATATAAACTACAGCCTGCATGGATGTTTGACACATTGGGTAACAAATGTGAAAATTCAGAAGTGAATATAGATGATTTACGGAACAGAGTATGTTTGAAACAATTGTCACAGAAAAGAGATTATGATACAAGGCACAGATTTAAACCAAATAATATTTGTATTCATGATTGGGTTCTGATTAAAAAAAAACAAAAAAATGTTAAAAGGGGAATCATCATCATCATCAAACAAAACTTTATTCGGCTTTCAACGAGCCATAAAAGTGTCAAGTAATAGCACATTAGTAATACATAAATATAAGAAAAGTTGTAGGTAAGTAGGGAAGATTATGAGACATATCCTTAATTCATTCAAGGACAGGTATATAAAACTTAATAAATTTACATCAGTGCAAAAACGAGTTCAATTACAGTATTTTTTAGGGAGTGAGGAGTTTACCAGAAATTCCAGATTTTCAAGTAAAATTAATTCAGTACACCCATAGACTTCCTTACAGAGAGTACTGTACATAAAAAGTTTGCTAAAATTCCACATATTTCAATAGAGGATAAAATCTGTAAGCTAAAATACGCGTCGCGGCACTGACGCAAATTGGTCGATCTTAAAAAAGGCAATAAAAAACGTTTTCTTGGTATATCATAAAATTTGCAAAAGAGGACCACATGCATTGTAGATTGGGGAGCTTTCGCATCACATGGACATACTCTTAAGACTGTACTCCAGTCACACATAATCGGGAAGGTTATTAGCCGGTGGAAGATATTTAAGCGGAATCTTGTAAGAACAAATCGATGTCGGGGATTTACCACGCTTACTAGGTAGGGCTGGACTGCGTCCGTCGACAGAATTAGTTGGTTAGACATTACTGTTGATTTTTTTGATTCCACTTCCCATCTCTGTTCATCCAAATGCTTCAAAGTCAGAGCCCTCAAGTCTCTCCTGGTTATTTTTTCCAGTGATTGTGGGTTTTGGTAATATGCTTCGCAGCCCATATTTTTAAAAAAGGTCATGATATATCTTAGCCAGGGAACTCTATGCGAGTGTGTTAAATTCATACAGTCGGATAGTATGGCCTGGTTTAGTCCGGTATGCTCAGAGGTCCACACTTTATGCCATACTAATAAAGGCTGTATCTTAATTAGATCAGTTACAAAGTGGACCCCTAGTTCCGAATGGCTAATATATAATGACGTACTATTTGGTGCCATTAGCAGGTATCTCAGAAAGTCATTTTCCACCAACTGAATCGCATGGCAGTTCGTATACCCCCAGATACATGCTCCATAAGTAGCCGCCGGGATACATTTGGCTTTGTAGATTTTGACCATGTTTGACGGGGAGATCCACCCTAGTTTTTTGGAGAAAATCTTCAAGGCCGCCGTTGTTTTAATAATCTGGTCTTTTTTTGTTTTCACACAATGTGCCCAGGTGGCCTGTTTGTCAAACATTATGCCCAAATATGAAAAGGTGGGAGCTATCTTCACCTTGTCCTCTTGAATAGTGATTTTATAGGGCTTGCTCAGTTTCCTGCCACAGTTCATTATGAACGTTTTCGAACGGTTGACTGTGAGGCCCAGGGCTGTAAAAAAAAAAGGGGGAATCAAAGTTTTCCCCTCCTACTAAGGTACTTCAAGTTGCAAAAATTCTGTTTTATTGGAGGGTAAAGGGTGGTGGTTCCCATTACTAACACTCAAGCTGAGATCTTTAAGCGTGTCTATCTAAGAAAAGGATTTGACAACAATTCTAATGCAGTGTTCTTTGATCATTTGCTGCACAGTCAGGCCATGGATGGTGGGTCAGATGTGCAGGTAGATATACAGGTTCATCCCACTACCGACACAGGAGAAAGTTGTGGTACTAACAGTGTCACCAGTCCCGAGTGTGTACGTACACGCAGGGACAGACTAGTTAAGCTTCCATCTAAGTTTAAGGATTATGTTATGTGTTTTTTTGTTTTAGGTTCTTTATTTCTTTATTTTTTAAAGGGGGAAGATGATGTCATATGTTGTCATATGTCTTATGTGTATTTAGATATCACAGGTAACTCTTGTGTTATGGGTAATCTGTGAGTTTACTTTTGAAGGTGCCTTTGCATCTTTCTTTATTTATCAACCGCTGTTTGTTGTGTCATCACTTTAGAATGTCGTATAAGATTCTATTTTGTTCGGTTGGCACTTGCAGTCCTACCTTCATGAGAATAGGATGCGTGTGTCTGCTGTGGATCTCAATAAAGAAGCTTAATGTCATATCTGGAAATCTAGTGGATTTCCTTCTTCGTTTTGTCCATTACCTGCACCATACCACACACACCTAGCAAAGCCGAAGTAGCCACAACTCCTCTAGGTGAAAGCACATGAGAACAATATGGCCCTGATCATGAGTTAGGCATAGTGGTAATTATCACAGGCAGAGGTAAATAGCACATGACTAAAAAATCATCTGATCATGAATTACAAACCACGTGTTATTTAGCACATGTGCTCAGAACCGCATGTCTGTTGTCCATGTGAGTTATTTACACATATGCTATTTAATGCATACACTATATACCACATATGTAAAATAAACACCCAATTATTTAAAAATAATTAAAAAACATTGGAAAATACCACCTTCAAGATACAACCAGTTAAAAGCAAGTGGAAAATATCATGAAAGTGTGGGGAATAAATGAAAAGATGCAAAACAATAGAAAATTTCACAGACCAACGCAATAGTGAAAAAAAACACAGTACATACACTGTTTGAGCTGGAAATCATAAAATGTCACAGACACCTGCACACAACAACACAGATAAGAGCCTGGATTGACGGAGTAAGGCTTGGAACCCAAAACATGAGTCAGCTTGAGCTGCAGAGGACACATAGGCTCAATATGGGCACCATACAAAACATATTTTCATCATTATTGATATCCTAGTCCCAAAACAGGAATCTACTGCCATGCCTTCTAACTGAAAATGCTAGACATAGTAGAATCCTTTGCAACAGGCACCACACAGCAGGCATTAGGATTGGTGTGTGACAATTCTCAGTCAATCTTTAGCAAAATACTCTGCTAAGAAATTGATGCAGAGAGTGAGCGAGCACCATGTACAGTTCCTCTTGGAGACCCACACAGTAATGGCAGCAAAGCAAATATCTATGCTACAGCAGGATTTCCTGATACCCCAACGTCAATTGGCTCAGGTAGACATGACCAAGTGTGCTGAAACTATACATTGAAACACATTGTGTATGTTCAAATGTTGTGTGATGAGGATCTGTACATATTGAACTGGTGTATTAAGTGCTCTGTACAAACTTACAATTCTATGATGCTGATGAGAAGCAACATTAGTCATACAGTGGTAATACATCACCCATAAGGTACTTGGCAGACAAATCAACCCTTCATCATCAATATTACAGTGCATTATGATTGTTGTAGCACAATCTCATTACATGTCAGCAGTACCATTAGAGATTTGTTAGCCCCTATGACATTTACATGAATCATTGGGAATATGTGAAACATATTACATCAGCCACTCTTCACATGATGATGATTCTCAGCCAAGTCAACTTTTTAACAACTATGGTGGTCATTACAACCCTGGCGGTCTGTGTTAAAGCGGCGGTAAGACCGCCAACAGGCCGGCGGAAAAAAAATTTGAATCACGACCGTGGCGGAAACCGCCAACAAAGACAGCCACTTTAACACTCCGACCGTCACGGCGGTACAAAGAAACAGCTTGGCGGTCACCGCCAACAGACAGGCGGAAGACAATGTACCTCCCACAGTATCACAACCTACCAATCCGCCATCTTTTCCGGGGCTGATTCACCGTGAACAAAAACACAGCGGAAACAGGACTTCGAAGGGAAAACGCTCACCTCTACACACCCCACGAGGAATCCGACACCATGGAACCCGAACTCCACATCCTGCCAGCCCTTACCTTCTTGCTCCTCTACCAGGAGCACGAACGCCGGCGGCGAAGACCACGGTGAGTACTGCACCTACGACACAGGGGAGGGGGGAGGGAAAAGAGAGTGACACACATGCAACACGCAACACGCAACATGCAACACGCAACACCCCCACCCCCACCCTCACCCACAACAACACACACACTAATACAGCATGATACATAACAGTTACACCCCCCAACCCCACTGGGAAGAATGCAAGGACAAAAGGAAATGAGTGTAACCATTGTAATATATTAAAATCCAGTATGCAAAAATATATATATATACACTATAAACAAAATATACACCAAGAATAGTAGTCCAGGTAGTGCTCCATTGAAGTCCGTGGAACACTGGGCCCACATGGTATGGGCGAAGCCCAAAATCAATCACCAAAATGACGGAGAGAACACTGCAGGGGCATCAGATAGCAATAAAACAGGCACCTCAAGGGGAAGGGAAAGGGGGGGCACCTGAGCCGGTTGAGTGCACAATGCCAAATCCACGAGGGGGCCACATGCCCACTGTTCCATCCTGGGGGTTGCAAAGCCACAGTCTCTCAAGTCTCTACAGTGGGTGGTTTGCCCACTGTTCCATCCCGGGGAGTGCAAAGCCACAGTCTCTCAAGTGGATAACAGTCTCTACTGGTTCTGGAGGGGGCATTGTGCCCAGAGTGCTTCATCCTGCCAAGGACAGAGGTAGTGGATGTTTGTCTCCACTGGTTCTGGAGGGGCATTGTGCCCAGAGTGCTTCATCTTGCCAAGGACAAAGGTAGTGGATGTGATACTCCACTGGTTCTAGAGCGGGCTTTGTGCCCAGAGTGCTTTATCCTGCCAAAGACAGAGGTAGTGGATGTGATTCTCCACTGGTTCTGGAGGGGGCTTTGTGCCCATAGTGCTTCACCCTGCCAAAGACAGAGGTAGTGGATGTGATTCTCCACTGGTTCTGGAGGGGGCTTTGTGCCCAGAGTGCTTCACCCTGCAAAGGACAGAGGTAGTGGATGTGATACTCCACTGGTTCTGGAGGGGGCTTTGTGCCCAGAGTGCTTCATCCTGCCAAGGACAGAGGTAGTGGATGTGATTCTCCACTGGTTCTGGAGGGGGCTTTGTGCCCAGAGTGCTTCATCCTGCCAAGGACAGAGGTAGTGGATGATTGTCTCCACTGGTTCTGGAGGGGGCATTGTGCCCAGAGTGCTTCATCCTGCCAAAGGACAGAGGTAGTGGATGTTTGTCTCCACTGGTTCTGGAGGGGGCTTCATCCTGCTCGTGATGGACTCAGTAGCTTCAGTGCCTTTGGCGCTCATGGGCCAGCGGCGCTTGTTGCGGCGGTGTCATTGGCAGCGGTGCTTGTTGCGGCGATGCCCTGTTCAGCGGTGCTTGTGGCGGCAGTGCCCTGTTCAGCGGTTCTTGTGGCGGCGGTGCCCTGTTCAGCAGTGCTTGTGGCAGAGGGGTCCTTTGCAGTGACTCAGCTGTTGGCGGTCATGTCTGGCCCAGCGGGGCTGGTGCTGGCGGTCCTGTCTAGGCCAGCGGGGCTGGTGCTGGTGATGGCAGTCCTTCATGGCCCAGCGGGGCTGGTGCTGGCGGTCCTGTCTGGCCCAGCGGGGCTGGTGCTGGCGGTCCTTCATGGCCCAGCGGGGCTGGTGCTGGCGGTCCTGTCCTGGGCAGCAGGGCTGGTGCTGGCGGTCCTGTCCTGGGCAGCAGGGCTGGTGCTGGCGGTGGCCTCCAGGGCAGCGGAGATGATGGCGGTGGCCTCCTGGGCACCAGGGCTGGTGCTGGCGGTGGCCTCCTGGGCAGCAGGGCTGGTGCTGACGGTGGCCTCCTGGGCAGCGGGGATGATGACGGTGGCCTCCTGGGCAGCGGGGATGATGGCGGTCATGTCTGGCCCAGCGGGGCTGGTGCTGACGGTCCTGTCTGGCCCAGCGGGGCTGGTGCTGGCGGTCCTTCATGGCCCAGCAGGCTGGTGCTGGTGGTCCTGTCTGGCCCAGCGGGGCTGGCGGTCCTTCATGGCCCAGTGGGGCTGGTGCTGGCGGTCCTGTCCTGGGCAGCAGGGCTGGTGCTGGCCTCATGGGCAGCAGGGCTGGTGCTGGCGGTGGCCTCCTGGGCAGGAGGGCTGGTGCTGGCGGTGGCCTCCTGGGCAGCGGGGATGATGGTGGTGGCCTCCTGGGCACCAGGGCTGGTGCTGCCGGTGGCCTCCTGGGCAGCAGGGCTGGTGCTGGCGGTGGCCTCCTGGGCAGCGGGGATGATGGCGGTGGCCTCCTGGCCAGCGGGGAGGATGGCAGTGGCCTCCTGGGCAGCGGGGCTAGTGCTGGCGGTGGCCTCCTGGGCAGCTGGGTGGGTGGCGGTGGCCTCCTGGGCAGCGGGGATAATGGCGGTCTTCTCCGCTGTGCTGCTCTTCCCAGACTTGCTGACTTTCTTGTGGACCTTCCCCACCTTGGAAGGTGTCGCAGCTTACTGTGCCACACTGGCTGCCCTGGTGGCCGGTGCACTCCAGATTCTGGTGACTACAGGCACCACTGGTCCTGGAGATGTTGTGGCTGAGGTGCTAGGTTGGGACCTGGAGAGTCGGGCCCTAGGAGACGGACGGGGTGGGGAGGTGAGGGAAAGAGGTAAAGGTTAGCTAGGAAAAGTTTCTTGGGAACACCGGGACAGGTAGCTGGAGGGGGTTTGGGAGTGGAGGAAGAGGTTGTAGTTGTAGGAGGTGTACGTTTGCTGACTTTGGGTGAAGGTGCATGGGCTGGAGGCTGTCGTGAGGTGGATGGCTGTTGGGTGGGTGTGTGACTGCGTTTGTGTACCTTGGGAGGGGGCGTCACAGACATACTGGGAGAGGACACAGGGGACGTGTGAATGGTAGTGGGGGTGGTGACTGCACATGAGCGGGGTGTGGTGGTGTGTGTGCTGGTGATGGAAGTAGTGGCTGTAGATGTAGTGCATGCAGGTGTGAGTGGAGACAAGACAGGGAGGGAGGAGGGAGACGAGGAGGAGGGGGACACAGTGGAGGCAGTGGCTGTTGGTATGTCTGCATGGGTATGATGCTTGTGTGAGTGCCTGTGGGATGTGTGGTGCTTATGTTTGCCAGAGCTTCCCTTGTGTGTTGAGGTGTGTGCATGCTGGTCTGATGGTGTGCTTGGGATAGGCTGAGGTACAGGGGTTTGGGTCTGGGTGGAGGAAGTTGGAGGGGGGGAGGCTGGACACAGGGACAATGGCTGCCATCAGTGCTGAGGCCAGAGTCTGAAAAGCTCTCTGTTGGGCTGCCTGACCAGAATGAATGCCCTCCAGGTATGCATTGGTCTGTTGCAACTGCCTCTCTACACCCTGGATGGCATTCAGAATGGTAAACTGCCCAACACAGAGGGTAGCAGGGCTGACAGGGGCAGGGGCTGAGGTGCCTGGGGTGAAGGAGATGCCCACCCTCCTGGGTGAGTGGCCACAGGGCACACGCTGAGGGGCTGCTGGGAGGGCGGTGCTAGTGGGGGGGTGGCGGCTGTACCTGTAGATGCGGGGGGCACAGAGGGGCAAGCCACAGCAATGGAGCTCCCATCAGAGGAGGAGTCCATGTCGCTGGTCTCAGCTCCTGTCCCTGCCGTGGAGCTCCCCTCACCCTCCGTCCCACTGGTGCCTTCAGACTCCATTTACTCGCCTTCCAGGGCCATGTGGGATGCAGCTCCCTCCTGGTCCGGTGCCACTCCTCCTCAGCCTGATGATGCTAATGCACACAAGAACAGGGAGACCAAAAAAAGTGGGGGGGGAGACAGAAGAAAGACATGTTGAGTGCATGCAATACCGCTACCGTTGGCGGACACTACAGACACAGAAGACCTCTGCACTACGCTGTGCACTTAGAGTTCCCTAATTAATCACAGGGACATGGAGTATCAGGCCTATGCTCGATTGTTGCACACATGGAAGTCACACGAACCTGACTAGGTGTAGTTGCCTCTGAACACTGCTGGGGTGGGGTGCCACATGGCCTGCCTTATGAAGGGACCTTGCCTACTAAATTCGCCCTAGCCTAGGGGGACCCACAGCCCACCTCCCCCACCCAGACACCTCATAATGCGGGCTGATTCAGCTGAATGAGAGTGTACTCACCCCCTTGTGGATGCTGTGATGCTCTCAAGTGCCCATCCATCTCCGGATACCCCACTGCCAGGATCCGGAACATCAGGGGGGTCATGGTGCGACGGGCACCCCTCCCACATTGGGAGGCCATCCCCAGCAGGGCCTCCGCCGTCTTCTTGCTCCAGCGGCGAATGTCCTCCCATCTTTTCCGGCAGTGGGTGCTCCATCTGTGGTGGACCCCCAGGGTCCGGACTTCCTTGGCGATGGCACGCCAAATATCCTTCCTCTGGTGGGCGCTGACCTACAGGAATAGTACAGGGGAAAAGGAGAAGATATAACCGTCCGGACTGTCACAGTCATTGGCCCGCGTTCCTACCCTTACCATGACGCACATGCACTCACCGTCGTTTCATGCACTCCTCATTCTCCCACCCCTATCTTCCATCAACACCACTCCACACAGGCATTGCCCTTACAGCATGCTCACAGTGTACTTACCTGTTTGTCTGGATGACCGTAGAGTAGGGTGTACTGGGGGAGGACCCCATCCACTAGTTTCTCCAACTCCTCCGTGGTGAAGGCAGGGGCCCTTTCCCCAGACACATGAGCCATTGTCTCTACCAGACTGAGGTCACAGCAGCACTTGCAGTGTAGGTCCTCTCCTGTCGAAGATCAGGTATCAAGTGAGTGAACAGATAGAAAATGCCGGTCACGTCCGCGGCGGTGCGTACCGTCACCGCCGGCGTACATCGTCATTGGCTCCTGGGACCCATAGGGTCCAATGTTAACCAATGCAGGATTGCGCTGCGGTCTTCGACAGCCTACTGCAACGGTGTACAACGCCAGCGCAGTTACCTCATATCCCCTTGTCCCACATTACAGGTCAGGCAGCTGCCATTTCAGGGGGCAACATGGCATTATTTTTAAATGCTTCACACATATCTAGGCCTTCCATACACATTAAGACAGGGACATAGCGGATTGAAAAATGTGTGCAATAAAGTTGTATTTTCGTACATCAGTGTTGGCTGACCCTCTGCTCGCTGTTCTCCTCCATAGAGCACGTCCGCTGGGGCAGGTGAGGAGATGGAGGCATGCTCCGGTGTACAGACCGCTGGAGGACCTGTCGACAATTGGAAGAGCGACATGTAATTGTCACCTACAGACTGGACCGTGCCACAATCCAGGAACTGTGTACATAGTTGGAGCCAGACCTGATGTACGCTATCCGCCATCCCACAGGTATCCCCCCTCTAGTGCAGGTGCTGTCAGTACTCCATTTCCTGGCAAGTGGGTATTTTCAGACGACAGTGGCCATAGCATCAGGGATGTCCCAACCTATGTTCGCCAAATTGTTGTCCAGAGTGTTGTCTGCCCTGCTGAAACACATGCGCAGCTACATCGGTTTCCCTCAGGTGGAGGATTTTCCTACAGTGAAAGGTGACTTCTATGCCCTGGGACATATCCCCAACATCATTGGTGCCATTGATGGGACACATGTGGCCTTGGTCCACCTGCAGGAGTGAACAGGTGTACAGAAACCGGAAGAGTTACCATTCTACGAATGTGCAGATGGTGTGTTTGGCCGACCAGTACATCTCCCATGTGAATGCCAAATTTCCTGGCTCAGTGCATGACACTTACATTCTGAGGAATAGCAGCATCCCTTATGTGATGGGCAACTCCAGAGGCACCGTGTGTGGCTATTAGGTGAGGACATGGACCCTATACAGTGTGACTAGGTGTCGGGGTCTTGGGTTGTCACTAAGGGTTAGTGTGTGTCTAAGAGTTGTACCTCGACATTTGCAGGTGACTCTGGTTGCCCCAACCTGTCATGGCTACTGACCCCAGTGAGAAATCCCAGGACAAGGGCAGAGGAATGCTACAATGAGGCCAATGGGCGAACTAGGAGGGTTATAGAGAGGGCGTTCGGCCTCCTGAAGGCCAGGTTCCGGTGCCTCCATATGACAGGTGGTTCCCTATTCTACTCACCAAAGAAGGTGTGCCTGATCATCGTGGCCTGCTGTATGCTTCACAACTTGGCTTTGCGACGACAGGTGCCTTTTCTGCAGGAGGATGGTCCAGAAGGAGGTCTTGTGGCAGCTGTGGAGCCTGTGGATAGTGAAGACGAGGAAGCAGAAGAAGAGGATATCGACAACAGAAACACAGTGATTCATCAATACTTCCAGTGAGACACAGGTAAGAAGACATCACTGCCTGCTACATCTGATACACTTGTTCTACCTCTCATCTGTCTGTCACTTTCACCCAGTGTATGGACCCTGAGTTGTCACTTTCCCTTTCGATTTCACAGATGTGGGTCCTACTGTGTGACATTTGCTTTATTTCCTCATGGACTAGAGCTGTGTGACATAGGTATGTTGACACTACAATGGATATTGCATTTTTCCTCAGTTATTGCAAATACACATTTTTGAAAGCACAGACTGACTCCAGATAGTTTTGTGATTTAAGGGTGTTTATTTAAGTGCTAAATAGTGGAGGGGGTTGTAAAATGGTCAGAGGTGATGGTGGAGGAATGTCCATGGCAGAGTCCAGTCTATTAGTCTCACAAGTGCATTGTCCAAAGGGGCATAGGAAGTGGAGCTGGGGCAGTTGATGGATGGACAGGGTGACAAAGTGGGACAAAAGGATGACAATCAGGGTGGTCTCATTTCTTGGAGGGGGTCTTGGCATAGTTCTCTGTCTTTGTCCTGGATCTCATGGGTGGTTCTCCATCTGCAGGGGGTGGGGTGCTGGTGTTGTGGTCCTGTGGCGGTGCCTCCTGTCCACTAGCACCGGCGGAGGTGGTGGGCAGTTCATCGTCCAGGCTAGTGTCAGGGGCCCCTTGTTGTGCCACAGTGTCCCTCCTGGTGTTAATGAGTTCCTTCAGCACCCCTACAATGGTGCCTAGAGTGGTATTGATGGTTTTGAGTTCCTCCCTGAACCCCAAATACTGTTCCACCTGCAGCCGCTGGGTCTCCTGAAACTTGGCCAGTACCACTGCCATCGTCTTCTGGGAATGGTGGTAGGCTCCCATGATGTTGGAGAGGGCCTCGTGGAGAGTGGGTTCCCTGGGCCTATCCTCCCCCTATCGCACAGCAGCCCTCCCAGTTCCCCTGTGTTCCTGGGCCTCTGTCCCCTGAACCGTGTGCCCACTGCCACTGCCCCCAGGTCCCTGCTGTTCTTTGGGTGGAGGGTTAGCCTGGGTTCCCTGTAGTGGTGGACACACTGCTGCTTGACGTGTCCTGGGGACAGAGGGATGGGCCAGCTGGGTGGGTGCTGTGCTGGTGTTTCCAGAGTGGGGAGGCTCTGTTGTGGCTTGTGCCAGTGTGAGGGGAACCGACTGTCCCGAGGTCCCAGATGGGCCGGGCTGGTCATCTAGATCCAGTTGGACAGAGCTGCTGTCATCACTATGGGGGGAGTGGATATGTCTGGAACCTCCTGTCCAGTGACGTTGGGTAGGGGTCCTGCAGGGGTGTAAAGGCATAATTATTGCATCTGTGTGTGCCATGGTGTGCAATGGGTGGGTGACCCTGTACCCCAGTGCTTGCATTCTTGTGTAGGACTTGTGTGATAATTGTTTAGGGATGTGTGTGGGTATGTGCAGTGGCCATGCATTGGTGATGGGTGTCCATGCTTTGGTGTTGCATGCAGTGCTTGGTGTTGGGATGGGTGGGTTGTGATAGTGGGACATATGTGAGGAGTTGGAGTGATGGGGGTGAGGGTGAGGGTGGGGGTATGTGATAGCATGCAGGTAGGGTGGGGGATGAAGTAGTGAAAGATTTGACTTACCAGAGTCCATTCCTCCAGCTACTCCTGCAAGGCCCTCAGGATGCAGTATAGCCAAGACCTGCTCCTCCCATGTTGTTAGTTGTGGGGGAGGAGGTGGGGGTCTGCCGCCAGTCCTCTGAACCGCAATGTGGTGTCTTGAGACCACGGAACGTACCTTCCCCCGTAGGTCGTTCCACCTCTTCCTGATGTCATACCTAGTTCTTGGGTGCTGTCCCACTGCGTTGACCCTGTCCACGATTCTGCGCCATAGCTCCATCTTCCTAGCTATGATAGTGTGCTGCACCTGTGATCCGAATAGCTGTGGCTCTACCCGGATGATTTCCTCCACCATGACCCTGAGCTCCTCCTCAGAAAACCTGGGGTGTCTTTGCGGTGCCATGGGGTTGTGGGGGTGATGTGTGAGGTGATGTGTGGGGTGATGTTTAGGGGTGTGTGGTGTTTTGTGCATGGATGTGTATGTGTGATGGTGTTGTGTGCCTCTGTCTTTTGGGGAAGTCTTTGCTGTGCTTTCTCTCTGGCCTTCGTCTAAATTTCTGGTTGTAAGGGATTGTGGGTGATGTGGGTGTGTGTTTTATATTGTACTGAGTGTTTGGGTGTGGTGTGTGCATGTGTATCAGGTGTGTGTATTTGGAATTGTCCAATGTGGTAGTGTTTTGTAGATGTGTGTGTATTTTGAGCGTGGCGGTGTGTACCGCCAATGGAATACCGCGGTTGAAAGACCGCTGTGTGGATTCGTGGGTCGTGATAGTGTGGTCGTATTCCTGTTGGTGTGACAGTGGAGGTTTTGTTATCGCCACTTTATCAGTGACCTTTGGTGTGGCAGACTTGTGTGGGTGTCTGGATTTTGGCGGATTCCGAGCTGTGGGCCGTAATAGCTGAGGTGGAATTCCGCGGCCGCGGCGGTGTGTTGGCGATCTTCTGCACGGCGGTACGCGGCATTTACCGCCAATGTTGTAATGACCCCCATAGTGTGCAAAAACATTTTTACATCATAAAAATGAATACTGTTAATATACAGACATAGGGGCCATGTTGGAGGTGGCGGTCCAACCAGCAAATTATTACATTGGTGGAGATAAGACCTGAATACAGCCAAAGCACCACCGGCACCGTCAGTGCGGTCAGGCTGCTGCAGTCGACTGAAGCCACCAACAGTCTGGAGGAGACCATGTTTCAGACTCACTCATTATGAGGTTGCATACTGCCAACATTTCCGTTGGACCACCACGGAACCCCAGGTGGAACAAGCTGTATAAAAGGAGACACTCACCTCCAGGAAGCCATACTCGTACGGAGCCACCATGGAACCATAACTAGACGTCATCCCACTGCTCTTGCTCGCAGAAAGACAATGGAATCATCGTTGATGAGGACGACAACAACTGTAAGTACACAGACTCACCAGTTACATTTGTGAAATGTTAAAATCTGTACACTTACATTACATCCCATAGAGAAGGGGATGCAAGGGTTACACCCACACATACCAGTACAGTGACACACACTCACATACAGCAACAAAGACATCCACGCATACACAACACACACACTGCAGCCAGCACACACACACCACAGGTCAAGAACACTCAGTTATGCATGACAACACAGCAAAGGCTCAGCCTCACACAATCTCATACAACTTACGAACTCGAAACAACAATGCCACATACGCACAATTATAAATACATGTCAAACAATCACAACTGACACTGGCCAGGGACTAGGCATACATACAACACAATGTACAACCATCTGTGATGGAATACACACAATTACACCATCATACAACCTAGCAATCGACACACACATCATACACATACAGTACATCTAACATATCATGCCATTTACAATGCACGCAAACTCCAACACACAAAGCCACAGAGCACAACAATAAACACATATTAACACAAACACAACACAATACCACAACAACAACATATTTTCTAAATACACATGCCTATCACACAACACACAACCTATCCCTGAGGGACAAAAGCACTGCACACAACCTCCCAGACTGCTCAAATAATACAGGAAGCATCACGCTGCACACACACACAAATTTTGGCACACTACAAGTGTCAGCCAGGATCAACTCAAACCTAAGTAAAGAAATGCAGGACAAAGAAGTAACCAGAAACACCAACACCTAGTTGGGTTTAGTTTAGTTTACATAAATATATATAGATAGAAGTTATAAAGCAATAAGATTGTCAAAGGCCATAGGCCAGTCCAATTGGCACAATATATGTGTCAAAGGCACTGAATGGTGTCCCTACTTGACTCCTGACTGCCATGTAACCTCCACAGGTAGGGGTATCAAGGTGGCAGGCAGGTACCTCAGGGATCCTTGGGGGTTGGTGGGGGAAGGGAGGGTTGTTTTTGGGCTTGGGGGTGATGGGAGGCTTGGGTTTGGGCTTGGTAGGGGGGCTTTAGGTTTTGGCTTGGGAGAGGTATGTACCTTTTAGGGAGGGGTTGACATCCTTTTGGCTTGGGGAGGGGCATGGGTACTGATAGGGCAGTAGTGGAGGCCTTGGAGGTGGAAAAAATATATAGTCCTGAATGATTTCCACGTTCTATTTAAACAATTGAATATTTTAATCAAAGTTAGTATATTGCTGAGAAATGATATCTATAAGTCCATAAGGTGCAGGTAATGTTTATACAAAAGAAGTTGGAATGTAGAAAGCCGTCCTTGTCCAAAAAAGTGGTGCCAACTTCTTTTGTATAAACATTGCCTGCACCTTATGGACTTATGGATATCAATTCCGAGCAATATACTAACTTTGATTAAAATATTCAGTTGTTTAAATAGAACGTGAAAATCGTCAGGACTATGGTGGTCATTCCAACCTTGGCTCATTCTGACCCACAACAGGCAATCCGCCAAAATACAGACATCCACAAACGTCTGCCACACCAAAGGGCAGCGAGAAACTGGCGATGACCAAACCTCCACCGTCACGCCAACAGAAATACGCCCACACTATCACGACACACGAATCCACGCGGCGGTCTTTCAACCGCGGTATTCCATTGGCGGTACACACCGCTGCGCTCAATATACACACACACTTACAAAACACAGCCACATTGGACAATTACAAATACACACACCTGATACACATACACACACCACTCCCACACACCCAACACTATATAAAACACACACCCACATCACCCACAAATCCCCACTGCTACAGAATCGGGACCACGCACTGAGAAAAAGAGAACTGAGCACCCAGACGCGCATTTTACTTTCACCCAGCAATATTTCCACGCACTTCACACAACACACCAATACACATCACCACACAATCCACCCCACACATCATCCACACCACCCCATGGCACCGCAAAGACACCCCAGGTTCTCCAAGGATGAACTCAGGGTCATGGTGGAGGAAATTGTACGGGTAGAGCCACTGCTCTTCGGGACACAGGTGCAGCACACCACCATTGCCAGGAAGATGGAGCTATAGAGCAGAATAGTCGATCGGGTCAACGATGTGGGACAGCACCCAAGAAATAGGGATGACATCAGGAAGCGGTGGAACGACCTACGGGGGAAGGTGCGTTCAATGGTATCCAGGCACAACATCGCAGTGCAGCGGACTGGCGGCAGACCCCCACCTCCTCCCCCAGAATTTACAACATGGGAGGAGCAAGTCTTGGCGATCCTGCATCCTGAGGGCCTCGCAGGAGTATCTGGAGGAATGGACTCTGGTAAGGCAAATCATCACTACTTCATCCCCCCCACCCCACCAGCATACCAACTCATACCCCCACCCTCACCCTCACCCCCATCACATCCTGCTCCTTGGAAATGTCTCACCATCACAGCCCACCCATCCCAACACCAATCCCTGCATGCGACCACAAAGCATGGACACCCATCACCAAAGCATGCCCACTGCACATACCCATCCCCCACCAAATCACCGTCACAAAAGCCCCCACACGGGAATGCCAGAACTGGGGTACAAGGGCACCCACCTATTACACGCTATGGCACACATAAATGCAATAACCATACTTTTATACCCCTGCAGGACCCGAACGCCACGTCACCGCGCAGGAGGGTCCACAAATGTCCACTCCACCCCCAGAAGAGGCCCACAGTGAGGACAGCACCTCTGTCGACCTGGATCTAGATGACCAGCCTGGCCCATCGGGGACCTCAGGACAGTCGGTTACCCTCACACAGCCACAGCCCATAGCAGACCTTCCCCCCTCTGGGAACACCAGCACAGCACCCACCCAGCGGGCCCATCCCTCTGTCCCCAGGACACGTCAATCAGCGGTGTGTCCACCACTACAGGGCACACAGGTTAACTCACCACCCCAACAACAACAGGGAACTGGGGGCAGTGGTAGTGGGCACACGGTCCAGGGGACAGAGGCCCAGGGAAACAGGGGAACTGGGAGGGCTGCTGTGCGACAGGGGGGGGACAGGCCCAGGGAACCCACTCTCCACGAGGCCCTCTCCTCCATCATGGGAGCCTACCACCACTCCCAGGAGACAATGGCGACGGTCCTGGCCAGGTTTCAGGAGATCCAGCTTCTGCAGGAGGAACAGTATTTGGGTTTCAGGGAGGAACTACGAAACATCAGTTCCGCCCTGGCCACCATTGTAGGGGCTCTGAATCAGGTAGTCACCACATTGCGGGACACTGTGGCACCACAAAGGGCCCCTGACACTAGCATGGACCAAGAACTTCCTACCACCTCTGCCGGCGCTAGTGGACAGGAGGCCCCGCCACAGGACCAACAGGCCACCAGCACCCCACCCCCTGCAGAAGGAGAACCACCCCGCAAGCGGGCCCTGAGATCCAGGAAGAAGACAGAGTAAGATGCCAAGACCCCCGCCAGGAAAGGATACCTCCCTGATTGTCATCCCACTGTCCCACATTGACACCCTGTCCATTCTTATACTGCCCATGCTCCACTTTCCACAGCCATTTGGACAATGCACCTGTGATACTAATAGTCTGGACTCTGCCATGGACAATCCTCCACCATCACCCCTCACCGATTTGCAATCACCCACCGATATTGAGCACTGAAATAAACACAGTTATTGCACAAAACAATCAGGAGTCTGGCTGTGATTTTGTACTAATGTATTAGACATTACCGTCCCAAAATGCATATTTACATTGTGATGCCAACATACCACTGTCACACAGCTGTAGTCCATGGGGAAACAAAGCAGATGTCACGCAGTATGGCCCACATCTCTGAAATTGGAAGGGAAAGTCACAACTCAGTTACCATACACTGGGAGAAAAGGTCAGACAGTAGAGAGGTAGTAGGGGTTAAGTATATGTAATATGCTGGGTTGGAATCTTACCTGTGTGTCATTGAAAATACTGCTGTATTACTGTGTTCCTGTTGTCTATGTCGTCCTCTTCGGCTTCCTCGTCTTCACTCTCCACAGGCTCCACAGCTGCTGCAACACCACCATCTGGACCATCCTCCTGCAGAAAAGGCACCTGGTGTCGCAAAGCCAGGTTGTGAAGCATACAGCAGGCCACGATGATCTGGCACACCTTCTTTGGTGGGTACAATAGGGATCCACCTGTCATATGGAGGCACCTGAACCTGGCCTTCAGGAGGCCGAAGGTCCGCTCGATCACCCTCCTAGTTCGCCCATTGGCCTCATTGTACCGTTCCTCTGCCCTTGTCCGGGGATTCCTCACTGGGGTCAGTAGCCATGACAGGTTGGGGTAACCAGAGTCACCTAATAGCCACACACGGTGCCTCTGGAGTTGACCCATCACGAAAGGGATGCTGCTATTCCGCATGATGTACGTGTCATGCACTGAGCCAGGGAACTTGTCATTAACATGGGAGATGTACTGGTCTGCCAAACACACCATCTGTACATTCATCGAATGATAACTCTTTCTGTTTCTGTACACTTGTTCACTCCTGTTGGGGGGTACTAAAACCACATGGGTCCCATCAATGGCACCTATGATGTTGGGGATATGTCCAAGGGCATAGAAATCACCTTTTACTGTAGGCAAATCCCCCACCTCAGGGAAAACAATGTAGCTCCGCATGTGTTTCAGCAGGGCAGACAACACTCTGGACAACACCTTGGAAAACATAGGCTGGGACATCCCAGATGATACGGCCACTGTTGTTTGAAATGACCCACTTGCAAAGAAATGGAGTACTGACAGCACCTGCACTAGAGGTGGGATCCCTGTGGGTTGGCGGATGGGTGACATCAGGTCTGGCTCCAGCTGGGCACACAGTTCATGAATAGTGGCTCGGTCAAGCCTGTATGTCAGCATGACATGTCTTTCCTCCATTGTCGACAGGTCTACCAGCGGTCTGTACACGGGAAGATTCCTCCATCTCCTCGCATGTCCCAGCGGACGGTGCCTATGAAGGACAACAGCGAGCACAGAGTAAATCAACCCACAGGTACGTAACCACAGCTTGCACATAACACGATTCCCAATGCATTGAATGGTTTGTATGAGTGTTGATGCAAGGCCTAGGTATGTGTGACGCAGTTAAAAGTAAGCCATGTGGGCCCTTGAAATGGCGGCTGCCTGACCTGTGAAGTGTGACAATGGGATGTGAGGTAAATGCGCTGGCGTGGCACACCGTGGCGGTAGGCGGTCCAAGACCGCGGCGCAAAACAGCATTGGTTAACATTGAACCCTATGGGTCTCAGGAGCCAATGACGATGTGCGCCGGCGGTCGCGGTACGCACCGCCGCAGTACGCACCGCCGCCGGTGTGACCGCCATTTTCTATCTGCTTAATCACTCGATACCTGATCTTCGACAGGGGAGGACCTACACTGCAAGTGCTGCTGTGACCTCGGTCTGGAAGAGACAATGGCTCATGCGACTGGGGAAAGGGCCCCTGCCTTCACTGCTCAGGAATTGGAGAAACTCGTGGATGGGGTCCTCCCCCAGTATGCGCTACTCTACGGTCCTCCAGACCAACAGGTAAGTACACTGGGACCATGCTTTGGGGGCAATGCCTGTGTTGAGTCGGGTGGATGAAAGATGGTGGGGAGGGGAGTGAATGAGGCATTCATCAAACGACGGATGAAAGGATGTGCCACATGGCAAGGGTAGGGATGGGGGGCCACTCACATTGAGGGTGCAGAAGGTGATGACTCTTTTTCTCCCCCTCTACATTTCACATAGGTCAGCGCCCACCAGAAGATAGACATTTGGCGTGCCATCGCCAAGGACGTCCGGGCCCTGGGGGCCCACCACAGACGGGGCACCCACAGCTGGAAGAGATGGGAGGACATCCGACGCTGGAGCAGGAAGACGGAGGAGGCTCAGCTGGGGATGGCCTCCCAACGTGGGAGGGGTGCCAGTTGGACTTTGACCCCCCTGATGTCCCGGATCCTGGCGGTGGCCTACCCCGATTTGGATGAGCACGTGAGGACATCACAGCAGACACAAGGGGGTGAGTACACTCTCATTCTGGTGACTTTGCGCGCAGTGGAGGTGTCTGGGTGGGGGAGGAGGGCTGTGGGTATCCCTAGGCCAGGGCGATTTCTGTAGGCTAGGCCCCTCCGTAAGGCATGGCCCTGTGCCTCCGCCCCCCACCTCTGTAGGGTGCCAAGTACAGCTATTCATGGCCCTGTGTCATCTATGTGTGCAGATGTCGTCCATAGGCTTGTAGGCCATGTCACACGGATTGAGTAGTGGACCCCAAGTGCGCGGCGTAGTGCAGGGGGCTTCTGTGTCTGTCCTCTCCGCCAACGGTGTCGCCAATGCATGCACTCAACACGTCTTTATTTTCTCCCCCCCCCCTTTTTTGTGGTCTTCCTGTTCATGTGTGCATTAGCATCATCAGGCGGAGGAGAAGTGGCATCGGAGCACGAGGGAGCAGCATCCCACATGGCCCTGGAGGGCCATGCAACGGATTCTGAATACAGCAGTGGGACGGAGGGCGAGGGGAGCTCCACAGCGGGGACTCGGGCAGACATATGTGACACGTACTCGTCCTCTGAAGGGAGCTCCCTTGTGGTGGCGGCAACATCCGTGCCCCCCGCAACAACAGGTACAGCCGCCACCCAGCGCACCAGCACCGCCCTCCCAGCAGCCCCTCAGCGTTTGCCCCGTGCCCGCTCACCCAGGAAGGTGGGCATCTCCTTCGCCCCAGGCACCTCAGGCCCTGCCCCAGTCACCCCTGCTGCCGTCAGTGAGGAGATCATTGACCTCCTGAGGACGCTCACTGTTGGGCAGTCTACCATTTTGAATCCAGGGTGTCGAAAGAGAGGTGCACAAGAGTAATGCATACCTGGAGGGCATTCATTCTGGTCAGGCTGCCCTTCAGCGATCGTTCAACACTCTGGCCTCAGCACTGATGGCAGCAATTGTCCCTGTCTCTAGCCTCCCCCCTCAAACTTCCTCCACACATACCCTATCACCTGTACCTCTGCCTATCCCAGACACACCATCAGACCAGCCTGCACACACCTCAACACCCAAGGGAAGCTCATCCAGACATAAGCACCACACATCACACAAGCATTCACACAAGCAACATCCACATACAGACATACCAACACCCACTGCCTCCACTGTGTCCCCCTCCTCCTCGTCTCCCTCCTCCATCCCTGTCACGTCTCCACTCACACCTGCATGCACAACATCTTCAGCCACTACGTCCATCACCAGCACACACACCAGAACCCCCCGTACACGTGCAGTCACCAGCCCCACTACCATTTACACGTCCCCTGTGTCCTCTCCCAGTGTGTCTGTCACCCCCTCTTCCAAGATACACAAACGCAGGCAGCCACCCACCCAACAGCCATCCACCTCACGACAGCCTCCAGCCCAAGCACCTTCACCCAAAGACACCATACTTAAGACTCCTACAACCACAACCTCTTCCTCCACTCCCATACCCACTACACCTACCCGTCCCACTGGTCCTAAATGCTATTCCTGTCCAAACTTAACCTCTTTCCTACAACACCCCCACCCCGTCCATCTCATAGGACTCCAGTCAGCACCTCAGCCACCACAAAACCGGGCCCTGTGATGACAGTCTGCCATGGACTGTGGAGTCCCCCACCCTCAAGAGCAGCCAGTTCAGTACAGAGCCAAGGCACGGGCAGCCCACCCCCGGAGAAACACCCGAAGATAGTCAGCGGCCGGCGCGAGAGGGTGAAAACACCAGGCACTAAAATCCCTACCATGGCTCCGGCACGTGGTGTGGAGACAGGTGGCACACCGCCCAAGGTGGGGAAGGGCCACAGGCGAACAGGGAAGGCTGGGAAGGTCAGCACGCCCGAGGAGAGCGCCATCAGCCCAGCTGGCCAGGAGGGCCCCGCCAGCTCCATCCCAGGTGGGCAGGAGGACACCAACAGGCCCGGTACTGCAGACCAGGAAGGCCCCGCCAGCAACCTGACAGATGGGCAGGAAGGCCCCGCCAGCCACAGGACAGGTGGCAGATGACCTGCATGCCAAGGCCTGATCCGCTGCACTGGGCCCTTCATCTCAAGCACCGCTGCACTGGGCACCGCCGTCTCAAGCACCGCTGAACTGGGCCCTTCATCTCAAGCACCGCTGAACTGGGCCCTTCATCTCAAGCACCGCTGCACTGGGCACCGCCGTCTCAAGCACCGCTGAACTGGGCACCGCCGTCTCAAGCACCGCTGAACTGGGCACCGCCGTCTCAAGCACCGCTGAACTGGGCACCGCCGTCTCAAGCACCGCTGCACTGGGCCCTTCATCTCAAACACCGCTGAACTGGGCACCGCCATATCAAGCACCGCTGCACTGGGCACCGCCGTCTCAAGCACCGCTGAACTGGACCCTTCATCTCAAGCACCGCTGAACTGGGCACCGCCGTCTCAAGCACCGCTGCACTGGGCACCGCCGTCTCAAGCACCGCTGAACTGGGCACCGCCATCTCAAGCACCGCTGAACTGGGCCCTTCATCTCAAGCACCGCTGAACTGGGCACCGCCGTCTCAAGCACCGCTGAACTGGGCACCGCCGTCTCAAGCACCGCTGAACTGGGCCCTTCATCTCAAGCACCGCTGAACTGGGCCCTTCATCTCAAGCACCACTGAACTGGGCACCACCGTCTCAAGCACCGCTGAACTGGGCACCACCGTCTCAAGCACCACTGAACTGGGCACCGCCGTCTCAAGCACCACTGAACTGGGCACTGCCGTCTCAAGCACCGCTGCACTGGGCATCGCCGTGTCAAGCACTGCTGAACTGGGCCCTTCATCTCAAGCACCGCTGAACTGGGCCCTTCATCTCAAGCACCGCTGAACTGGGCACCGCCGTCTCAAGCACCGCTGCACTGGGCACCGCCGTCTCAAGCACCGCTGCACTGAGCACCGCCGTCTCAAGCACCGCTGCACTGGGCACCGCCGTCTCAAGCACTGCTGCACTGGGCACCGCCGTCTCAAGCACCGCTGGCCCATTAGCGGCAGGGGCAGGCCCGCATCTGTGTCGAGCAGGGCTGCACGAGTACTCTGGGCACCAGTCCCCCTCCAGAACCAGTGGAGACATGCATCCACTTGAGAGACTGTGGCTTTGCACTCCCCAGGATGGCACAGTGGGCAACCCACCCACTGTAGAGACTTGAGAGACTGTGGCTTTGCACTCCCCAGGATGGTACAGTGGGCAACCCACCCACTGGAGAGACTTGAGAGACTGTGGCTTTGCACTCCCCAGGGTGGCACAGTGGGCAACCCACCCACTGGAGAGACTTGAGAGACTGTGGCTTTGCACTCCCCAGGATGGCACAGTGGGCAATCCACCCACTGGAGAGACTTGAGAGACTGTGGCTTTGCACTCCCCAGGATGGCACAGTGGGCAACCCACCCACTGTAGAGACTTGAGAGACTGTGGCTTTGCACTCCCCAGGATGGCACAGTGGGCAACCCACCCACTGCAGAGACTTGAGAGACTGTGGCTTTGCACTCCCCAGGATTGAACAGTGGCCATGGAGGCCCCTCGGGGGATCTGGCGTCGTGCACTCATCTGGCTGAGGTGCCCCCACTTCCCTTCCCCCTGAGGTGCCTGTAGTTTTCCTATCTGATGCCCCTGCAGTGTTCTCTCCGTTGGAGTCAGGTATCCTGTGTGGGCTTTGCCCATGTGATTTGGGCCCAGTGGTCCACGGACAATGCCTGCTACAATGCTCGGACTTGTACATATATGTATATAAGTGTTTTTGATGTGTAGATATATATATATATATAATTCAGCCAGTAATACAATATATTCCAATGTTTAGAATCATTTCCTTTTGTCTTTGCATTCTTTCGGGGGGTTTGGGGAGGGTAACTGTGATGTATTCCTGTGCATTGATGTGTGTGTTGTAGTGGGTGAGGGTGGGGGGTGGGTGTGTTGCGTATGTGTGTCCCCGTAATATTTTCTCCTCCCCCCTCCCCTGTGTCGTAGGTGCAGTACTCACCGTTGTCTTCTGCGCCGGCGTTGGTGCTCCTGGTAGAGGAGCAGGAAGATAATCGCTGGGAGGATGTGGAGTTCGGGTTCCATGCTGTCCAGATTCCTCGTGGGGTGTATGGAGGTGAGCGTTTTCCATTTGAAATGGCTGTTTCCGCCATGTTTTTATCGGTGGGGCTACCGCCCCGGAAAAGGTGGCAGATTGGTGGGTTGTGATAGGGTGGGCGGTACATTGACTCCCGCCTGTGTGTTGGCGGTGACCAACGCGCTGTTTTTTTGTGCCGCCGTGGCGGGCGGTGTGGTAATGTGGCGGTCTCTGTTGGCGGTTTCCGCCAGGGTCGGAATTCCATTTTTTTACCCGCCAGCCTGTTTGAGGTTTGGCCGCTGGTTTAACACCGACCGCCAGGGTTGGAATCACCCCCTATATATTCTTTGACCATTCTGGACTCGAAAATTAGTGGTAGCATGTTATAATGCATTATTATCTGTTAATTGATGGAAATAAGTATAAGCTTTTTCTTTTCAGTGGAGGGCCTTGGAGTGTTTTCTATTAATTTGTTTAAGCTGTGCCTTTCCCATTTTAATGGTATGCATGTGATGGTATTTGTTGGTTTCCTCCCAGGAGGTCAAGAACATTCTGCATTTAACATATGACTAGAATATTGAAATTAATAGGATTATCTTTGTCCAATATAAGGGTATGTAATAAACTGTTATGTAATATTTTGATAAGAATATTTTGGTTCAAGGTGGCTTGATGTGTTATCTTTTTCCCTTTTGAGGATTTCAAAAACGTATTTTGGAACCATTAGAGAAGGTGGGGTTTTTTGCATTTTGTTGGTATTTTCCCTGTCCCACTTCTATATCGATTAATAGCGGAACCCTGTTTTTGTTTGGACTTTGCCACATGATACAGATTCCCTAACCACAATAACATAGTCATAATAATTCATAAATGTGACATTGTTTTCCAATAAGCAAACACACAAACTCAACACATACACATTTTTAACCCTGAGGTCATGTCCCAGGCAATAAAACATGTTGTACAGTAAAGTCAAGTCAGCCTGGTGTGGACAAGCCATACCTACTTCACTTCAGACAGTTACCAACATTCACAATGGACATATGAAGGCAAGTAACTCCACTAAATGGCATGCATAAAAATGATGAGGTGAAAGAGTCATACCACGTGTCACGCAAACATGTACTAATAGTGGTGTGTAAAGGATTGTAAATACATTGTGGACCAATGCATCTAGATCATTAGTCTCCAGGAAACATAATTTATCAGTTATGTAGGGCCAAGTAAGCTCAGACCAATGTCTCACACACAATAACAAGTTGTCAATCAAATGTTACTTGTAAATGGACCACTGTCATGTGCAGGAAGGTGACAATCAGCCTTAACTTAACTAAGGTGACAATCAGCCTTAACTAATCAACCAGTCATTCCATCAAGTGCCCACTGTCTGGGTGGCAACATCACTATCCACACAAGACGTGACTAGCATTACATCTGTCCATGAAGAAGTCCCAGAGCGAAAGCACATGTGATGATAACATGACAGGTACAACTAGCATGATGCAAGCCAAAAGCCTGAATACACATACTATACCACTCACATGTGCACGTGAACTACCACACCTGCACCACATAGGTGTCAGTGCAAACAGTTGGTTCTCAAACAGCCAGTCCTCAGTAGACATATCTTTCATACCAACAGCCAGTATGTATGAAACTCTTCACAACGTGGAATCATGACAGAACCTTCCAATTTGCACATGATGTTGGGAAAAACTGTTATGATTGTAACTGTGAATAAACTACTCTTGCCTATATATCATACCTACAACAGTATGCTCAAGGACAATACTGTGTAGCCACTTTCCACTTGCAGCACATTTTCATGGTACTTACATTCCTAGCTCTGACACCAAAATATGTGATCCATGGACCTGTTGCAAAACCTCAATTGTTTCCAACATGCATGTTGTCTACTCAGATGAGACATCACAAAAGTTAATGTCCATCACTCACTTACCGATTGGGAATCACCTTGTAACAGGTCTAAAGAAGTTAATCTAGTATGCCATTTGACATGTCAGACGGACATCACATCCTCACATGATGCTGTCACTCATCAAAAACTTTTGGAAAACTAGTATGACTTGAATATATCTGAATGTATGTTGCACATAGACATAAATCAAGGGACATTGCAAGGGACAGAGAACAGACACTTGGACACCTTACCATCATATGATTGGGAGAATTGACCTGAAGGTAGGAATGAAAAACCACCTGGGTATGTAAAGCTGTATAGTGGTACAAATATGACACAGTCATATGTGCACCATCATATGCCCTTTTACTGAGGGGATAACGTGGGAGATTACCATGTCTTAAAACACATTTGTATGTGCACACCTGTGTGGTATAGATGGCTACTATACATCAATGTGTTCACAGGAGATCTGTGACACTTTGCACTTACCATATTGTCTGATCTATCAATCTGTTACATCAGACAATACATCAGACAAGAACCTGGTAAAGGGGTGAACTTTTGTTAAGTCTGTACTTACCCCCTTGTGGCTGCTGTGCTGCTTTCAAATGTCTATCCAACTAAGGATTGGCCACTGACAAGAAGTGAGTTATTAGGGGGTGATAGGGTCCGACGGGCACCCAGTTCTCATTGGGAGGATATCCACAGCTGAGCCTCTGCGGTCTTCCAGGCCCAGCGTCCCAGCCCTCCCACCTCTTCCTACAGTGGGTGCTCTGCTGGCTGTGGACCCCCAGGGGCTGCACTTTCTTGGCAATGGGATGACAAATCCCCTTCTTCTGATGGTCGTTGACCTGCCTGGATGACATAAACAAGAAAAGAATGTCATGTCTACACGCACCATACTAAAACAAGCAGGGTGAATAATAAGTTAGTTCAAGTCAAACCCAGACTGCCTTCTACATTCCCTCCACTGATACATGACCATATGCAGTCAGGCCATGTGTGAGGTTGAAACAGGTGCACAACATTCATATCCAGCACCAGCTGTCAGGTTTTTACATATAACCAAACAGTAAACACATTTGTAAACATGCTATTCCAGGATACGTTTGGTATACCAACTCCACTACTCATGTACAACAGTCACAAGGTGGGTCAGGGAACATACATCACACAATCTCCACTATGTCTCAGGACTCAAAATCTGTCAACACACATAAGTACATGCCCATGTACCCGCACATACCACCACAACTTTGGAACCTTACAGACTTTGATGACACAATCAGAAACATTGCCCATCAGCCTTTGCTTAGTATTACAAAGGATAAATAAGTTAATAATACTAATGTCCACATAGGCCCTCATTACAACCCTGGCGGTAAATCCCGCTTACAGCCCTGCAGAAGACTGCCAACATACTGCTGCGGCCGCGGAATTCCGCTAGAGGTATTACGACCCACATGCCGGAATTCGCCACAATACAGACACCCACACAAGTCCGCCACACCAAAGGCCAGTGATAAACTGGCGATAACAACAACCACACCGTCACGCCAACAAGAATACGCCCACACTATCACGACCCAGGAATCAACGCAGCGGTCTTTCAACCGCAGTAATCCATTGGCCGTACACACCGCTGCGCTCAAAATACACACACATACACAAAACACCATCACATTGGACAAATCGAAATTCACAGACCTGATACACATACACACACCACTCCCACACACCCATAACAGTATCAAACACACTCCCACATCATCCACAAACCCTTACAACCAGAAAATTAAAGCAGGCCAGAGGGATACACTACCTTAAACAACAGCAGCATCCACAGACACACAACACTATCACTTACACAACATCCACACACCTCAAACAACATACACCAACACATCCCCTCACACATCACAACACACACCACCTCACACATCACCCACACCACATCATGGCACCTCAACAACATCCCAGGTTCTCCGAGGAGGTCATGGTGGAGGACTTTGTCATGGTGGAGGAAATCGTCCGGGAAGAGCACAGCTATTCAGATCACAGGTGCAGCACACCTCCATTGCAAGGAAGATGGAACTATGGCGGATAATTTTCAACAGGGTCAACGCAGTGGAACAGCATCCAAGAACACAGGATGACATCAGGAAGAGGTGGAATGACCTACGGGGGAAAGTGCGTTCCGTGGTCTCCAGACACCAGATTGCAGTACAGAGGACTGGCGGTGGACCCCCACCTCCTCCCCCATAACTAACAACATGGGAGGAGCAAGTCTTGGCAATACTGCATCCTGAGGGCTTCGCAGGAGTAGCAGGAGGACTGGACTCTGGTAAGTCAAATCTTTACTACTTTATCCCCACCCTACCTGAATGCCATCACATACACCACCCTTACCCTCACACCCATCACCCCAACAACCCACTGATACCCCACCAGCACAACCCACACATCCCAAAAACAAGCCCTGCATGTAACACCAATGCATGGACACCCATCACCAAAGCATGTCCAGTGCAGATGCCCACACAGACCCCAAACCAACTATCACACAAGTACCAAGCCAAGAATGCAAGCACTGTAGTAGAGGGTCACTCACCCATTGCACACAATGGCACACACAGATGCAATAATTATGCTTTTACACCCCTACAGGACGCCTACCCAATGTCACCGGACAGGAGGTGCCAGACATAGCTAGTCCCCCCACAGAAGAGACCTACAGTGATGACAGCAGCTCTGCATGCCTTGATCAAGATGACCAGCCCGGCCCATCAGGGACCTCGGGACAGTCGGTTCCCCTGACACAGTCACAAGCCACCACAGAGCCTCCCCCCCAGGAAACACCACTAACAGCACCAACCCAGCGGGCCCATCCCTCTGTCCCCAGGACACGTCAATCAGCAGTGTCCACCACTACAGGGAACCCAGGCAAACCCACCAACCCAAGAAAATAAGGAACCTGGGGGCAGTGGCATTGGGTACACGGTTCAGGGGACAGAGGCACAGGACAACAGGGAAGCTGGGAGGACTGCTGTGCGACAGGAGGAGGACAGGCCCTGGGAACCCACTCTCAACAAAGGCCCTCTCATGGGAGCTTACCATTCTTCCCAGGAGACAATGGCAACGGTACTGGCCAAGTTTCAGGAGTCCGAGCGGCTGCAGGAGGAACACTACCTTGGGATCAGGGGGGACTTGAAGTCCATTAACAACACCCTGGTCACCATTGCAGGGGTGCTGCAAGACCTTGTCAACACCAGGAGGGACACAGTGGCACAACAAGGGGCCCCTGACACTAGGCTGGACGATGGACAGCCCTCCACCTCCGCCGGCGCTAGTGGACAGGAGGCACGGCCACAGGAACACAACACCAGCACCCCACCCCCTGCAGATGGAGAACCACCCCGCAAATGGTCCCTGAGATCCAGGAACAAGACAGAGAACATTGCCAAGACCACCGCCAGGAAATGAGGCCCCCTGAATGTCACCCTTCTGTCCCACTTTGTCACCCTGTCCATCCTTAAACTGCCATTGCACCACTTCCTATGCCCCTTTGGACGATGCACCTGTGAAACAAATAGACTGGACTCTGCCATGGACATTCCTCCACCATCCACCCAGCCCATTTTACAACCCCCTCCACTTATTAGCACAGAAATAAACACACTTCAATCACAAAACAATCTGGAGTCAGTCTGTGCTTTCACAAATGTGTAATTGCAATAACCATGAAATATAGCAATGTCAATTTACTTGTGCACATACCAATGTAACACAGCTGTAGGCCAGGAGGAAACATAGCAGAGGGCACAAAGTGAGACCCACATCTGTGAAATGGAAAGGCAAAGTGAGAAGTCAGGGTCCATACACTAAGTGAAAATGACAGACTTATGCTAGCTCCAACAATAGTTTGAGATGTGGGAGGCAGTGACATCTTCTTACCTGTGTCTCACTGGAAGTATTGCATGATTATGTTGTTTCGGTTGCCGATATCCTCTTCTTCTGCCTCCTCTTCTTCACTGTCCACAGGCTCCACAGCTGCCACAAGACCACCATCTGGCCCATCCTCCTGCAGAAAAGGCACCTGCCGTCGCAAAGCCAGGTTGTGCAGCATACAGCAGGCCACGATGATCTGGCACACCTTCTTTGGTGAGTAGTATAGGGAACCACCTGTCAAATGGAGGCGACGGAATCTGGCCTTCAGGAGGCCGAAGGTGCGTTTGATCACCCTCCTAGTTCGCCCATGTGCCTCATTGTAGCATTCCTCTGCCCTTGTCCTGGGATTCCTCACTGGGGTCAGTAGCCATGACAGGTTGGGGTAACCAGAGTCACCTGCAAATATCGAGGGACAACTGTTAGACACACACTAACCCTTAGGGACAACCCCAGAATCAGACACCTATTCACACTCTATTGGGTCCTTGGCCTATTAGCCACACACGGTGCCTCTGGAGTTGCCCCATCACATAAGGGATGCTGCTATTCCTCAAAATGTAAGCGTCATGCACTGAGCCAGGAAACTTGGCATTCACATGGGAGATGTACTGGTCTGCCAAACACACCATCTGCACATTCATCGAATGGTAGCTCTTCCGATTTCTGTACACCTGTTCACTCATGCGTGGGGTTACTAATGTCACATGTGTCCCATCAAAGGCACTAATGATGCTGGGGATATCTCCCAGGGCACAGAAGTCACCTTTCACTGTGGGCAAATCCTCCATCTGAGGGAACACGATGTAGCTGTGCATGTGTTTCAGCAGGGCAGACAACACTCTGGACAACTTGGTAGAGAACATTGGCTGGGACATCCCTGATGCAATGGCCACTGTTGTTTGAAAGGAACCACTTGCCAGGAAATGGAGCACTGAAAGGACCTGCACTAGAGGGGGTATCCCTGTGGGATGGCAGATAGCTGACATCAGGTCTGGCTCCAACTGGACACACAGTTCCTGGATTGTTGCACGATCAAGTCTGTATGTGACTATGATGTCTTCTCTTTTATTGTCGACAGGTCCACCAGGGGTCTGTACACCGGAGGATGCCGCCATCTCATCTCCTGCCCCAGCAGACGTGCCCTATGGAGAAGAACAGCGAGTAGAGAGTCAGCCAACACTGAGGTACTACAAAATGTTATTTGCTGAAAATTTATCAATCCGCAATGTGCCTGTAACTGTGTGTATTCCAGGCCTAGATAGGTGTGACACAGTTATTATTAATGCCATGTGGCCCCTGAAATGGTGGTTGCCTGACCTGTAAGTGGGACAAGGGGATGTGAGGTAACTGCGCTGGTGTTGTTCACCGTCGCGGTGGGCGGTCGAAGACCACAGCGCAATTCAGCATTGGTTAACATTGGGCCCTATGGGTCCGAGGAGCCAATGACGATGTACGCCGGCGGTGACAGTACGCTGACCTTCAACAGGAGAGGACCAACACTGCAAGTGCTGCTATGAACTGTGTCTGGAAGCTACAATGGCTACAGTGTCTGGGGAAAGGGCCTCTGCCTTCACTTCGGAGGAGTTGGAGAAACTAGTGGATGGGGTCCTCCCCCAGTACACGCAACTGTACAGTCCTCCAGACAAACAGGTGAGTACACTGTGAGCATGCTGAATGGGTAATGCCTGCTTTGAGTGGTGTAGAATACAGAATATCCAACCGGGATAAATCTATGTCAAATATCTAAGTAAAAAACTAAATTTTTTACTGAATCGTAATTTCTTTTATTACAAATACATTAAATCAAACCTAATGTCCACGGATCACCTATCTAACTAGAAATTAAGACATCTAAGTGTAAATGTATAAATCCAAGACAAGCCCAAAAAGTACAAACAAGCACCGTGATACATAAAATAGGCTGCTAAACCATCAAGGGGCGAGCAGTCATCCATCCAGGTAGTGACTGTAATGGAGGGGAAGTATCATACAACAGTGAGACAAGTCAATCACTGGGGTAAATGTCCGATACAGTCCACAATTTGCTTAATCCAGGTGTTTCAGGAATTCCAACAGTCACTCCTTAGAACGTTATAGTCGACGCGTTTCGGCCTTAACAACTAAGGCCTCCTTAGGACAGTGAAGACAGTGCCTTAGCTAAATAACTCGGTGTGGAGCACAAGCGGAAGGTCAATGTTAGCCAGGAAAAGATTTTTAGACACACTGGGACGGGAAGATGGAGGGGGTTTGGGAGTGGAGGAAGAGGTAGTGGTTATAGGAGGTGTACGTTTGCTGAGTTTGGGTGAGGGTGCATGGGCTGGAGGCTGCTGTGAGGTTGATGGCTGTTGAGTGGGTGTGTGCCGGCGTTTGTGTACTTTGGGAGGAGGGCTCACAGACACCCTGGGAGAGGACACGGGGAAGTGTGCATGGTAGTGGGGGAGGTGATTGCACGTGAGCGGTGTGTGGTGATGGGCATGCTGGTGATGGAGGTAGTGGCTGAGCATGTAGTGCCTGCAGGTGTGAGTAGAGACGAGCCTGGGAGGGAGGAGGAGGACGTGGAGCAGTGGTGGCAGTGGATGTTGGTGTGTCTGCATAGGGATGGTGCTTGTGTGAGTGCCTGTGGGATGTGTGGTGCTTATGTTTGCCAAGTCCACTCTTGTGTGTTGATGAGTGCGCTGGTCTGATGGTATGCTTGGGATAGGCTGAGGTAGAGGGGATTGGGTCTGGGTAGTGGAAGTTGGAGGGGGGAGGCTGGACACAGGGACAATGGCTGCCATCAGTGCTGAGGCCAGAGCCTGAAATGCTCTTTGTTAGGCTGCCACGCCAGAATGAATGCCCTCCAGTTATGCACTTGTTTGCTGCAAATGCCTCTCGACACCCTGGATGGCATTCAAAATGGTTGATTGCCCAACAGTGAGGGATCTCAGGAGGTCAATAGCCTCCTCACTGAGGGCAGCAGAGCTGACTGGGGCAGTGCTTGGGGCGAAGGAGATGCCCACCCTCCTGGGTGAGCGGGCACGGGAAACTCGATGAGGGGCTGGTGGGAGGGCAGTGCTGGTAGGGAGGTGGCTGCTGTACCTGTTGTTGCGGTGGGCGCAGAGGTGCCCGCCACCGCAAGGGAGCTCCCATCAGAGGAGGAGTCGCTGTCACTGGTGTCTCCTCCTGTCCCCGTCGTGGAGCTCCCCTCGCCCTCTGTCCCACTGGTGCCTTCAGACTCTGTACATTTACCCTCCTGGGCCATGTGGGTTGCAGCTCCCTCCTGCTTCGGTGCCAATGCTCCTCCGCCAGATGATGCTAATGCACACAAGGACAGGGTGACAAAACAAAAAGGGGGGAAAGACAGAGGAGACACATAGTCAATGCCAGCAACAACACCACTGTTGACGGACAAAACACACAGGGAGCAGCCCTATGCACTAGGCCATGCACTAACAGTTCAGGGGAAACTCACATGCCCATGGGGGACTATGCCTAGACCCATTTGATGCACACCTGGAACCCACAGGAGCCTGACTAGGTGTAGAGGGCCACTACCACTTTTGGGGTTGGACTGGCACTGAGCCTGCCTAACAATGGATCTACCCTGGCACGTTTGGCCTGGCCTAGGGGAACCCACAGCCCACTTTCCACACCCAGAAACCTCATAAAGCGTGCAGAGTCAGCTGCATGAGACTGTACTCACCCCCTTGTGGCTGCTGTGATGCCCTCAAGTGCCCATCCAACTCCGGATATGCCACCACCAGGATCCGGTACATCCGGGGGTCATGGTGCAACAGGCACCCTTTCCACGTTGGGAAGCCATCCCCAGCTGGGCCTCCACCGTCTTCTTGGTCCAGCGGTGCAGGTCCTCCCATCTTTTGCGGCAGTGGGTGCTCTGTCTATGGTAGACCCCCAGGGTCCGCACTTCCTTGGCGATAGCACGCCAAAAACCCTTCTTCTGGGGGGCGCTGACCTAGAGGAAAAGTAAAGTAAGAATATATTTTACTCCCCCGTCCGGTTCATCTTACTCATTGGTCACAACCTCCCACCCTGGCCCACAAACACATACACTGACCATCCTCACATGCTGGCCTCTGCCCACCTCCCACCTATATCTTCCATTGATGCCACTCCATACATTCATGTCCCATCCATCATGCTCACAGTGTACTCACCTGTTTGTCTGGTGGACCGTAGAGTAGCGTGTACTGGAGAGGACCCCAGCCACCAGGTTGTCCAACTCCTCCATGGGGAAGACAGGGGCCCTTTCCCCAGACACTGTAGCCATTGTGGCTTCAAGACTCAGGTCACAGCAGCACTTGCAGTGTATGTCCTCTCCTGTTGAAGGTCAGGTATCAAGTGACTGAACAGATAGAAAATGGCGGTCACGTCCACTGCGGTGCGTACTGTCACTGCCGGCGTATATCGTCATTGGCTCCTGGAACCCATTGGGCCCAATGATAACCAATGCTGAATTGCGCCGCAGTCTTTGTCCGCCTACTGTGAGACTGCACAATGCCAGCGCAGTCACCTCATTTCCCCTTGTTCCTCCTTACAGGTCAGGCAGCCGCCATTTCAGGGGGCCATATGGCAGGGCACCTATCAGCGTCACAGCACTTTTGGGCAGGAATACAGACATACAGCGCAAAACACCAATTACATCACATTTGTTCTAAACACCCTTGTGAAACCTATGTGGTGTATGACCCTCTGCTCACCCTTCTCCTCCATAGGGCACGTCAGCTGGGGCAGATGATGAGATGGCGTCATCCTCCGGTATACAGACCCCTGGTGGACCTGTCGACAATGGAAGACAGACACATCATTATCACCTTCAGACTTGATCGTGGCACAATCCATGAACTGTGTGCCCAGTTGGAGCCAGATCTGATGTCAGCAATCCGCCATCCCACAGGAATCCCCCCTCTAGTGCAGGTCCTGTCAGTACTCCATTTCCTGGCCAGTGGGTCCTTTCAAGCAACAGTGGCCATGGCATCAGGGATGTCACAGCCAATGTTCTCTAACGTGTTGTCCACTGTGTTGTCTGCCCTGCTGAAATACATGCGCAGTTACATTGTTTTCCCCCAGGTGGAGGATTTGCCCACAGTGAAAGGTGACTTCTATGCCCTGGGACATATCCCCAACATCATTGGTGCAATTGATGGTACACATGTGGCATTTGTCCCCTCACCGCAGGAATGAACAGGTGTACAGAAACTGCAAAAGCTACCATTCGATGAATGTGCAGATGGTGTGTTTGGCAGACAAGTACATCTCCCATGTGAATTCCGAGTATCCTGGCTCTGTGCATGACACTTACATTTTGAGGAATAGCAGCATCCCTTATGTGATGGGGCAACTCCAGAGGCACCGTGTGTGGCTAATAGGTGAGCCCATGGTCCCAACACAGTTTACATAGGTGTCTGGGTATGGTAGAGTCCCTAAGGGTTGGTGTATGTCTAACAGTTGTCCCTCGATATTTGCAGGTGACTCTGGTTACCACAACCTGTCATGGCTACTGACCCCAGTGAGGAATTCCAGGACAAGGGCAGAGGAACACTACAATGAGGCACATGGGCGAACTAGGAGGATAATTGAGCGTTCTTTCGGCCTCCTGAAGGCCAGTTTCCGGTGCCTCTATCTGGCAGGTGGCTCCCTGTACTACTCACCGAAGAAGGTGTGCCAGATCATCGTGGCATGCTGTATGTTGCACAACCTGGCTTTGCGACGCCAGGTGCCTTTGCTCTAGGAGGATGGGCCTGATGTTGGTCTTGTGGCAGCTGTGGAGCCTGTGGACAGTGAAGAAGAGGGAGCAGAAGAAGAAGATATAGACAACCGAAACAACATCATCATGCAATGCTTCCAGTGAGACACAGGTAAGAGACTGGCACTATTCCTCACATATCTTACTACTGTAGGGCATTGCATGATTCTGCATTTTCACCTCTGTGTATGGACCCAGACAGTTCACTTAGGCTTTCCATTTTACAGATCTGGGTACCACTTTCTGCCTTCTGCTATGTTTACTGCTGCCCAACAACTGTCTAACATTGGTATGTGGAAATAAACATTGACATTGCTATTTTTCAGATAGGTTGCAATACACATTTGTGAAAGTACAGACTGACTCCAGATTGATTTGTGATTCAAGGGTGTTTATTCCTGTT
Source organism: Pleurodeles waltl (assembly GCF_031143425.1). NCBI lineage: Eukaryota > Metazoa > Chordata > Amphibia > Caudata > Salamandridae > Pleurodeles > Pleurodeles waltl. The sequence continues at coordinate 645,922,169 of NC_090442.1, read as the reverse complement.
CTAATAAGTGGAGGGGGCTGTGCAATGGGCTGGGGTGATGGTGGAGGAATGTCCATGGTGGAGTCCAGTTTATTGGCATCACAGGTGCATTGTCCAAGGGGGCATAGGAAGTGGAGTAATGGCAGTTTAAGGTGGATAGGGTAACATAGTGGGACAGAAAGGTGACAATCAGGAAAGTCTTATTTCCTGGCGGGGTGTTGGCAATGTTCTCTGTCTTGTTCCTGGATCGCAGGGACTGTTTGTGGGGTGGTTCTCCTTCAGCAGGGGGTGGGGTGCTGGTGGCCTATTGGTCCTGAGGCGGGACCTCCTGTCCACTAGTGCAGGTGGAGGTGGAGGGCTGTTCATCGTTCAGGCTAGTGTCAGGGGCCCGTTGTTGTGCCACTGTGTCCCTCTTGGTGTTGGCCATGTCTGCCATCACCCCTGCAATGGTGACCGGGGTTTGGTTAATGGACTTCAAGTCCTCCCTGATCCCCAGGTAGTGTTCCTCCTGCAGCCGCTGGGTCTCCTGAAACTTGGCCAGTACTGTTCCCATGGTCTCCTGGGAATGGTGGTATGCTCCCATTATGTTGGAGAGTGCCTCATGGAGAGTGGGTTCCCTGGGCCTGTCCTCCCCTGTCGCACAGCAGTCCTCCCAGCTTCCCTATTATCCTGTGCCTCTGTCCCCTGAACCGTGTACCAACTGCCACTGACCCCAGGTTCCTGATTGTCTTGGGTTGGTGGGTTTGCCTGGGGTCCCTGTAGTGGTGGACACACTGCTGATTGACGTGTCCTGGGGACAGAGGGATGGGCTCGCTGGGTGGGTGCTGTGGCGGTGTTTCCTGAGGGGGGAGGTTCAGTGGTTGTTTGTGATAGTGGCAGGGGAACCGACTGCCTGGAGGTCACAGGTGGGCCGGGCTGGTCATCTTGATACAGGCATGCAGAGCTGCTGTAGTCACTGTGGGCCTCTTCTGTGGGGGGACTGGATATGTCTGGCACCTCCTGTCCGGTGACATTGGGTAGGGGTCCTGTTGGGGGGTAAATGCATAGTTATTGTATCTGTGTGTGCCATCTTGTCCAATAGGTGAGTTACCCTCTACTCCTGTGCTTGGCTTATTGTCTTTGGCCTTGTGTGATTGGTAATTTTGGGGCCTGGGTGAGTATCTGTACTGGACATGCTTTGGTGATGGAGGTCCATGTATTGGTGTAACATGCAGGCCTTGGTTTTGGGATGTGTGGATTGTGATTGTGGGGTATCTGTGGGGTGTTGGGGTGATGGGTGTGAGGGTTGGGCTAGGAGTTTGTGATAGCATGCAGGTAGGGTGGGGGGGAAGAAGTAAAGATATGACTTACCAGAGTCCAGTCCTCCGGCTAGTAGCCAAAACTTGCTCCTCTCATGTTGTTAGTTGTGGGGGAGGAGGTGGGGGTCCACCGCCAGTTCTCTGTACTGCTACCTGGTGTCTGGATACCACGGAACGCACCTTCCCCCGTAGGTCGTTCCACCTCTTCCTGATGTCATCCCGTGTTCTTGGATGCTGTCCCACTGCTTTGACCCTGTTGACAATTCTCTGCCATAGCTCCATCTTCCTTGCAATGGATGTCTGCTGCACCTGTGATACGAATAGCTGTGGCTCTACCAGGATGATTTCCTCCACAATGACCCTGAGCTCCTCCTCAGAAAACCTGGGGTGTCTTTGAGGTGCCATTATGTGGTGTCGGTGATGTCTGAGGTGCTGTTTGTTGCGCTGTGTAATGTGTTGTGTTGGAGTGTGTTGTATGAGGTGCGTGGATGTTGTATAAGTGATCGTGTTGTGTGGATGCTGGGGTTGTGTTTGCTATTCTCTCTCTCTCTCTCTGCTTCTTCCAGAGAAAATCGTTTTAAGGGGTTGTGGGTAGTGTGGGTGTGTGTTTCATAGTATTGTGGGTATGTGGGTGCCGTGTTTGTATGTGTATCAGGTGTGTGTATTTTGAATTGTCCAATGTGGTTGTGTTTTGTGTTTTGTAAATGTGTGTGTATTTTGAGCGTGGCGGTGTATACCACCAATGGTTTACCGTGGTTGCATGACCGCCGCGTTGATTCGTGGGTCATGATAGTGTGGGCTTGCTTCTGTTGCCGTGACGGTGTGGGTTTTGCTATCGCCAGTTTATCACTGACCTTTGATGTGGCGGACTTGTGTGGGTGTCTGTATTGTGGCAGATTACGACATGTGGGTCGTAATACCTGTAGCGGATTTCCGCCGCGGCCACGGTATCTCGACGGCCGTCAGCACGGCGGTAAGTGGGATTTACCGCCAGGGTTGTAATGAGGGCCTATGAGTGAGACATACAATCCTGTTTTCTCTCATAGAGTTACCCTGGCATGAGAAGAGTCAGAGAATCTCTATTGTACCTAGACCTGCAGACCATAGAGAATTGACATGTCATTCAGATATACCGCCTAGATAGGCAGACAGTCATGGATCTCTGTTGTCAGTTGGAGCTAGATCTGATGCCTTCCATTCATCATCCCAATAGCAAACCACCCATTGTACAAGCTATGTCAGAGCTGCACTTAATGGCCACAGGGTCCTTTGAAAATATCGTGGCCCTAACTGCAGGGATGTCTCAGCCTATGTACAGTCTGGTCTTGAACATTGTACTGTCTGCATTGTTGAACCACCTGGACAGCTTCATCAGATTTCCCCATCGTGAAGATTTGGCAAATGTAAAGGCTGATTTTTATGCTTTAGCACATATTCCATATGTGGAAGGAGCCATTGATGGCACCTATGTAGCCTTGGTTGCCCCAAATGGCAATGAACAGGTGTAAAGGAACAGGAAGAACGTTCACTCTGTAACTGTCCAAGCAGTGTGTTTGGCAGACCTCTACATTTCACACGTTTGTGCTAGGTACCCGGGTTCAGTCCACAGTGCCTTCAGCCTTCATCATGTGGAACAGCAACATGTCACTGCTGATGACACAACAGTACACAGAGCGCTTGGCTGGTTGGTAAGTCACATATGTTATGTGTATAAGTACCCTATGTCTGCTGCCAAATGTATGGATATACAGGAATTTAGTTTGCACACATGTAACTATTCCTTACAGGGGACTCTGGCTACCCAAACCATCATCGGTTGTTGACACCAGTGAGGTACCCATCCATGCCAGGGGAAGTCTGCTTCATTGAGGCCCACAGAAGGACAAGGCATGTCATGGAGCGTACTTTTGGCCTTCTGAAGGCAAAATGTTGTTGCATCAATAAGTCTGGTAGAGCTCTCCTCTACTCACCCGCCAAAGTGTGTCAGATCATAGTGGTCTGCTGCATGCTCCATAACCTCGCTCTGAGACATCAGATCCTATACATCCCAGATGAAAGGAAGACAGCAGTTCCACCGGGTGAAAATACAGACATACCAAGTGAGCATGACAGTGATGAGGATGAAGCTGGAGACATGGGGTATTGGGTGGGTTAGAAATGCTTGAGCAGGGTCTTTGTATGAACATCAGACAGGTCATAAGTTTCTTATCACAACATAGCTCAGATATGCATGCAAAATAATACATGGAGTTGTGTGCAGCGCGATGATCACCTACAATCAGTTACCATTGTATGTGGGACATGTCTGTATGTTTTTTTACTTCTTACTCCTGCATGTACCCGATGTATTACATTTTAAATTTGCAGATTACTTTACAAAGTCATACTCATTTGCTCATATCTGAATGTGTCACGTGGAGATGGGATTTGCAGGTTGACATGTGAAGTGACAGTGGATAGATCCAGGCACTGTATAGCATTGGATTGGTGGTATGTGACTTTCATGCCCAGGATGTTAATGTACTATTCCACACTGTCAGAAATGTGGGATGGTAGTGTTCTATTCCACACAACAGACCTGTTTGCCATGGTATGTAGGCCCAGTGGTGTAATGTGTATGGTCTTGTGTCTCTGACACATGTCGTCGTGTGCAATCCATAACCTCAACCTTCTTATTGGCTTGATATTGGTAACATCTTACTTGTATGTAGCTGCCACTGTTTTTCCGCATTGCAGGCCACTCTGCATGTGTGTCAAGACTGTCACAGGTGAGTAGCATGCCCAGAGATATCTGACATTGGTAAGTGGAAGGTTCCATGACTGGGGACATTTTTACTGACCTCTGTTTGTAATATGGGGTACGGAAAATTGGGAGGTATGGTATGGGCATGTGATATGGCTTTAGCTGATGATACATTGACACAAACTGTTTGCCTATATGGATAGACAAAGACTGATATGTCACCAACTTCAGTATTCTATGGGGGGATAGTTATTAACACCTATGCTGAAGCACTATATTGTGCAGCTGTACGTCACAGTGTGATAATTGGCATATTCTCAACCTATGTGTAGGAAAGTTGAATGATTGGGAATAGAAGTTTGTCAATTGGTATCATTATACTCAAATTGTACCCTGATTAAACAGTACGTGTGAGATGGGACTTGGCAGATTTGGTACATTTGTGCATATCATCTACAAGAGGTATAACAGTAAACTGGTCAATATAGGTGACTAATAAGTCTCAAACATGATCTGTGGTTTAGTAGTGTTTATTCAGAAGTGTACAGGTAAATAAAGGGTATTGAAACAAATAACAAATATGCAAACATTGAAGGGTTCAGTCGTGATGGATGTAATCATCAGGGTAGCAGCTACAACATTTGAAGTCTCAAGTCCAGTATCCTTGTACCATTGGAAAATGAAGATTAGTTGTAAAAAAGTCAACAGGGTGTAGATGTGACACTCAAGGGGAACCAATTACTTGAGGTTCACTTCCTGGCAGTGGTTGTAGTATTGGCATCTGCTCCTCTTGGATGTTTTGGTGGATGTCCACATTTGCTGGGCTGGTGGTTCTTCAGCGACAGAGGCAGAGGTGTCTGAGGCATGTCCTTCCCCTGGCAGAGCCTCAATTCCACGGGCTTCCACAGATGTAGAAGGGGCTGATGTTACATGGGCAATGGAAGGGGTCAGCTTTTGTGGACATAACATACTCAGAGTGGTATTGATGTCTCTCAGCACCCCTGTTAGTGAGTCTATGCAAGCACTGCGGTCCTCCCACTTTTGTATGACTTCATGATGGTTGTCCCTCTACAGCTGCTTTATCTCCCCCATTATGGCAAGTACCTGCCCCACCACACTTTGAGTCTGTTGGTAAGCTCCCAAGACTTGGGAGATGGTGTCCTGGCCAGTTGTATCCCTAGAAGCCTCAATCCGCTGGCCCACACCATTCCTCCCAAGAACCCTACACCCACGTGCATTTTCCCTTGGCACAGTTTGCCCACTCCCACTGGTGCCAGGCTCTTCATTGTCTGGGTTTTCTAGTGGTGACTCAGGTACCTGATGGTAGTAACTGTCCTGGGAACACAGGTTTGGGGGTGAATGGTTGCCTGAGATGTAGATGCAACAGGGCTGGGAGGAGTAGATGTAGGCAGGGTGAGGCTGACAATTGACTGACCAGGTGTCCCAGATGGGCCAGAGTCGTCCTCCATGTCCTCACATCCAGGGGTGTTTTCCTCACTGAGGGCTTCATCCAGTTGGGAATTGGTTGTCTCAGATGTTCTCTCCATAGTCACAATGGCTAGATGGCTTGTTGAAGAAGTAGAACAGACACACTTTGACAGGTAGAGATGCTATGAGCCATATATAGAAAGGCTTAGCTTGTTCCCCTGATATGATAGTGACACCTGCTTCCAATTCAGGGGAACAGCTATATGGGATACATACAATTCCTATATCATACACCTTGCTACAGGATGTCAGAGTATCTTGGTAGTTTGATGTGTGTTCATAGACTCATATCTTGCCTGCTGTGTGGTTGTACATTTTTCATGTTACCTCCCTGTTTGGAGTAAATCATTATGGAGTCAACAGATAGCTGCACAATGTACAGTGGAAAGTGACTTGGCCATCAGATTAGAGGTGTCCATTATACCTTGGCATCTGCATGAGTTTACTCTAAGTACATCCCACATCATATATGTGTGTGGGTCCCAGGTGAGCTCATTTCAAAAGATGATTGGTTGTTTAAAGGCCAATTTAGCAGAGGACACAGCTGTGGCTGTGTGTTGGTGGTATTGTTCAGGCTGATGCCCATTGCTTTACTGTAGTTGCCATAGACTGTACAATTGTAGAGCATTAAGGTGGCATTAGTCGATTTTTTTAGGTGACATGCAAGGCTATTTTCATTATGGTATACTGTTCTGGTTTTCTTAGAGGTAGAACAGTGCCTGCTGGGAATTGTAGTGCTGTCAGTCCCTGTACTACCCATGCCATACACAGACACTGTGACCCCAGGTCAGTTTAGTTGATATGTGAAATGCCACACAGGGGTGTTTGGACAGTTGGACACAGGGGCGGTGAGTGGTGTCGCGTAGGCTCTCATTATTCTGATGAGACTACTGGATTTTAAGCGGTAGAATCGCCTGCAGTGTGGGAGACTTAGTCTGACCCACTACAGGTGCTGTTCTAGGCAAAAACAGCTAGATAGAGTGAAATAAAACAAGACCGCAAAAGTGGCTATTATAAGAATCATAAAAATGAAGCTGAATGAAATATATCTAGGTTAGAGTGCACAGCAGCAGGCCTAGTATACTAAAATAATGTGCATGGAGCTATAACTAAAATGGCTACACAACAGTGGGATGTCTGTTAAGATGTCAAAAGGTGATCAGTGGGCATGCAAGACAGTCCATTTTTAGTGACATTCTTGTTATTGTTTTTGTGACTTCCCTGACTCAACTCTCCCAGGTATTCCTGTTAAGCCCTCAGGATGCAAGATGTCTAAGACCTTCTCCTCCCATGATGCGAATGTTGGAGGAGGAGGTGGGTTCCCACCGCCAGTCTTAGTGCCTGGCAGCCATGGAACATACCTTCCCCCTGAGGTCATTCCACCTTTTCCTGTTGTCCTCCTTTGTGCGTGGATAGCTGCCTCCAGAATTCACCCTGTCAACTATACTTTGCCATATCTCAGTTTTCCTGGCAATGTTTCAAATAGATGTGGCTCTACCCTGATGATTTCCTCCACCATGACCCTCAATTCATCATCTGTGAAACGGGGATGTTTTTGTGGGGACATGGTAGAGGTGGACGATGCGAAAAGGAATGACAAAAGGTGATGAGGTGTGGGTGCTGTGTTGTGAGTGGGTGATGGTTGGTTTTTAATGTGAAGGGTACCAATTTGTGTGTTGGGAGTGTTGTGCAGGTGTGGGATGAGGGCTATGTGAATTGTGTTCTGGTGGTAATCTATAGTACAGTGTGTCTCTGTTTCTGGTTCTGTCTTCTGTGTGTGGTGTTTTGTTGTAAAGGATTGTGGTGTATGTAGGGGTGTGTTTTATAGTGTAGTTTGTAGGTGTATCAGGTGTGTGGATTTCTGTCAGGTGTGGGGATTTTGAACTATCCAATGTGGGGAAGTGTATCACTTTGTTGATTTGTGAGTCGCAATAGGTTCAGAGGTTTTTTGGCGGACTGGTGGTGGGACTGCCTTTTCCCCCCCTCCAGAGGCCTGGGGGTGTTGGGATTTTGGCGGGCAGCTGTGTAACTCATTATACGGCAATCTGTATGACTGCCAACATGGCAGTCTTTTGGCTACCGCTACCACGGCAGTCTTACCATAAAAATGCTGAACTCGTAATGTGGCCCATAATGTATAGGCCTTAGATGAAAAAACATATTTTAAAAGAAATTGAGAGTACTATGCTTTCACATTTACATGTATTAATTTTGAATGGCTGCAGAATGCACTTTTTGCAAAAGCTAACTTGGGTCAGGATTGTCACATGTTAATATTCAGTAAAACTGACATGTTGAGAAATGCATGATTCAATAATAAATAGTTTTTTTTACCTTCCCATAGACTTGGTTTTCATAGAATGTATTAATGTATTAAAATGTTTAGTTTAATTTCTAAAGAATGATTCCACATGGACAATAGTTTTGTTAGCTAAGATGGGTGAGACACCTATGATCTAGTGGTGTGATGCGAAGGTCTAAACAAGAACTGTACTTTTCTTATAGTAAGCAAATGGTGGGAACTCTCCTGAGTTTCTACAAAATATTTCACAAAATATTTCAGTTGAATGTGGATATTTGCAAGGTATTGTATTTTGACTGCTTAGATGAGGAAAGCTTTCCTGTTCCCATGAAGGGTCCGCAAGCTGATTGGATGAGCAGACTGAAGATTGAAGCAAGTTGTTTCGAATATTTGATATGAAACCCTATAAAAGTGTGAGTTTGTGCAGTGGTCAGAGATTCTCTATTTGCAAACCATTGCCAGATTTCTCTGCAGAGCCCTTTGCAGACACTTCTCAGATTCATTCTGAGAGACCCTTTTATTTTCCCTGTCTGAATCTATGCTGCTCTGAGACTCTACGGAGTTTCTTGAAACTCTCTCTATGGGAAACGCAGCCTTGATTAAAATTTGAGCTTCAATGCTAAAGCTTTATGATTTCATCTCTCGATTTAGACCGTTTTATGGCTTTTAATTTACACTTTTCCCTCATTCTCAATACTTAGAATAGGGACTTTTCCTTTATGGAACATGCTTAATTGCTCTTTTATAGTTCATTTATGATTACCTTGATTAATCTAATTGAACTGATGAGATTTAATATGGGTTCTGCTAAAAAAGATTTACAATTTTGAGACTTTACTAAAGCTTTGACACTCTTATCACCTCTCATCATTGACTCCCAAGAAACTGGAATTGAAATTATGATGACTAGTTGATTTGATTTGCAGAGCCTGATTAATTCTCACTTATGGCCAAGGTCTGTCGGCCTAGCAAGAGTAAAAGCTAGGACTGTTAATTTGATGAGTTGGTAGGATTATTATGTAAACCAAATATTTAACTAAGGTCCCCCGCTCCAATAGTGCAGAGTGCATTGAAAATACAAACATTTATGTTTCAAAGATACTTGCCTTTTTAGCCTGATGGCATCCTCTCAAGTACACCTCGTTCCATATTTAATTATACAATTTATGATTCATGTGGGTATCTATTTTTTCTGCTTGTAATTGTCCCCATGTGTTTGGTAATTCATCAGTTTGTTCTTTTTCTATTTTGTAGGGTAGATGCCGTTTCTCGAAGTCAGTGTCTATCACTGTGTATGTTTCTTTAATTTCATATGATCTTAGCTTTTGTGCTTTGCACTCCATCTCCCAAAAATCCCTAATGAATGTGGATCATGGGAGAGGAAGTGAAATCAGAGTAGCTTTTATAAGAAAAGGAAGAACAGACCCCCACAACCTCTACCTATGACAAAAAACTTGCAGTCAAAAAAACGCCAGGTGTCTTTGATTTATTTATGTAAAACCACCTTAAATGTAGCATACAAATACTTGCAGCTCTATTGGTGTGCAGGAATTCTCTGGAAGTTCTAAAGAACTGCTTAGAGAATATAGTTAAAAGCATTTAAAATTAAAATAATGTTAAAAAATAATTTAACTTTACATTTAAAAACAAATATATATATATATATATATATATATATATATATATATGTAACAAACAAAAACAACAATAAATACATGAAATATCTAACTTCAAATAACATGTAAAATAAATTTATATATATACTATAATGAATAAGTAAATAATTTAAAATGCAATAGGTAAAAAAAAATATATATCAAAATACATTATAAGAACTATACACATATATACATAATTATTAAAATAAACCCATTCAAAATATAAAAGCATAGTTATTAAATCATACAAATTAAATATGAAAATACAAAAAGTAACATTTCTCAAAAATAAAATCAAAATATAAAGTTCAAATAAATGCTTTTGAATTAAATAAAAAGTATACCTAAAATACCACAAATACAATATTAAAAAAATATTCAAATAAAAAATACTTACAGGTAATAACAAATACTAGCATAAATGAAATCCAAAAAAACAAAACTACATACAACTTAAAAACACAGAAAAAATAATTACAATTCTTACTACAAATTAATATAGTTAAAAAAAACACCATTATAACTCCATGCAAACAAACATTATAAAAAAACATAATGCAAAGAAAATACAATTTACTACTCATGCCCCAACCTAAGCAACAGTAGGGAAAGTATTTCACTTTGGAGGCATCAAATCTTCTATTCTCACTCTATCTTAAGTAACAGTATGGAAAGTGTTGGTCTTTGGAGGGGGCAAAAACACTCTTTCCATAGTTCCATTCAAAAGTGAGCAACACTGATGCAAGTGTTTAACATTGGAATGGTTACATTTACTGTTCCTGCTCCAACCTAAGCAACAGAAGGGAAAAGGTTGGACTTTGGAGAGGCCAGATTTATTATCCTCACTCCAACTTATGCAACAGCAGGGAACGGCTTAGACTTTGCAGAGGCACAATACTACAACAGCACTACACATTCTCTTTCTTTACAATGACTGAAAACAACAACAGATAAAGAGCACAGAAGAAAGAAAGGAGAACATCAATTAAATAGAACACATGACTAAAAATAAATATTTTTTAGTTTATAAGTTAAACATTCCTACTATACAAGCATTAGCAAAGATGACCATAGTAGAAAAATGCATTTTGTTCCCCTATCTTTTAAGATTTTAAAGCATCAGGGTTTGGAAATATTCACATTGGTAAAATTGAAACATCTTGAAGGCGATTGTAACGTTCACATTAGTAATCTTCCAATCATTTTAGAGGACGTACATTCCTCTTCTCCCCCACACCATCATCCAACTGATAACTTAACTCAGTTTGAAAATATTTTTCTAATGTGGATCCAGACTAACTGTCAGACATTTCCACCTCCTTACTAGAGTGAAACGCTCCACCTACCAAAGCACTGTCAATTTCTCCTGCGTCATCAAAACATACCTCCTTATCTTTACCTCCACAAACTACTATTAACTCCAAAATCCTTAGTATCAAGCAATGGGTCATAGGTTCATACACATTCATACATACAACTAATATCAGATACAAAATTCTTACTCACACAAGGTTCAGCACACTTCTCAATTCTACTCAAAAGTATAACCTTTCCATGTGACAATGTTACATGATTTCTTAAAATATTCACATTCCTTTGGGGTTCCTAATAAACTCTTGCAGCTGTAGACATTTTTCTAGGTTTATTCACTTACTGTGCATTCCTATTCTTCTTATAGTGTGTCTTGTACTCCTTTTTATTTTTGTTGCTACTATCTCTTAATTACTCCATGGACCACCAACCTCTATTTGCACCAAATAACAAACCAGGACACTGCTTAGACTTAGGAAATCTTCCTGTCATAATTTCAAAAGGTGTAACACTTGTTGCCTCACAATATATAATTCTATTTATGATCACAAACATTTCTTAACTTGAAATTTCCAATCTGATCTTCTCATGGCTAACTGGATAGCTCCTTAAATTGCCCTAATAAAATGTTCAACAGTTCCATTGCCATTCTGGTTATATAAATATGTTCTTCTGTGTGCAGTACTTATTTTCTTGATATAGTCTTCGGCTTTCTTGTATGTAAATTGCAGTCTACTGTCACTTACAAAGACGTCTGGCACATATTAAAAAATACTTCATCTTTACAGGTCAACACACCATTAATATCAACCCTTTCAACAACACTAATGATGGACCACCTACAAAATAAATCATGGCAATTATGTACTTACCTAACTGTCTCATACAGCTCATAATATCCACAGCTACACAAACGACAGGCCACCTAAAAATAATCAATCAGTCATGGCAATAATGTGCTGGGTGAACTTCAGGATAGGGCCCGCAATATCCATTACAACTTTTTTCCACAGTCTCTCCAGTAATTGCTGTGCATTTATTCTTGGTCTAATAGCTTTCATAGTTTTGTCTGAGCGGAAACACTTTCCACATTCCCTTACCACTCACTCTACTGCTGAATCAACTGAAAGTCACTAATACAAATTTCTATTCCTTTTTTATACCTACCTATCCCTTTCTATACCCGACTATCCCTAAATGACAAACAATTAATTCCTTACCTAGGTCATCCACTTGAAACATATTGTTTGACTTCATTACAAAACATTATCCTTCTCAATCTTCCATTCGTGATGCACAACCCCCAGAATTCCATTGCCACAGATTAACACAATCTGAATCTCTTCCCATTTATTAGCATCATCCTCTGTCAATTGTGTGAGCACGCTCATAGAAAATCAGCAATTACATTTTATTTACCAGGTGCGCATACAGCCTTGTACATACATTTCTGTAAATGAATTGACAACCTTGCAATTTTAGATGACATATTTCCAGCTATAATTTCAGCAATAACTTTATGATACCATTGTAGAACTAAATATTTTCTTCATATGAAAGTTCTAAAATATTCCAAAGCACATATACAAACTGATGCTTCATGTTCTATTATGGAATACTTTTACTCTGCTGCTGATAATGAGCATGAAGCAAAAGCATTAGTATATTCCTTTCCTTTCTCACCACCTAGTAAAAGCCCTGCGCCAATTACTGTATTGGTAGTATCATGATGCAAATGCTATTACCTTGTGGACCACACCCTTGCTAGAAAGGAGCATAAATATTGTTATTAAATCTTTGAATATCTAACTGACATTTATCACTTCACTTAAACTTAGCTTTGTTTTTAAGTAATTTTCTGATAAGTCTTTTCTGAAAAAACCCTTTAACATATTTAATATAGAATTCAGTAAGACCGGAAAACGACCTAGCTTCATCCTTGTTTGACAGTGCAAGGAGAAGTTGTATGGCATTAACTAATTTAGGTTTTGGTTTATTACAAAACTCACTGACTTCACGACACAGTAAGTTATCATATTGACTGCAAGTTTACATTTTGAAAATTCTATCATTGGACCAATTTTTTCCAAAATGCTCAAAAGTTGATTTATTTTAGCATCATGATCTCCTTTGTTTCAGCCGGTAATTAGGATTTTGTCCTGAAAAAACACATTGCCACAAAGCTCAAATATTAAATGCTGGAATAAAGTGGCTGCTGACCCAAGGCCAAAAGGCTTAGGCTTGTATTGAAATGTGCCATTTGGTGTAATACATTTAGTGAATCTTCAGCATTCTTTCTGTAATCTAATCTGATACTAGAACTGTGGAATGTTGAGCACTCCATTGAAGACAATGGAACGTCTAGGCTTCTAATGGCTGGTTAGATCTTGGAGCATCAACATTCCAATGTTTGCCTTTCACAGCTGTTAGTGTGATCAAAGGCCTCACGGAGCACAAGAGGATTTCAACTCCCTTGGGCTCTACGAGACCTTTGTTTTACTAATTAGAAATTTCTGCCCTCTAGGGGCAGAGTGTTCTAATAGCCTTATAGCACGCCATAGCCAGGCTACACTGTCCATTAAAGGCCCACTCCCTCGTTAAAGGCCCGATCCAAAGGTTATACGGCTATATTACGTGGCAGAAAGAACCAATAAGGAAAACCACTTCTGCCCCTTTGTCAAAGTAAGCATTTAACTAATAAATGGAATAGAGAACCTATTTACAATTATGTTCTCATTGAGGTAGCGGTGAGCTACACAAGGCTGAACCTTTCATTTTGCCTTCCTTTCTATGATTAATGGTGAAACCCAATCCAACATCTTTACAGGTTATGTTTTCCTTCACCAAATGACTCAAGTCCCTTGAAAACGCTTCTATTAATAAAATAGGTGTATTTCTAACATAACACACTTTTGTCATGCATTTGCTTTCAGCAGGATTCTATGTTCAAACCCTTGCAACTCGCTAATAAGACCACTAAACATTATAGGATATTTGTCCAAAAATGTTTACCAATCCGTTCTCCTCAAAAAACAATAATAACAGTGGTCCAAAATTGTATGAAAGTTACCTTGATCCAGCAATCCATTCTAGTCCTGAAGGACCATTTTCTGCAACATATAGCTTGCCCACTGTCTATTCTTACATCTAAACACCTAGGTTTGGTAACCTAGCATGTCAACGGTTTCTCCGCTGTACCCTCTGAGTCAAAAACATTTTCTCCAGTTTATTTAACAAAGTTACTTTTCAACAATTCTTCATCTATAAAGGCAAATGGGGAGCCAGGATCTGCCACAATATGTATGCCCATCACCCTATAGTCAGAGAGAGAACAGGTTGATTATTTTTTACACTGTTGTTGATGTTAGCAACTATACGTTTCTCACATTCAAAACATCACAATTTATAAGTATGTTCTCTTATTCACTAGCTGATGGTTCTGTGTACATATTTTCAATTCAGTTTATTCTAAAATATTTTCCTGCACACCTTTGAAAAGATGTCCCATCGCAACACAGACATCACACATTTATTTTCCAGCAGGGCACATTTCCCTAAAAGTTACATGCCATAAGGCAACACATCTAAAACATTTTGTTTAGTAAGTAGGTTATGATTAGTCACAGGATATTGTGTGATTTTCTTATTTTCTAGCATTTACTTTTCCAGCGACCTTTCTAAACTCTTCTGGATCATATTCTACTTTCACAGCTCTTGCGTAGTACGCTGACAATTCTGCTTTCTATTGCCAAAATTTACATGAGTTCAGAACCACCATTTACTCCTGAATATTTAAATTTACTGCAAACATCACCACTTGGTCTCTTATTAATTTCTGTTCAAGAGTGCCAGATCTACTGTCTATTGCTAACATTTGTAATACAATGACATAGTCATCAATTAAATAGTTTTTATCTTGTTTGCACTGACACATTTTATGTTGAGTTATTCCAGTGCAAACTTTGGGTGAAACATTAGCCTCAGAATCCTTTATTGCACCCTCCTCTGGTAATGATTGTAAATTCTTAATCATTCTGGACCCAATGAATGCAATAGAATATTATTTTTTACTTTCTTGACTTAACTTGTTTTCCTCAGATATTGCTTGCAAATAATTGAGAAAATAAGCCTTATATTTTGTTCACTTTAGAATGGCTTCACATGGATTAAACATGCTTTCTGTGGATTAATTGTAACAGCCTATGCACACATTATGTAATCTTGAGAATTAGAATACACCAAATTCTCTCTTTCCCCACTAAGAGTATGATGCTGCACACATATCTGTCCAGTACTTGACACTATGGCACAATTAACATGGAAGGAGTGTGAAGCATACAAAATATAATTTTGTTTGAACAAAAAACACTTTACTATTCATAATATGCAGTGCACATGATAAATATTCTTGATGTTTTATGTCTTTATGTTTATGTTTAGCACTCATGCTATCCAGGCTTCAATCTGAATTTTGAGGTTAAAAAATGTATATACTGTTTGCTTCCTTCTTGTTTTTCCTCTTTAATACACCATTTTTCCACTGCTTGTTTAATATGCACTTCCTGAAAAGGCTACTCATTGGATTCAAACCAGGACGCATGCTGCTCATCACCAGTTTTGTTGTGTTAATACACCGTAAAAATGTATTTACTTTAAGTAATATTTATTCTGCTTGACCTGACATAAACACTTCATCTTAAGTTCCAGTACCTCTATCAACCCACTCCACCCTGTTACAAAGTTCTAGAGTGTTGCCCTGAGCTAGAACAACAATAGGGAAGAATGAAACATACCATATTTACCCAACATTTAAAGTTCCAAATCCAACCTAACCAGCAATAGAAAATGTTTAAATCTAAAGACAAATTCACATTTACAATTTCTAAACGTGAATAATAAAAAAGTAGTATAAAAGTAAAATATACATGCATATTGAAATAAAGAAATAACAATATTGCTAAATACATACCAATCACAATACATTAATTACAATGTGTACATATATTAATTTATATAAAATTAAAAATCACAAAATTTAGAATTAACATTTAAACGTTAATCATATTTTATTAAACAACAGACAATATTAACAATACAAGGTATTTAAAAAATGAAATGTATATGTATAGAAATTAAAACCTAACAACATAGAAACAGAAATTATAAGTTCATATAAATGATTTAAGCACTTAATTTACACAATTATTAGAGTAATTTAACAATTAATAAATAATAAATACAATGTAAATAATAAAAACATATCTAAAAACAATTCCACTATAGAATACTACAAACTAAACAACACATTGGCCATCTGCACAGCAAGTAAAACCACTGCATTTTCTATCATCCATCTGCACAGGAAATTACACCACTGTATTTCCTATTATCCATCTACACAAGAAAGTGACATCACTGGATTGCCCATCACCCATCTGCAAAGGAAGTGACATCACTTGTTTCACACCAAAATCATCTTTAAAAGAAGCCAAGCAAAGGAACTTAATTGCCCATTATTCATCTGCACAGTATGTGACACCACAGCATTTCCTATCACCCAGCTGCACAGGAAGGAAAATCACTGGTTCCCTGCCAATACCAACTTTAAAAGATGAAGCAAAGCAAAAGGAATGAATGTCCTGTCATCTATCTGCACAGGAAGTGATACCACTACATTTTCCATCATCCATATGTATAGGAAGTGCCACTAATGCATTTCCCATCATCCATCTGCACAGAAAGTGACCTCACTCCCTGCCTTCTCCAGACTTTGAGCAACTCTTCTAGGCGTCCCAACAACTGAGCATCCCTAGCAAATGATGGACACTGAATCAGCTGTTGCAAGTTTGGGCCTTTTTGTGCCAGACAGGACCTTGGCTAGAACCTCCCTCTGTTCCACTCAAACTTACAAGTTAATGTAAAATAATGATTCCTACCCAGCACCCCATGCAACCAATCACAACAATCAAATCCAGAACTATATGACCCAGGTACTCTGACAGCATTTATACAACAGACAGACCCAACCTCATATACATCCCATTAACTATTACAGATTGTCTAACTACAGACTATACATTCCAGCTCATGCTTGTCAACACTCGCTCTGCAGTACTATATGCACCATACATTGCAGACCTCATCACACAAGCTTAACGCCTTCTTTATCACAGAAACATGGTTCACCCCCCCCCCCCTTCTTCTCACATCCTAGGTGTCCTTCTTTCCTTAGTCTACAGCATGCAAGCAAAAAATCAAAGTCAACACAAAAAACATGAGCAAACCTTCAGATCCTTGAAAGATCTCTCCATGGACAACCTACTGCTTGAATTCATCTCACAACATAGCAAATCCAAGTCCTGACACCAACACCCTTCTAAACAACTTCCAAACTTGTTTGCAAAACTATGTGAACATCCATACCCCAACTACAACTTGCAAGTGCAAGCCAAGAGCAATTAGCTTCCTGCTTTCTAAAAAACTTGCAGACAAAAATGACCCATAAGCAGACATGAAAAATATTTGAAGAAAAACAGAACTCCTGATGACCTCTTGATACTGAAGTCCCACCACAAAGACAGCTCATCAAATCAGCTAAAGCAAAGTATTATAGGAACACCATGAATGAAGCACCCAAGAGAAGCAGAATCCTGTTCACGACAATCAAGCACTGCATCAACCTCCTGATACTTACCTTTTCCTTACTCAACATTTACATACAGTGCAATCACTCTCTTCTTCAGTGAAAAAACACAGAAGATCCAACAGCACACTGGCAACACCAAGCCTGCTTCATCTTTTATACACACCTCATCCCAGAGAATCCCACAGTGGTCAGCATTCAAAGCCCTATTTCTCCCAGATCATGCTCATGCCACTTCTTATCAAGATGAGGTCTTACCTCTGTTTTTCATCAATGCTCTCTCAGGGGATGTTCTGTTCCCCCTCCTTACCACTGTCAATGCATCCCCCAGAATCTCTCAAGATACCCTAGGACCTCTCAGTCCTAAAAAAATTTAAATCTGCATGAAACACTGATTACCTCGCCAACTACCAGCTCATTGTTCACTGTTAATTGGTAAGTTCATTGAGAAAGCATTCTATGTTCAACTCCTAGATCACATCAGTGCTAACCATCTCCTGCACAACTACCAGTCGTGCTTCAGGTCAAGCTGCAGCACGGAGACCGCTACCTTGCACATCATAGATGATGCCCTCTTGACCACAGATTAAGATGACCTATGCCTCCTGTTTGACCTCTCACATGCATTCAACACAGTTGATGGACTGAATCTTGAATGGGATTGACTGGTTCTCCTCCCACATTTCCAATCGATACCAGTTTGTTCACATGGGCATCTCCAGGTCACAAAAGATCCTTATAATTTGGTAAGTCCCACGGGGTCCCATACTGTCTACTGTAATCTTCAACCTTTATGTGGAACAGCTTCATGCTCTTCTCACGCATAACAGCACCAAGATTTACCAATATGCTCATGATGCACAGCTCTACTTGAAAGTTTCCGCTGCTTCAGACATCCTAAGACTAAAACACAGCTTACACAGCACCTAGGCCTGGATGTCCAGCACCTACCTGAAGCTCAACCCAACCAAGGCAGAATTCCTGTTAGTTCCAAGTCCAACAAACAAGAAGGAAAAAAATAGCTTACCTGTAATCCTAGTTTTCTTCCAGGAGAATCCTCATCAAAGTCATAAGCACTGAATGGTCACACGTGGGGACCACAAAGTCTTTCTCATACATAAAATGGCCAGATTACATTGAGTTTTCATTTAAACAACTGCCTCAACACAATAAAACATGTCATTTCTACACAATAACGTTATGTGAGCCATTATAGTCCATAGGCTGCCATTCAAAGAGTAACAGAGAAAAACTGGCACTATCCCTTAAAGTGTTGTTGGGTTATTTTAGTATTTACACATGCACATTATTTGAGCCCTAGGCCTGAGGCCTGTGCCCTTTGTCCTTGTTACATTTCATTTTTATTCCTTTATTAGTTTAGCAAAGCTTCACTTTAGTGGAGATGTTTTATTATTTTTAATCAGTTGCCCTTCCATGCAGAATGTATTATTCATATCTTTGAATTACATTTTCAGCCTGTACTCAACCCAAGGCTGCACACAATAGTTTACCGGGCATTGCCAGTCCAAAGAGTACATTGTCTACCCAACACAGAAAAATATGTGTTGTCACATCAGGGCAGTTCTTAGAACAACAGATGTTTTATTATTAAACACCACTCTGCACTCAGCATATCAGAGGGGCCATTCCTGCCAACTTGCCTTCTCATGCTGCATGTTGTCGTTGCAGTTTCTGCTGAAAATTCTGCTTCTTCTCTTCATCAATTGATGAGGATTCCCAGCAGACCAGCAGACCTCTTCTCTACTGATAGCACAGGTATTGGGATTCGGTTTCTTTCCAGGGACTGGATAGACAGATTAGGGCTAATAGTGCTATTGGTCTCATGTAGAATCTTAGTAGTGCAGGTAGGGATTTTTCCTCTGTTTCACTTATTAAGTCACTGTAACAATAGAGTTGTGCTTCATTATCCTAATAATTACAATTCATGTATTTTTACATAGAATGCTGTTACTTCAATAAAACGTAATGAACCAAATCCTGATTCTGTTTGTCTTTGCATGTATGAGACACATATAACTGAAAGAAAGGAGTAAGATCTGTTCCACTGCACTTCCCTGGGGAGTCTTAGAGTGTCTTGTGATAGGCTGCAACAAATTGCTTTAACCCTTTGGTACTGGTGGGGTGCTGCTAGCTAGTCGAAAGGGTTAGTCCGACAGCTATCATACAGTGTGGGATCAGACTCAGGGCCTGATTACGACTTTGGCGGTCTTCTTTGAAGACCACCGCAGTGGCGGCTGCCAAAAGACCACCATATTAAGAGTGACACACTGAAGACCGCCAAAAGCCAGCCAAGAATCCGAGACCGCCAAGACACTGGAAAGCGGGAAAGCAGCGGTTCCACCGCCAGCACCGCCAGCCCAACACAAATCGGCCCACCAGATTACGAGCCACAAATCACCACAGTGATTCTTCCATGGTGGAAAACCATTGGCCGTATGAACTGCTGTGGTTAGAACCCACTACTGTTAGAACACAACACCACACCTTTTGAATACCCCACACCTGACATACATCCACACACCCGACACACCTACTTATAGCACTACATAACACACCCCGCTACAACCCACAATCCTTTGCTACCAAAAGGACTTCCACAGACTCCAAGAGCAGGCAACCACTGAGAAAGAGTACCCTTACACCATAGGCACACACATGCACCACACGCATCATACACCACACACCAGCACACTTAACACACAACATACATAACTAGAACACACATACCACAACAACTGCCCATCACACACAATGCACTACCCACACCCCATCAATCATCTAACACTGCACCCTTACACACACATGATACCCCCCTCAACACAACCACAACCATGCCCCCACAAAAGTATCCACGGTTCACAGACGATGAGTTGAGGGTCATGGTGTCTGAAATAGTCAGGGTAGAGCCACAAATGTTTGGAGCACAGTTCCACCAAATGTCGGTTGCCAAGAAAATGAAGTTGTGGCAAAGGATTGTTGACAGGGTCAACACAGTAGGCAACCATCCATGCACAAGGAAGGACATAAGGAAGAGGTGGAACGACCTACAGGGGAAGGTACACTGCATGGTATCACCACACCAGATTGCCATGCACAAGACTGGTGGTGGGCCCCCACCCCCTCACCCACAGTTCACATCTTTGGAGGAGAAGGTCTTGGACATCCTGCATCTCGAGGGCCTGACTGAAATACTTGGACGACAGGACTCTGGTAAGTCCCCACAACTTCCTGTCACACAATTGTCATGTCCTGCATGCATCTTCATCACCCATTTACTCCTCAATTCACTGTATGTATCCCTACATCTCCCACCTATTCGCCCATGTCTCTCTCCTGCATGCCACACACTCCACCCATACCAACTGCCCACACATCCCTTGGCAAAGGCAGGGATAGCATTAGCTAATACTATCACTACAACTCCCACAATGTACCTGCCCATCTTTGTGAAAACCTGGAATGTGCACATCACATCTCTTGCATGTATGACTATTGTACGAGCTACACCAATTAGATGGTACAACTGAGGACCACTACATGGCAATGAAAGCAATGCAATGGCACATCACAATGGCAACAAAGCCTAAACACAGCTACAGCTCTGTGACAAATCCAAATGCCCACTTATCCAGATCTCCATCCCTGAAATGAACTGACAATGGTATGGATATTAAGATGGCAAACTCCATGCACATGCACAACATTTAGACACAGGGCATTTAACCTTGCATACTTACTGGGACACCATGGTGCAATGTTCAGCCATTTCGTGTGACATCTAGCAAGTCTCACTATTGACTAGGTAACAGTGCTGAACAGTCATGTGAAGTTTCAGACGGGAAACATCCTTTTTTCTGACTTTTTTTTTCCGAAAGTCGTGGTTAACGAAAGTGCAACAACGCTTTTTTTAACCACGACTCCGTTTTTTTGTGCCTTAACTACATATGTTCTGAACAACGAACATGTGTGGTTAAGGTACATAGAAGGGAGTTGGCGAAGGTAAGTGGTGGGTTTAGGTTTTGGGGAGGGGGTGGGGGTTTTAGGTTTTGGGGTGGGGTTGTGGGGGTGGGGCGTTTTTGGTTTTGGGGAGTGGGTGGGGGGTTAGGGGGTTTTAGGTTTTGGGGTGGGGTTGGGGCGTTTTTGGTTTTGGGAGGGGGGTCAGGGGGCTTTAGGTTTTGGGGTGGGGCGTTTTTGGTTTTGGGGAGGGGGTGGGGGGTCAGGGGGTTTTAGGTTTTGGGGTGGGGTTGGGGGGGTGGGTCATTTTTGGTTTTGGGGAGGGGGTGGGGGGTCAGGGGGTTTTAGGTTTTGGGGTGGGGTTGGGGGGGTGAGACGTTTTTGGTTTTGGGAAGGGGTGGGGGGTCAGGGGGTTTTAGGTTATGGGGTGGGGTTGGGGGGGTGGGGTGAGGGATGTAGGGTGAATGGTGCCTATTACTAATGCTTTTATCAGGAATGCCTTTACAATGAAATATCGTTGTTAAGGCATTCGTGGTAAAATCATTAGTAGTAGCAACGAGGTCGGTGTTCCGACCTCGTTGTTAAGGCAGTAGTTGTTTTTGAAGTCGTTGTTTCGTCGTACAATCGTTTCAGACAGTACCTGAACCCATCCAAGGTGCTATATATGTACCAAACCTGAATGACAGCACTCAACATGTCACAGACTAGTATGTACCACCAAAATTATGCTGTACAACATCTGTCATTGTCATAGCTGGGAATCATGTGAAGTCACTGCATCTGACAAAGAGATATCCAAACACACATTCTATATTTAACTCAGTGTCTCACTCCATCCACAGGTATCCCTGCCAGTGCCACCATGGAGAGGATACCAGAGACTGTCAGCCCTCCCCAGGATGAAGGCCCCAGTGAGGAAAACACACTGGATGTCTGGACAGTGACAACCTACCTGGACCATCAAGGGCACCTGGTCAGTCAATGACTCCCTGGCTCACCCAGCCCACATCAATCACCCCCCCCCACTTTGCTACAACATCACAACCAACTCTTCATCCCCAAATCTGTGTCCCAAGGACTGCACAAACTATTGTGTGCCCCACAGTACAGGGACCTGAGTACTCCATGACACCCCAGACAACAAAGGTCCTGCTACCACTGGGAGTGGGCACACCATGCCAGGGGAATAGGCACCTGGGGGCAGGGGCCATGGGAGGGACGCTGTGGGCCAGAGGAGCCCCCCCCCCAAGAACATGACTGACCAGGAACTATCTCCCAAGTCCATGGAGCATACCAAAGCTCCCAGGACAGGATGGGCCAGATTATCACAATGTTGGGGGAAAACCAAAGCCTGTAAAGGGAATACCACCAGGTGGTCATGCAGCAGTGGCTGGCACTCAGTGCCACCATGGCCTCCACTGCAGGGGAGCTGAGGGACATCAACACCACCCTGCTAGGTTCCTTGACCCACCACCAGGCCCCTTCTACTAGCAGCCTCACTTCTGCCCCATCAAAATCAGCAACAGCTAGTGGGATGGAGGCCCTGCCAGGGGAAACACAGGCCTCAGACACCCCTCCTTCTGTAGCAGAAGAGCCCCCCCACAAATGTGGAGGTCCACCCAGATATCAGGCTGGAACAGATGCCAAGACCAAATCCAAAGCCAGGAAGTGAACCTCATCTGATATGTCTCCCTTGTGTGCCACTGAAAGACTCTGTTGACTATTCAGAGACATGGCACTTGGAAAATGGACCTGTGCAACCAACTGCTGTAGCAGCTACTCTGGTGATTCCATCTACCATGACCTCACTCACCACCTTCATGTCAAATTAAGCACATTTCTTTTTACTTACAATATTATGAAATGCATAATAAATCACCATTGAACACAGCTACTGTATATGTGTCTTTATTCAAACATCTACTATTGTCATGTTTGTCAACTGTGGTCTGGTTATGCCCCCCTACATCAAACAGGCAGTGTAATGGACAGTAGAGGGAGCCATCCTCAGCAGGAGACAAAAATATAGATATGTCCCAGGACAGATTTCAGAGAGGTAGGAATCCAGGGCCACACAAGAGTAATCCAACCTGCAAAAAGACCATCACAGAGCCTTCGGGATAGAAGGCATGGCTCCACACAAAGCACGTATGCAAGTCATAGATGCCGTGCCCAGTGTAGAATACTTCCTAAGCAGAGGCCCCCATATATTATGACACATCACCTGTCACAGCCTAATCACACAAATCATTTAGCTGCCATCTGTCATGTACAACCCTCATGTCTGCAAACATTAACAATGGCTAATGGCTATGAATGTCCCAAGCCATAGGTAGCAGAGGCACAGATTGAAAACCACAGTCAGTCGGTGGAATGACATGAGAAAAGAGAATGCTGCAAACATAGCTCAATACTGGTCTGTCCATTAGAGAAGTGAATGCTGGTTACTGTAGTGAACCCACGTTAGAACTGAACCACTGTTATAGTCACCTTACATTCTATCAGTCAGCTTCCAGAACTCACACATAGGGATAGGCCCACATTACCCCCCCACTGTTGAATTACGTCAGGAGGACTATTGTCAAAAATTCACCTCTGCATGTGGACATACAAAACTTGCAAAACCCCACTCTACATACCTTTATGTCACTGGAAGTACTGATTGATGAGCGCTGTCCTAGAGTCTGCTTCACCTTCTTCCTTTGCTAGCAATGGTAGATGACGTCTCAGGGCTAGATTGTAGAGCATGCAACAGGCACCAATGATTTGGCATATCTTTTGGGGTGAGTAGAGGAGGGCACCTCCAAATAGGTCCAGGCACCTAAATCTTACCTTCAGGAGGCCAAAAGTGCGCTCACTCACACACTTTGTCCACCCGTGGGTCTCACTGAAAAGAAGTTCTGCTTCCTTCGCAGGGTACCTCATTGGTGTCAACAGCCAAGGAAGGTTTGAATAAACCTTTGTGCACAAATGTTGGACTTGTGAAATTATAGGTACAGTCAACAGGCAGATTGTGATGACAGGTGCCATACCAGTTAAACATTTACATATGCATACATACCAAGGAGCCAGGCCCCCTCTGTGTATAGTCGTGCTATCATGTGTGGGACATTGCTGTTCTGCAATATGTAGGAGTCATGCACTGATCCTGGAAACTTTGCTGTCACTTGTGAGATATACTGGTCTGCCAGACACACCACCTAAACATTTATGGAGTGGTAGTTGGCACCAGGAAGGACCAGGGCTATATGGGTGCCTATCACATGAGGAATGTGTCCCATATCAGAAAGTCTGCCTTCACATGGGCCAAGTCTGCAAGTTGGTGTAGCTGTCCAGGTGCTTTAACAAAGCACACAGTACATCCTTAAAGACATTACTGAACATGGGCTAAGACATCTATGCTGTCAAGGCCACTGTATTCTGAAAGGAGCCTGTGGCCAGGTAGTGTAGCACTGACAAGACTTGTTCGATGAGAGTGATGCAATAGGGATTGCGCATGGTTGGCAAGAGATCTGGCTCCAACTGTGTACATAGATCCATGATGGTCTGACGATTCAGACAATATGTCTGGATTACGTGTCTGTCCTCCATGGTTGCAAGGTCAACTAGTGGACGGTACACTGGTGGTTGTCTCAATCTCCTCATGGTAGGATATCTATGTAGGGAGGAGAGAATGTACAATGAGTAAAGCGTTTTGCACATGTAAGCACCACATGGCATATTAGCTCACACCTAACACTTAAGGTGATGCGTTGCACTGCTCACATATACAATAACGACCATTGTTCTGCGCATGTTAGACCCTCGTTGCTACACATTGGTTGACATGTAAGTTGTATAGGACATATGTCACATGTGTAAGTGAACATGTGTGACTGACTGAGATGCACTGATCACACACGTATGATTGGAAAATACCAATAAATAGCCCTCACCTATGTGCCTCTGAGCATCTAAACACAGCCACTGACATTAATAAAGCCTCAACACGTCATTGTGTCAAGAATGTCACAGTGTGAAGCAGTATCATGATGGCACAACATAGGGTTACACCCCCATTTGTACCAGTATGTTTATGGCACACTTAATTAGGCTAACAGATGAAAAGTGCTCAAAATGGGACTCACCTATCATGCTGCCGTATAACTTGTCATTGGTTAACATTGCTGCCTGTGGCAGGCTGGGGCCAATGGCAGTGACCGCAGGTGGTGACGGTCCTATACGTGGTGGCCGTGACTGCCATTTTCTGCAGCCTTGCTCACTTGACTTCTGACACTGTTGCTAGCAAGACTTCCACAATGTGAGCTGTTGTGTACTGCCTCTGGGAGCCATCATGCCACGTCCTGAAGATCATAAGGCCCTTAACCTTGGAGGAACTGGAGAACCTGGTGGAGGAGGTCCTACCTCTGTATGGACAGCTATATGGGGCACCAGAGGAGCAGGTGAGTCCAATAAACCAGCCATGTGTGATAGGGGTTGCGTGTGACTAGATTCGGCTATGTGTACTGGAGAGGATATATAGTGCAAGCAGAGGATATATTGTGAAGACATGTTAGCAGAGAGGATGGGTATGTGTGGGCGCTTGCTGTGACAGATGTGTAGTCTCCAATCCTGTTGGTATGGTGCATGTGTACATGACTTTCTCCTTTGGTCTGCGTCATCCATGCAGGTGAATGCCCATCAAAAGAAAATAAGTTACTTACCTGTAACTGTAGTTCTCCAGTCATTGGACGTTCAGAGGTTCCTGAAGTTTTATCTCGATAGAACTAAGCAATTTAGACAATCGAACCAGCTTTTTGTGGCATTAAGTGCTCCGCGTAAAGGCCGAGCATTATCCAAGCAGGGGATTGCAAGGTGGATAGCCTCTGCGATCAACTATTGTCATACAGCGGCAGGAAAACCCTAACAGAATCCAACGCATGCACATTCAACATGGAAAATGGCTGCATCCATGGTGCTTTTTGCAGGAGTGCCCATCCAGGACATCTGCAGGGCAGTCATGTGGAAGTCAACGCATACTTTTGTGAGACATTACTGTTTAGAAGAAACTCAGCAAGGTGATATGGCGGTAGGACAAGCAGTGTTACAACATCTTTTCCAGTAACAGTGAGCTGATGTATTTCTTTATTCCCTTTTTCCTGCCAGCCCAGTTTACTTCGAGCACATTGTAAAGGTTTGTCTCTTCCTTTACGGTTGTGATATTTCTTATTTTTCTAGTCAAGGTGACGTTCTTTTATCATATTTATTGCTCATCTAATATTGTATCTTTCCTACATGATCTTTTTCTTCAATGATTCTGCTAATATATGTATGTTCCAGGTCTTTATGTATATATGTATATAAGTACATGTACAGGTATGGATTGATGCTATACAGTGTGCCCCATTACTGCTTGCTATTCTGATTCAAGCATGTGAATCTATGAAAGTTCCAATACTGGAGTAAGAAAATAAGTTACTTACCTGTAACTGTAGTTCTCCAGTATTGGAATCTTTCATAGATTCACATGCAACCCTTCCTCCTCCCCTGGGAAGCTCACCGTTCCCTGTTTTTCTTCAGATACTCTGACACTCGTGCTTGAGAAAATCTGATGGAATGGAGCTTCTCTCAGGAGGGTTCTAGAGGCAAAGGAAGCCTGACTGGCTGGGGCTTGCTTTGGTCCTTTTTACTCATAGAGATAAAGATAGGCTACTAAAGTGAGAGCCGTTGGGCCTTTTTTCATTGCAGTAGCTTGCGGTTTTAATGTACCGGGGGCTCCCATCTCGATGACGGGCAAGGATTCAAGCATGTGAATCTATGAAAGTTCCAATACTTGAGTAACAATCGGTTATGGCGTGCCATCGTCAAGCAAGTGCAAATCCTGGGGCGTCTAGAGCCAGCAGAGCATCCATTGTCGAAAGTGGTGGGAGGACCTGAGATGCTGGACCCAGATGACCGCAGAGGCTCAGCTGGGGATGTCCCCCTAATGCAGAAGGGGTGCCCGTCAAAGCCTGACCCCCCTAATGGCCAGCATTTTGGCAGTGGCCTACCCTGAGGTGGATGAGCGTTTGAGGGCAGCACAACAGCCACAAGGGGGTGAGTACTGACTATATCCAGGTAAATGGCTCTGGTTGTATGATATTTGCTACCCCACTGTAGTTTCTGTGACAATGTAGTAAGTGCAACATGTATGTAGACTAGTGGACATGTATAGTTCACACCTTGACTAAGTAATAGATGTGGCATATGATGCTATCAGCAAATTTACATCTCCTGTATCAAGACATCTTCATGTCTGCCTGTGGAGATGATCAAATGACAATGCAACATGTGTTACTCCATCCTGCCTTTTCAATGGATGTGAGTTTGTATATCACCCTACCCACTGAGTATGACCTGGTCCATCCATCAGTATATGAGCATTAATGGCTCTAAGGTGTCTGCTCACTCCCATATGTATTGGCCACATGTATTTTCAAGTGGATGACTCTCATCTTTTGGTACAGGGACTATAGACATCTAGTACTGGTACAACTATAGACTCCATGTGAGACAGCCATTTCATTGCCACCACAGATATGACTTGTATAGGACTGTACTTATGGCTTTATAGTTGTATCCCCATTGTCAGTCCATCTTCAATCTATGGGGTATGTGAAGATAGCAACAGTAGCCGAATATGACGAGAGGGTCTGATTTAGTATAATTGGAGTCATCATGCATTTCCATGTGCTTGACTTGTGGGGATATAACCTTCAACCCAAAGGGTTTGTTCTAGAGGAGGTAAGTGGCTAGGCAGATTTAGACTTATACAATATGCTGTGTGCCAATGCTCTACACATTACAGTGCAACATTGCTCAGTTGCAGCCTACATCATGTCTCAATGGTTACTTGGGGGCACACCTGAAGAAGTGTGACAATGACTTCTAACCTAGAAGTCGACCCCTACCAAACGTTCGAGCCCTCACCTAAAGCTCACCCTAAGCCCCTCTTTCCATGCCCAAAACCTCCCCTTCCAAACCAAAACCCAAACTCACCCTGCACCCCCCAATCCCTGAGGTGCCTTCTTGCCCCTTGATGCCCCTACCTTGTGGAGGGTATATAGCAATCTGGAGTCATGTAGGGGCACACTGATGTACCATATGTGCATTGTGCACATGTTTTATGGACTGGCCTATGGCCTTTTATTTTGTACAAAGTTCCTTATTTATTTCCATGATTTCTTAATATATCTGGGCCAACCAGTTGTTGGTCCCATGGTCACATATTTGTCCTGCCTTTCTTTCAACATGGCTGTTTTGGTCTTGCCTGTTTTGCTTTGTCTGTGAGTAACTTGTGTGTGTGTTGGTTGTGCTGCCAGTTGTGTCTGGGCAGCATGTGTGGGTGTGGCCTTAGCATTTGTCCTGCATTAATGGCTGTGTGTTGTTTGAAGGACATGTTTGTGTTTGGAACATGCATGTATGTTGATGTGGTCTGTATTGTTTGTATTGACATATGTTATTTGTAGTGTTGTGTGCCCTTGTGTGGTTGTACTGTGTGCGTACGAGTGTGGTGATTTGTATATCAGACTCATTATGTGGTGTGTTTGCGTGGTATGACCTATACCTCATTGTATGGTTCTGTGAGTGTGTGTATTGGTTGTCAGGTGTTGTTACGTGTTGCTGTATGTATGTGATGTCAGCTGGAGGTATGTATTGTGGTTGCTTGATGATGCGTTTGGGGTGTTGCGGTGCAGTTGCGTGAATAGCTGCTGTTGTATATTGATGTGTTCAACTGTGCTGGTGCAAAATGTGTGGGTTGGCATGTGTTTTGGTAGTGTGTGTTGTCCACTGTGTGTGTAGTATGTGTGTGCGTGTGGGTGTGTGGCTGTGTGTAAATGTGTGTATCAGTGTGAGTGCATATGTGTGTGTCAGCCTCGCCACCCGTCCCGGATGCATATGTTGTGCGTGCCTACATACATTCACAATTTACTACAGTGACAGGTAAGTGTGTGTACCTACGGTTGGTCTTGTCGTCGCTGGTTCCGAGTTGTTGGGCGAGCAGGAGCAGCGGGAACCTTCCTGCAGGTGAGTGTCTCCTTTTATAATGTCGGTTACCGCTAGGGTTTCCATGGTGGTGTGACCGCGACGTAAACCGTGGTGGTGTGCAGCTTTGTAATACGTCTGGCGGGAGTATGGCCTCTGCCGACCTGAAGGTGGCTATGGCTATCGTTGGTCGGTTGACCACAGTGGCGGTGAAAGTGGTGGATTGGCTGCATTGAGTTGGAAAGACGGCCAAGGTCATAATTGGCAGTCTTCTCCGCCAGCCTGTTGGCGGTACGACCGCTGCCACCACCATGGCAGTCCGGTGACCGCCAAACTCATAATGAGCCCATCAGCATCCCACGCTCAGTGGTGCTGCTGTTCAAAATCCAGCAGTCTTGTTCCTACAATGAGAGTCTTACGACATGGCACCCAATGCGAGTTAGGCATTGACTTAACTGATCTCCCAAATAACTCTGTATCATTATGTGCTAAAGATACCCTAATTACCTTATACAGAGATGTCCATGGTATTAGGGAATATCCTCCTCAGCTAGATAGGTAGCGCCTATTTGATGTTGGAGGTTGTTCAAGGTTGAACCTTACAAAAGGATCTCTCCAATTGGTGTTTCTTTCTCTGAACAATAGTATCCTAAATATGTCAGATGAACAACAGGTTGTAATTGCAGCAAACACAAGGCTACCCCTCACAAACATTTAAGAAATAATGGCCTCACAGATGAAGGAGGAGAAGTTACATTTGTTTTTGAGGCACAGGCAGCATACAGAACTGAAATTTTCTACATTTGGGTCACCTCTGCAGACGATGGGAACACACACACACATTCACCACTATACTCCAGCAAATGCAGCCGCCCAATATAGACCTTATGCATAATTTGAAATACCACTATATTATCAATAACACCATATTTGGCTTGATGGCGCCCTACCATGCATTCCTTAGAATTTTGGATTAGGTCCTTTAAGTACTTTTGATCCTACATGGCTAGAATATGCTAACTATATAACACACCCGAATGCAGGTACAATGGTGGTAGCAGAAGTGCGCCGCCTCTACACTAGTTTAGTAGAAATATATAGACGCTTAATACAAGTTGTAATTTGGACAGTATAACCCCCCCCAGCAAGTGCTGCTCCGGCACAACCACACGTGGTTCAGCGGGCATTAATCCTGCTTCTGTGCATTCAGTTATGGGTAAGGTACCCACCAAATATGAAGACATTCCATTTTGGTTAGCACAAAGAAGTAAGTGCTTTTGAGGCACTGTTTCCCCATACGGACTCCAAGATAAACATAGGATTCTCACAATGTGCTTGCCATTTGGGACGGTTCCCTCAAAGAAAACTATGCCACTTAGGGTGCAGTGTTTGCTGCACTCTACACTACCACACATGGTACACTAACACTTGAGAATGTTCCGGAAGAGTTAAAGCAGATTCAAAATTAATGCGGGACTGCCCTGGCCCTAGACTTGTGGATGCAGTTAATGGGCAATTTTACCACAGTATCCTCAATAATATTAAGTAATCTTAAAGGGGAAGCAGTAGCTTTGGCAATGTGCCATCTGCTCTGGGATGTTCCTGCACAGGATCAAGAACGGAAGCTACCAATAATTATCGTCAAGACCTATTTTAGTGTAGGTCGGGACAGTCTAGGAGCAAGACTAGGCAAACTACAACTACAAGGTAAATTCAAAAAGGATTCTACCAAGCATGCCACAGAGAGTTCTAAAAATGCTGGGATAAACAAAAACTAAATAAAGACTATAAACAAAGAGGATAATCTCCACATTCTGAGGCCTCTTAGAAACGCTTTAATTTGAGAAATGGGACAGTTTAAAATTTAAAAAACTCCCAAAAGCTACCAATATGCTGAAACATGCCAATTGCATTCCTTTCAGAACTCACTGGTCAAATGCAGTGATAGAGGAGGGTGTTCATAACAATGAAATGAGTATGTGAAGCCGAGAAAAGATTCAAAGAAGGAATAGAAACTTCCCCAACCGGAACCACAATTTAAAAATCAAAAAGTGGTAGCATTTTCAGCTAAAAATGCCACACATAATGAGAACTTTATTGAAGAACAGAACATTGGGCAGTGACTCTTCTAGACAGTTCAGCAGAGGTCACAATGGTTCTCCGGAATCTTGAAGAGCTACTGGATGAAACAGCAACTAAGGACTTTTTAGAAGTTGAAACTGCAGAGAGGTGCATCTACCCACCGGACATGGTTTACAAAGTGAAAATACAAATAGAGGGAGACATATAGTGCACCATTAAAGTAATATTTTGGAAAAGATTAACATGGAGTTATGAGATCCTCTTGTCAGAAAAAGACTGGCCACTTGAATTTGTCTGTAAACTCCACAAGGGGAAGGGTCCTTGTTCCTGTAGAATTAAGAAAAGCTTACACCATAGATTGGGCATTGGCGCAAGCTCCAGCTCTGTATCGGAATCATGTAGGATGGGTTAAAGATTCCCCCTACCATATAATACCCATTAGATCTACACCACAGCCTTAATCACAATACCCCATTAAAAATAAGACTAAAGCACCAGTGAGAGACATACCCACACAACATGAGTACCAGGGTATACTAGAGCCCTGTGTATCACAGATGAACAATCCTTTGTTCCTCATAGCTAGGCCAGACCATTCATATAGGATAGTCTTAGACTACAGACATTTAAACAGTTACACACGCACATTTGCTACGTTAAATGCACACAGCACAGGACTTATTAACAGTATAGTGCACAAAAAATCCAAAACAATCTTGGATATTTCCAAAGGGTTTTTCTGCCAAACTCTAGCACCTCAAAGTAAAGATCAAAGCACCTTCAGCGTGCTCAGCTCACAAAGAAAGTTTTGCAGACTCCCATAGGGGTATAAGAACAGTCTTGAACTTTTTTCAGCACATATGACATCAATATTACACGATATTGACCTTGAGGCATTGTCCTATGTAGTTGATATCTATCTTACAGATGACGACGTTGTCAAACACCTAAGCTGGGAAGACCGCATTGTTGTGGGATTTGCCGAACTAAGCTACAAATTTAATTTCAGAAAAAAAAAATGCCTTTCTCAGTGTCCTGTTTCAGGGATACAAGTTATCAGATGATGGAAAGAGCCTAGCACCCCACTTTCTATAAAGTGTACACAGTTGCAACCACCAAACACTATCAAAAAGCTACAATCATTGTTGGGCTTTTTCAATTTTGGCAGAACATACATTGCAGATGATGCACAACGTATAAAACCACTGCATGATTTAATATGGCCAGACTTTTCAAGTAAACATTGGACAGGTGAACATACAACCGTCCTTAGAGCATTACAGCAGGACATAATTCAAGCAAAACACTTACATACACATGATAACAAAACAAACTTGGACATCAGAGTAATTGCTGGTGGTATCGGATTCACCTATGCAACATTCAATGAAGGTTATATCGACCCAATAACACACAAATCACATTTGTATTCCAGAGCTGAACAACACTTTGCTTCCACTGAAAAGATTCTAACTGCTGTTGAGATGGCTGTCATAAAAGAGAGACCTCTGGCCCAAGGGAACAATATTATTGTTGTGTCCCTAATACCAGCCCTAGAGGCTGTTGCATAAGCGAGCGTTCCGAATGCAAAGGCACTACACCCATGTTTGGATCCAATGGGCAAAGTCTCTGGTGGGCACTGATGTTGGTTATGTTTTTGATCCAAAACGTCAGACCAAGAATTGCTTCAATATGAACTTGAATATCCAATACCTACAAACATTTTGTCTCTTGATCAATACCAGATGATTATCTACACTGATAGTTCAGTGCAACCAGCAGTGGGCACTAAACAACAATACTCTGCTGCTTGTGCGGCTGTGAGCGGTTTCATGAGGGCTAGTGAATTGCACCCTCAAAACACATACAAGCACACCCTAGGAGACTTTGCTGCATAACTTGCAGAGCTTAAGGCTCTAGTATTGGGACTGGACATATGGATCCTGAACTTTTGACACTGATTGTGTGTGATTCGTACTATAGCATTTTGTCCTATAACGAATATCTGCATTACTGGCACCAAAATGGGTTCAGAGATTCAAAAGGGAACACGATCAAACACAGATTTATGTGGGGGGTGGTAGCAGATCTGAAGGAAATGCTACCAAATGCCCATGTGGTGCATACACTGGGCAATCAATGTGTAGGAATACATGTTGTAGGAAACACTTTGGCTGATAAAGCAGTCAAATCAGCAGTAGCTACGGCTTCTGTTGCTGTGATTACTCTTTCCCGTACAAGGTTGGATGACGAAACACTGGCTGCTGGGAAAGCTTTGGCTGACGGCAAGCCCTTACCAAAGGCGTATCCCGCCAAATATTCCTAATATCTAAGCACCCAAAACGTAGCATTTGCAACAATAGTGGGGTGGGTGATCATGTGATCCCCAACCAAGAACAAAGATTAGATCTTATAAAAGCAGTGCATAAGGGGATTGCGTTTGCCCATGCAGATGTGGAGGCTACTATTTCCTTACTCCAAATATGCTACTGGTGGCCAGGTCTGTATAAGCAGACCAAACAGTATGTACTTTGTTGTGACATCTGGCAACAAATAAGAGAGTCTACCATCAAACGCCCACCACAGACACCCCTCCTAATTTCCAACAAACTTAACCTCTACAATGTGTGCACCTGAACCACTGTGGTCACCTAACACCTAATGGTGCTTATAAATACATCATAGTCGCTGTTGATTCTTGCTCCAGATTTCTGTGGGTGTAGCCAAAATGATTAACTAGCGCTTCAACTGTTATTAAAGATTTGCAAGTCTTCATCAGGACATGTGCAGTTGCGGCATTCCATTCAGACCAGGGCCCTGCCTTTGCCTCCACAGCATTCAGGGACACCATGGCGACAATGGGTTTTCAACTCCATTTCCCATCTGCCTACCATCCTGAGGGAATCATGGTTGTGGAGAAGAAAAACCAAGACTTAAAGCAAACCTTAACAGCAAGAGTACTAGGTATGGGTCATAGCAGGCTTAACCACCTTTTTGGGGTCCAAAGAGCACTTACAAATCTGCACAGAAGGACTTTGCAAGAGAATTCCCCATATGAGGCACTGTTCGGCATACCTATGTATGTCCCAGATCTTGATGGCAGTGGCGGCAGACACACCTTTTGACATAAATAAATGAACATGTCACTGTCTTGCAGAAATTATAACAGTTCTGTGCTGAAAACTCATCTGCATGTGCCTGCTGTGAATGAGGGATACACCAACAAAACCAACCTGTTGGATTCCAAAAGTTGGAGATCTAGTGCGAGAAAAGATTGCTGTAAAAAAAGGAATTTGGCCCTTCATATGGAGCACTGGTTCCAGTCCTGGGAATACAGAGTACCAGAACTGTCATCCTATCCCCACTGCCTGGTTCTAAAGAAAACCACTTTGTTTCAATTGACAATGTCAAGTTACAAGATACTCCTGGGTAGTTCCCGAACCCTTCTTACTGTCAATCAGGATATACCTCTACAAATTTTAAGCAACAATGATGACACTTCCCTGAGCTTCCCTGAGCTTGGGAAGGGTAAAAAATGAACTTTCATTAGTACCAGTCACTATATCTGAAACAAGAAATGTCCACAGTCCTTACCTATATTACTCTAAGTCCACACAAACGGATGGAATTGTTTACTACGAACTACCAAGGGACACATCTGCCAGTTTTCGTTCTCCGACACCTACTCCAGTGTTTGCATGAACTGCTTCTGGATATTTTGCCAACATCAATCCAATTTTCAAATTCTTTAGCATCTTCTACAGTACCTGTATCAAGAGTACATAAACTATTCAATTGGATTAAAACTATCTAATTCAGCCATGGAGTTATCTGTGGATTCTGTTAACTTTGCTTGCCTTCATTCTCTGGATTGGCTTAGTCATCATTTTCTTTTTGCTGATACATGGTCATTATCTTCCTGAACGCTCTGCTGTTGAACTGGTGAATGAAGTTTTGAAGCCTCACCTCTCTTGATCTAGGGTCCGCAGACACCTTTCCGTATTTTATCTATACCGATTTCTGATGGGATTGTTTGGGATAAAGTATGATCCTATACATTCAGGCCGTCAGAAATTATTCAAATGCCATATCTATTCAAAGTCTCTGTGAATGACATAATAACACCATGGGTTGTTTCTGATGATTGGGATGTAAAAACAGTTGATTCTATGCTTTCTGAGCTTGAATGTTATAATATGTTTGAAGTGTAGATGCTTATCAAACAACAGCAAAGTATGGGGAAATGTTCTGGTACCATCATTTCGGACATCATTTAATACATAAAGTCAGCACCCCGAGAACTGTTTAAGATTTTACACAATGGGAACATTGTCCGAATCTACCAGTGGGAAGTTTCAAAACATATATAGAAAAGTTTTCATAATTTACTTGGCAGGATGTCAAAAATGCTGATTCTTATTTTAAATTGCCATCAATGAAATTGAAGAACATTTTGTTAACAGATACCAAATTAATTTATTCTGATTCCTTTGTTTCCCAGTTGGCTATAGAAGGCTCTGAATATTGGTCGAATTTGATTGACTTCAAGAGTGTGGGTGAACTATAAACTGGCAAATACAGGGAAGGGAAGCTTTGTTTAGAGCATGCCTTATTCCGTTGAAAATTGTATTTTTAAATGAAACTACAAAAAAATGAGTGGTTTAGGCTTGGCAAAAATTACGGAATTGAATGCCCCCAGTATCCCATCACAACCTAAATCTGGCAAATGGCGTAAGTTTTTAAATGTCACTGAAGAACAGCTCAACGGGTAGGTCCAAAATGTAACATTAAATTCAACAATTTCAGGTCCCAACTGGTGGTTATAGTAGCCAGTGGACACAAATGGTTGTCATGAGTGTTTTGTAAACTCCACAGGGGTTTTTGGAGCGAGCTGACCTAGCCATCGTTACATATCACAACACGCTGGTATCATCACTACATATAGTGTGGGCAAACTATGTCAACAATGGTTGAAACATTCTGCGTTAACAGCCGTTAAAGAACACCTTATTCAGAAAAAACAGACTTACAGGACTTTCTGTAATACCCCAGAAAATCATGCACAAAGCGCTTTTTATATGCAGTATATAATGAAGTTTGGAAATTATCCCTAGTAGAAGCTGCTGCCCGGTTGAGGCAGATAAATCAGGAAAGCTTGCAAACAGCTTCATTAATTGTAGATAATGAAATAAACCCTTTGTCCAACCGCATATACATATTAAATAACATTGATTCATCTGCAATTGACATCATACAAAACAATGCCATTTTCACAACATGGACAGAGTCAACTTAGGTCCATTATGCAGTTAGGGTAGATGTTACAAATTCCGAAAAGTGGTTGCGTGCCTTGGCAATACGTCAGCTCTGGGGACTTATTTGCCGTGTTTAACTTAATGAAAGAGAGACAAATAATGGCTAAGAAAGAAGCGACTCATATAATGTTCAACATCAAAAAGTTTGAGAAGTTGCCTTTTACTGTGGCAGAAATACCATCTGCAGTCTGGCTAATACACAGGGTTATTAATCTGCCCATTTCAACACTTTCATTAACCTTGTGTTTGAAGCACATTCCTGTAGGCAGATTTGAGAAGTGAGGATATAGTTTACATCCATGGGGTGTGGGAGCTACCCTTTACACACAAATGTTTCATTGGCATGAAAGAGGCCTTTCTTAGTGGAGCAAATGCAAGACGTGTGTGAGCCATTCAATTATTTGCAAACAGCTGTCCTTGCACAGAGTGTGTAATCTGAAGGGACCTCCTGTCACTTTGATTTATCCAGCATTCCAGGTGCTCTTGAGTTATGTGATGCAGAACAAAGAAAGCTGTTGGGGGATGTGAGCCAGAATTGCTTATGTAGTTTTGGCCTCCCGAATTGTGACTTGTTGCGGGAACTTGCATCCCCTGCCAAGTGAGAGATAAAAGGAGCAGAATTATGGCCTCATACTGCTACATTGAATGCAAATTTTGACAAGCTGAACAGACTGAGGGCTCTTTTGATTCAAAAACATGGGGAGCGCACATCTGCCCAAAAGACCTATGCTCAAGTGGCAAGATTATCCTCAGAGATATAGTCCCTTTTAAATACAAACTTTCCAAAACATTTCGGTGAATTTATAAGTTGCATTTTTAACACATCTAAAACTGCCAGATTGTACATTGGCATAATACCTTTAGCAATACACTCTATTTTTCAATTGTTTTTTGGGGGATTCACAGTTACTTTGGCATTAATTTGCGGCATTTTGCTGTTGCTGCTTTTTCTTTGCAATGGCTGCCCCATCTCAGCAAGGAGTACTGATGACACTTCTACCAGCCCAACTGTATCATGAACGCACAATACAGTATTTT
Organism: Pleurodeles waltl; assembly: GCF_031143425.1. NCBI lineage: Eukaryota > Metazoa > Chordata > Amphibia > Caudata > Salamandridae > Pleurodeles > Pleurodeles waltl. The sequence continues at coordinate 645,884,333 of NC_090442.1, read as the reverse complement.
GGAGGCCCACTCCTAGAAGAACTGGAGCCCAACTGGTCTGTGTCATTCAGACTGGTTCTGAATTGTGTGCAGCCCGTATTTTGATGTTTGTGTAACCCATTTGAACATGCACCGGAAGTGTCTTGCCATGCAGAGGGTTCACTACCAGACATGCACATTGAGGTTGCGATTGCTACGAGAAGCTTCCTATGAGCTGCCCTTTGTGGATCAAGTGGCTCCTACTGCTACAAAGTCTGGCACTGCACAGGAGGCTGCCACCTCAGCCGGAGCTATGGCTGAGGCAACGGAAAATGAGTGCTCCCTCGCTTTTCTTGTGAACGAACTGGTTACTTTCACACCTGCAGAAGTGGGGGCTTTCCTATATTCAATAACAATTGATGACATTGGCGATTATTTACAAGATCCTGATTATTGTTGATCTTCTGACATTTGGCTTTTATTGGTGTTCAAGTTTTTATGACATTCTAAATTGTCCCTTTTAATTTGGCTCTACTTTGATCTGTTTTGCTTGTTGACATGGACATTTTATCTCTTTTTGTACATATTAGATTGCTTTCAGAAATAATGTAGGAATGGTGATGTTAATATTAGGTTTTTATTATAGACCTTTGCACCGGCGATAGGGAGGGTGTTTTGGGTTATATTAGCATTTACACAGGCACATTATGTTAGCCCTGGGTCTGAGGCCTGTGCCCTTTCACCTGGTTATATTTCATTTGTATTTCTTTTATTATTTTAGTAAAGCTTCATTTTAGTGGAGATGCTTTATTATTCGATCAGTTGCCCTTCCAAACAGAATTAACTATTCATTTATTTACACAACATTTTCATCCTGTGCTCAACCCAAGCCTACACACAATAGTTTACCAGGTATTGCTAGTCCAAAGAGTACATTGTCTATCCTACTCAGAAACATATGTGTTATCATGTCAGGGCAGTTCATAGAACAACAGATGTTTTATTATTATAAAGCACCACAATGACCCCACCCCATCAGAGGTGACATCCGAGCCAGCTTGCCATCTCATGCTGAATGTTGTTGTTGCAGCTTCTGCTGAAAACTCTGCTTCTTCTCTTAATCAATGCGTAACGATTCCCAGTAGACAAACAGACCTCTTCTCTACCTAGAGCACAGGTGTGGGGATTGGACAGGCAGATTAGGGCTAACACTGCTATTGCTCTCATGTAGAAACTTAGTGGTGCAGGTAGGGCTTTTAAAATCATTATTCTGACCACATGGTGGGACTTTTTCTCTGTTTCGCTTGTGTTGTGCTTCATTATCCTAATAATCCCAATTCATGCCTGTCAGAAAAGGCTACTTTTTGCCATGGTTAGCCCCCACTTTTTGCCTGGTATGTGGTGTAGCCTCAAAGTTGTTAGTGCCCAAGCCCCCTGGTAAGCAGGTTCCCTGGGTCAGATCACTTTCCCTAAAACTGTTGTGATACATTGGCACAATTGGCAACTCCTTTAGGTGCCACTATAAGTCCCTAGTAAATGGAACCTAGGTACCCAGAGCATGGGCTACTAAGGGTAGGCCCCTGAGGGTAGCAGAACAGATTGTGCCACCCTCTTGGGCCATGTACCCAGAAGCACCCTGCATTGCCATTGCAGGCTGGGTGTTCTGATGCAATCCTAAAAGACAAAATCGACATGGCCCACAGTGTATGTGCCCTGTCCACTCTATACTGCATGCACTATATGTAAGCACCCCTTTGGCAGTCCTTCCAGCCCTAAGGCAGGTTGCACTATATGGTGTGTGTGGGCATAGATGCATGAGCAATATGCCCCTATGGGTCCTTGCCAAACCTGTGACATAGTAAGTGAACACGGCAGCCATTTTAATGCATATGCTGGACACTGGTCTGTATGAGGTTCACAGCTACATGATGGCTACCCTGATCCCTGGGTTGTTTGGTATCAAACCACTCAGAATGGTAAATCCAAACTGGTACAAGTATTGGATATATTACAAAATGTACCCAGGGGTCCCCTTAGAGGAACCGCCTGCACAAGCTAACTACCCTGACATGTTTGCTGGTTGGTCACAAGCCTGCCACCACCAAACAAGAGTATGAATCCCTGGGGTGAGAGATCTGCTTTTTGGGATTCAGAACAAAGGCCTTCCTAGGTGGGGGTGCTAACACCCCTTCCCTCAGGAATGTGACTTCCCTGCTAGCAAGCTTTAAAGGGCTTATCACCCTTGAAACGCGACTCCCAGGCCTGCTGCTGGCAGCAGATGGCCACCCATTTGCAAACCCCCACTTTTGCTGTGGGAGCAATGCAGGAAACCAAAGGACAGGAGAATGGGCAGTCCTGGCTAGCACCACCCCTAAGGTGTCATTTTCCTCCATCTTGAATGGAAAGAAAATAGCCAACAAGGTGTAGGAAAGTGAACTCCTCTGGCCAAAGGAAGAGGTCACTTAGTGGGTGTAGCCCCATAAGGTAGATGACCCATTGATAACTAGTAGGTACCCCCCTAAAACGCTCACTAAATACAGTACAGACAAAGAAATCAGATTCCACAGACAAAAGAAGACCAGCAACAAAGAAGACCCAAGGCTCAAGAAGTGAAGTCTTCCTGCACCAAGAAGAGGCACCAAACCCTGTCTGCTGCACCCAGGACTCGACAATCACTGCAGAGGGGCTCCTTGGATGTCGGACAGACTCTAAAACCCCCAGAGGACCCCACTCTTCTCAAACCGCCAAAGATCTCCCTGCAGAGTGAAGGTATCACTCTGCAACTCCAAGGAACCAAACACCCAGTGAAGGCCACTTTACTGACCGGCTGCCGACCAAGGAAATGTTTGCCACAGCTGGACCAATCTTTGCCCATTGGACCATGAGGACAAAACCTACCAGTGTACAAGGTTGGTAACACTGCACCCTCCAGTGGCCAGACTGTGCAATAGCCCTAGGTACAGGTCACCTCACGTCTGACACCCAGAAGGACAGTCTATTCTAGACTGAAAAAGGACCAGGAGGAAGCCCCAGTCAAGGGACCTCAGGAATCACCTGGACCTCCCACCAGAGTGCCCCTGTTGACCTAAAATTGACCCTCAAAGTGACCTATCTCCTGCTCCCAAGGGCACCATTGTGACCAACTCCTGGCTCACTGATTTGCTCTGCATCTGGCCACCCTGTGCCTTGCACCAAAGATCCAGCTGTACCTTAAGGGTCCCACACCCCTTGCAACCTCGACACACCAAGGAGACCCACTGGACTTACCTTTAGGTCCTCCTGTGCAGTGCCTTTCCAAGTGGCCCTCCTTCAGTGGCCTGGCACCAGTTCCATTGACTTTCTGCAGCTGCTCCCAATGGGCCCAAGAGCCTCCCAAACGTCTCCAGCTGCAAATCTAGTGGCCTAAGCCTATCCTGTTATTGTATGCGCAGGAAGACTAGTACTATCATTATTTGCGATCTCTGGGAGCAGCAAACTCCATACCTCTGTTTGTGTAGTCAAGTGTTCCTCGTAGGGGAGTGTAAACCCATTTTAAACAGGCTGCATGCGCTGGAGTGCATCTGTTCCACAGATGGGTCAGCTCTCTTAGAATCCTCCTCCCTTAGGCTAAACACTACAAGGCCTAATTTCTAAGGTTAGCTTGATAGAGTGAAATGCTACTGTGTTATGTCTATAGGAGCCTAGGAACAATTGTGGGACGGTCAAAAAACAACACCTGCGAATTGTTGTGTACGCTAAGCAGTCAGAGAATGTACAGATAGAATGCCAGAAAACATGGCTGCACAACAAATGACATCATAGTGTGTTTCAAAACAATGACACAAATGAAAAATGTGCAGTGTGCAACCGTGCAAAGCAAAGATATTATAATTGCTAGAGTTCTAAGAAATGAGGCCTAACTATAGGGAGTCCATGAATGGGCCTCATGACCAAGGGGGCCTATATGAGCACCCCATCCCTGGACAGAAGCATCTGTGATTAGTGTCTGACTTGGTACTTCCTGATAAAATGGTACTCCTAACAGCAGGTTCTTCCTTTGAGACCACCATGGAAGTGATTGACTTGCATGTCGTGATAGGGTCCGCTTGTCTTCCCAGCAGTTGGAAAGCTGAATCCACTGGTCTTCTAGACATTGCTGATGATGCCTCATGTGTAGTCTTGTATGGGGGACTATGAAGATGCAAGAGGCCATCAACCCTAGGAGGAATACAATCTGTCTTATTGATGGATGGTTAGTCTGTTGCTGATTGTAACACTTCAGATCGATCAATAAGTCTCTCCTCTGAAAGAAATACTTTTGCAGACTGTGTATCCAGTGTAGCTCCGAGGTAGTGCAACTTCTACACTGGACTTGTTGACTTGTTGAAGTTGACTTGCAGACCAAGATTGGTTAGAGTCTCAACACAAAGCAGATAATGCTCTCTTGCTTGCAATGGTGAGTGTGAGACCTGTCAGCCATACGGTGGTCTTCCGCAAAGTTTTTGCCTGCTTTCCTCCATCTTGTTTTGATTTTTTGTTCTGTTGGCCTCAACACTCTGTTCATTTTCCCACTGCTAACCAGTGCTGAAGTGCACGTGCTCACACCCCTAAACGTGATTTCATTGTCATACACTTGATTGGCATATGTCATTTACATATAAGTCCCTTGTAGAGTGGTATACCATATACCCAGTGCCAGTAAATTAAAAGCTACCAGTGGGCCTGCAGCACTTTATGTGACACCCACTTAAGTAGCGCCTTAAAACTTGTCCCAGGCCTGCCATTGATGCCTGAAGGTAGAGTCCCACTGCCATGCCAACTTAGCATTTAAAACCCTTTGCCACAACTTAAACTCTCCTTTTATTTCATATAGGTCACTCCTAAGATAGGCCCTAGGTAGCCAATGGGGAAGGGTGCAGTGTACTCAAAAGGTAGGACATATACTTGTTACTTTTGCATGTCGTAGAAGTGAGAAGCTCCCAAATTTGTTTTCTCACTACTGGGGATTCCTTATTAAAATTAATAAGTTGTAATTCCTAAACCAGAGGTGGTAGATATGTCATGTTTGGTTTCTATGAATTTGTAATGATAAACCCTCTTTAATGGTAAAGTCGAATTTATCATCACAAGTTTGAAAATGCCACTTTTAGAAAGTTGGCATTTTCCTGCCCTTAGCCCTCTGTGCCTGCTGGCTGCCTTAGCTCACATGACTGGGTATAACTGACAGTTGGGACTTTGTAGAATCACCCCAGACAGTCACACAATAGTGGGATTAGCAAGGCCTGAAAAGCCTTTCCACTGACAGGATGGGGGGTGGAGTTGCACACAGCCACACTCACATCTGAATGCGCTGAGCTCTGATGCCACACAATGGACTTAACGAACAAGTTACTTACCTTCGGTAACGCCTTTTCTGGTGGATACACTAGCTACCTGTGGATTCCTCACTCATTGAATTTTCCCCATGCGCCAGCATCCAACGGAAATTTTCTCCTAGCTTCTGCACGTCGATGAGGACGTCACAATTGCCCGGCTCCCATGCGACGCCGTCTGACGTCATACGGGCAATAAGAGGTCCTCGCCGGCGTGCTGATGTCAGTACCAACATTTTTTACGTGCCTTTGAGGCGAACAGGCAAATACCAACAAAATATATCTGAAACAAACACATCAAATAAAATCTTATACCATAATATTTAATTAACTTAAATAGGAAAAACATTCGTATAAAAATGCATATATGCAAAAATATATACATATAAATAATATATAAATATACCATAACAAAAATATATACATATATAGAAATATATATATGTATAACATCTGCATCAGTATAAACAAATCAATGACTTACAGGAGCTCACCCAAGGAAATCTTGGTAAGACCAGACAGGCAACAGGGAGGCGGGTGGGACCGTGAGGAATCCACAGGTAGCTAGTGTATCCACCAGAAAAGGCGTTACTGAAGGTAAGTAACTTGTTCTTCGGATACAACTACCTGTGGATTCCTCACTCATTGAATAGAGTCCCAAAGCAGTACCGCACTCGGTGGAGGGTACCTGAATGGTCAAACCAAGAAATCCTGCAAAATGGCCATCCCTCCTCACCTCAGAATCCAAGCAATAATGCTTTGCAAAAGTGTGGAGGGATGACCAAGTTGCGGCCTTGCAGATGTCAACCACAGGAACACCTCTAGCCAGGGCCAAAGAGGCCGACTTAGCTCTGGTGGAATGAGCTCTTATTCCATCAGGGGGTTCCTTTTTTGCCAGAGAGTAACACAGCTTAAAGCAAAGATTGACCCACCTGGAGAGTGTTCTCTTGTGGACTGCCTTTCCTTTCCTCTTTCCCACGTACCCGATGAAGTGTTGATCTTCCAATCTGAACTCCTTCGTTCTGTCGACGAAGAAGCTCAGTGCTCCTCTCGCGTCCAAACGATGCAGTCTTTCTTCCTCTTTTGAAGGATGAGGTGGAGGATAAAAAGAGGAGAGTGTAATAGACTGACACATATGGAAGGGTGAAACAACCTTCGGCAAGAAAGCAGCCTTGGTCCTCAACACCACCTTATCCCCATAAAAGGGTGTGTACGGGGGCTTAACAGAAAGAGCCTGTAGCTCACTCACCCTTCTAGCTGAAGTAACGGCAACAAGGAAAACAGTCTTTAGAACCAATAGCCTTATGGGGCAAGAATGCATTGGCTCAAACGGTGAGCCCATAAGAAACGTTAAAACTAGGTTCAAATCCCACTGAGGCATAATGAAAGGAGTGGGAGGATATCTATTAGTCAGGCCCTTTTTGAACCTCAAAACTAACGGAGATTTAAATAAAGAAGGTTGGTCAGGCAGACACAGAAAGACTGACAGAGCCGACAAGTAGCCTTTAACTGTCGCAACTGCACAACCCCTCTGTGCCAAGGACAATGCAAAAGACAAGATGTCCGATAAGTGGGCACGTAAGGGATCAATTTGCTTCTCTCCACACCAATTCACAAATTTAGCCCACCTGCTAGCGTATATAGATTTAGTGGAGTGTCGCCTGGCCGATAAAATAACATCCACCACCTCAGGTGGGAGAGAAAAGGAACTCAGTTTGCCCCGTTCAATCTCCAGGCATGAAGGTGCAGGCTCTGGAGGTGGGTGTGTAAACCCTGCCCCTGCGATTGTGAGAGGAGGTCTGCCCTGTGAGGGAGACAGAGCGGGGGGCACAGTGAGAGTTGGAGAAGATCAGAATACCACACCCTCCTTGGCCAATCCGGAGCTATTAAGATGACTTGGGCGCTGTCTTGGCGAATTTTCCTCAGAACCCGAGGAATCAAGGGTATGGGGGGAAACGCGTAAAGCAACTGGTCGCACCAGGACATCTGAAACGCGCCCCCCAACGTTCCTTGCACCTTATACTGGAGGCTGCAGAGCAACGGGCAGTGCGTGTTCTCCCGAGTGGCAAAAAGATCTACCCGAGGAAATCCCCTCATCTGGAAGATGTACAGGGCTAGATCTGGATGAAGACGCCACTCGTGATCGGTCGAGAAGTGCCGACTGAGACTGTCCGCACGCACGTTCAAGACTCCGGCCAGATGGTTTGCTACCAAGCAAATCCGATGGTCCCTTGCCTAGGACCATAGCCGAAGAGCTTCTCTGCAGAGAAGGTACGGCCCTACTCCTCCCTGCTTGTTGATGTACCACATTGCGGTAGTGTTGTCCGTCAGGACCTGAACCGACTGACCGCAAAGGGAAGGGAGGAAGGCCTTGAGAGCCAGACGTATCGCCCGCAATTCCAACAGATTTATGTGAAGCATCTGTTCCACTGGAGACCAATGACCTTTGACCTCCAGGTCCCCCAGATGAGCATGAGCTCCCCACCCTAGAGAGGAAGCATCCGTTATCACTATGGCCACTAGAGGAGGCAGCGAGAACGGCCTTCCTTGGGAAAGGTTGCCCTCCGCAGCCAACCATCGAAGATCCACTGCAGCGTCTCTGGAAATCTTTACCGATCCCTCAAGATCCCCTTTGTGCTGAGACCACTGCTTTCGGAGGCACCACTGAAGAGCCCTCATGTGCCAGCGTGCATGAGTGACCAACAGAAAGCAAGAAGCGAACAGACCGAGCAGACGAAGGACCTTGAGGACTGGAATGACCGCTCCACTTTGAAACATTGGAACCAATGCCTGAATGTCCTGAATCCGCTGGGGCGGAGGAAAGGCACGATTCAATGTTGTGTCCAGTACCGCCCCTATGAACAGGAGACGTTGAGAGGGCTCCAGGTGAGATTTGGGCACGTTCACCGAAAAGCCCAGATCGAACAACAACTAGGTTGTCGACTACAGGTGACGCAGCACGAGCTCCGGAGACTTGGCTTTGATCAACCAATCGTCTAGGTAAGGAAATACCGCTATCCCCATCCTTCTGAGCTCTGCTGCAACCACCGCCATAACCTTCGTGAAGACTCGAGGTACTGAAGTAAGACCAAACGGAAGGACCGCAAACTGATAGTGTTGCGATCCCACCACAAACCGGAGATACTTCCTGTGCGACTTGAGTATCGGGATATGAAAGTAAGCATCCTGCAAGTCGACAGACACCATCCAATCTCCTTCGTTCAACGCCAAAAGCACCTGAGCTAGGGTCAGCATCTTGAACTTTTCCTGTTTGAGGAACCAATTCAAAATCCTCAGGTCCAGGATTGGTCTCAACCGACCATCCTTCTTGGGGATCAGGAAATATCTTGAATAACAACCCTGACCCCTCTCCTGCTCTGGAACCAACTCCACTGCACCCTTTGAAAGGAGGACCAGAACCTCCTGTTCTAGTAACAGGAGATGTTCTTCCGAACAGAAGGATGGACGGGGCGGGATGGGGGGGCGGAAACTCCAGAAAGGGAAGGGCATAGCCTTTCCCCACAATACTGGTGACCCAGGAGTCCAATGTTATTGCCTCCCACATGTGGAGAAAGTACATTACCCTCCCCCCTACAGGAGTGGTATGCAAAGGAATTGATGGATGACTAAGGCTGCTTTCCATGTTGCACCCCGCCAGAGGAAGAGGAAGAGGCAAAGTGCTGCTGGGTGGCCCCTCTGGTTCAAACCGTCCCCCTCCCCCTGTACGATCTATAGGGGAGGGCAGTGGCGGCTTGCTGTTGAAACCTGCCCCGAAAGGAGGAGCCACGACCAAACCCCCTAAATTTTCTGAACAGTCGTGAGGAAACAGAAGAGGAGGCTTGCAAGCCCAAAGAATTAGCTGTGGCTCTACTTTCTTTAAATCTTTCAAGGGCAGAGTCCGCCTTTGACCCAAACAGTTTATCCCCATCAAAGGGTAGATCCAGCAGGGCTGATTGAACATCTGGTGAAAACCCTGAAGAATTAAGCCAGGCCTGTCTCCTCGTAGCGACAGTGGTGCCCATAGCTCTGGCCACAGAATCAGTTGTGTCCAGCCCTGACTGGATTACTTGGGTCGCCGCAGCCTGACTATCTGACACAAGGCCCAACACCTCCTGAGGTAATTCAGAATGAGATGACTTGATCTCCTCCATAAGGGCATAGATGTATCTGCCCAAGATACTTGTGGCATTCGTGGACTTAAGGGCCATACTACAAGAAGAAAATGTCTTCTTTGAAGATTGGTCCATCTTTTTAGAGTCTCTGTCCGAAGGCACACCCGGAAATGAACCTGGAGCAGTACGTGATGAACATGAAGCTTGCACAACCAAGCTTTCCGGAGTCGAGTGCCTCGACAAAAAGCCCAGATCGCAGGAGCCAGCCGTAGATGTAACTGGCTTTTTCCAAATTTCCATAATTGGATCAAGGATCATTAAAAGGCAAAAGAGGCTCTGCAACAGCCGAAGCCGGATGAAGTACTTCTGTCAGAATGTTGGGTTTTGCCTCAGCCACTTGGAGGGGAAGGTCCAAAAAGTCAGCTGCTTTCCTTAAAACAGAGTGGAAAGAAGTAGCTTCCTCTGTATATTCCCCAGGAGATGTCAAATCCCACTCCGGGGAAGTGTCCAAGCCACTTGCAGTGTCCAGACCGTGAAGATCTGCAACAGGCTCCTCAATCTCACCCTCCTCCAAGGCCTGCTTGTTATATTCCTGTTCCTCAAGGAGGCGGAGAGAGAATGAAGCCTGGCCTCGATCCTTGGCGTCGACAATGTGTCCGCTGACGTCGATGACCTCGCCTGACGCCGATCCTCTGATCCATCCGACGCCGGATCCATCGGCGGCGTGGGCTTTTTCGGTGCCGACCGAGGCAGAGGATGAGATGGCAAAGAACTCTCCGGTGCCGGGACAGCAGTCCTCATCGGAGTCGCAGGTCTTGTGGGCGACGCCAAAGGAACCGGCGCCAAGCCAGCACCTCCCATTGGAAGGAAGGGCATGAAAGGTGCTGGTCGTAAAGGAGCCGGAGCACCCATATTAAAGGCCAATGGCCTTGAAGGACCAGCCAGACACCACCTAGAGCCATCTGTTGAAAAATGGCAAACATCGCATTAAGAAATGCGGAACTATCAGCACCTGGCGCCGGGAATGATGGATATTGCGGAGCCTGTGTCCAAGGTGATAACGGCGCCGGCCCCGGCATCTCTGATGCAGGTGAAAACTCTGGTTCCTGTTGTGGTACCTCGAAAACAGATGGCGGAGTCGTCGGAGAAGTCGGGGAAGCGGGAGGCGTCTGCGGCTGAGGAGTGATGGTGGGACTAACCTCCCACGTCTTACGACGCCGAACCGAAGGCGACCTCGAGCGTGAATGCTCTCTAATCGGCCGGCGTCGAGAATCACGACGACGCCGGGAGTCGCGGTGGCGCCGATGAGATTTCGGCGATGACGATCTGCGCCGGTGTCGCTTCTCTTTCCTTTTGGACTTCGCCAAAAACAGCTTAGCCTCCCGTTCCTTCAATGCCTTTGGATTCATGCGTTGACAGGATTCACATTTCTGCACTTCATGGTCGGAGCTCAGACACCACAAGCAATCCACATGTGGGTCTGTCACCGACATCTTGCCTTCGCACTCTCTACAAGGCTTAAAGCCCGACTTTCGCTGTGACATCTTGATAGAAACAGTAACTGTAACTGTAACTACGCAGCAGAAACAGTTGCTCCCTCGAAGAATAACCGTCGCTCGAAGGCACGGAAAAAAGGGAACTGACGTCAGCACGCCGGCGAGGACCTCTTATTGCCCGTATGATGTCAGACAGCATCGCGTGGGAGCCGGGCAATTGTGACGTCCTCGTCGACGTGCAGAAGCTAGGAGAAAATTTCCGTTGGATGCTGGCGCATGGGGAAAATTCAACGAGTAAGGAATCCACAGGTAGTTGTATCCATCAGAAAACCCTTCATTGTCAGGTGCAGCCAGCTAGGACCCAGGGTGGGGGTGGCAGGAAATTCATGGAGCTTCAGAGAACCCTTCTGGAAACGTCACACAATTTCTACGAGCAAGGAACCAGGGTATAAAAATAGGGCTCTCAGTCCTGCTCCTCAGTTGACTACTGGACTGCAGAAGGACTCACAGAGGACTGCCTGCTGCTGTGATCTGCTATGCACTCTGCCAGATTGCTGCTGTAACCTGAAAGGACTGCAGAGGTCCGCCCTGCTGTAGAGCCCTGCATAACCACCTGCTACCAGGACTTCAGAAGTGACTCCAAGGGCTAGTTTATCTGGTCCCCTGATCTGAGGCACAGGAATGTAACAGGCTCCCAATATCTTAAACTTGCACCTGGACCAAGTATGTGTGAGTCCCCAAAAGGCCTGCATCTACTCCTGGACCTTGGTTGTGGTGTTAAAGGTACCCAGATTACCAATTTTCAAAAGTGAGGACATAGACAAAATTTGGCTCAAACATTATCTGAGAACCAATCGGAGACTGGGATCAACCTGCTTGCCTATCGGCC